>NW_020941197.1:7664099-7807853 GCF_900497805.2 Vombatus ursinus | reverse complement strand
CCTTCCATCCCTACTCCCACCCTTACCCTTTTTACTTTGCCCTCTTGCTTCTCTCCCCACCACTGCTTTTCGCACCCCCCCCACCCCTCAGAAAACCCAGCCGCCTCCTTCCTCATCAGATGTGATCTGTTTTTAGGGCCTGCCTCCAATCTCACACCTGCCAGGAAGCTTTTCCTGTTTCTGCCATTCATGCTCTTTATTTTAGTAGCACTTAATCTCTGTGACAAAATTTGTCATTAATTTGTATGCACCATTTTATATCACTTTTCCTTCTCCAACTAGATTACATCTTCTGAGGGTAAAGACTAAATTTTATACCTTCTTTCCCTGACCAGGGATGGGGAGGGGTTATAATTTAGTAAATGCCTCACTGACTTTGAACCTTCTTTCCCTTCTCCAGTTTGCTTCAGCTTCAGTGGAAGCAAGACCTAGAAAAAGGCTTGGAGCTTATTAGTAAGGCCATTGAAATCGACAACAAGTGTGATTTTGCATATGAAACAATGGGAACTATTGAAGTGCAGAGGTAAAAATAATTTACATTGTTGAGCCTATTTCTAGAAAAGGGGGAGGGGGCACACGCCCCTTCACAGTATTGGTGGACAACCAAGCCTACTCAATGACTAATAAAATGGTTAGCTTCTACTGGAATTTTAACTATTTTCAAAGTCAGAGAATTTTTGAGAGTTGGAAAGGACTTAAGTGGTCATCTAGTCTGAGTTGTACACAAAAGAAATCTCGGCTGTAACGCACCAGACAGTGGCGCCCTCCAAGGAGAGCAGTCTACTCTTGAGCAGCTCATTCTGCTCTACACTTCTACCACCTGGGGTTTTTGATGCTCTACAATACTCACTTGTATTTGAACTCAGATTTAGCTAAACTTTAAAGTTCCTAATTTCCTGTTTACCTTTCTTCTGCATGGGCTGGATGAGTTCAGCTAGTTTTATTGGTAATAAGAGCCTAGTGCTACAAAACAGTATTTTTTATCATTTTTTTGTCTATGAATATTTAAATCAGGATATGTAGTTTCTTAGGTAAAAGATAAGGATCATTTCCCAAGCACATTCCCAGGCCCATGATGAGTGGGCTAACCATTGTTGGTCAGCAGATTTTTCTGCATTCTCTAGTTCTCGCTATACTAGAAACACATCTGGGGTAGTAGTAGAATGAATCAAGGCTACACATCAGATGTGTGACCTTTGGCAAGTTAGTCTTTCTGGTCTGACTTTCCCTTGTTAAGAGTTTAATATTGCTACGGTAGAAATGAGAATTTTTGTCTAGAGAAGTATAGGTTGCCCAGAATCAAATGAAGCTTAGAATCTGCAAGCCGACTAAAAATGATCCACAGATATACCCAGGTCGTCTAACGTGCTCCTCTAACCTGCTCTATTCCCAGGGTAGGGAGGGGCAAGCACTGGGTGAAGTTTGTATGGAGAGATACAAGTTGCACTGATTTTGCTGTTCATTGAATAGAGACTAAGTTCTGTGGCCAAGATAAACCAACCTGGAATTAGTGATATGAAATGCTATTGACAACTAGGTGTAGAGCAGTTTTATAGGGCTTTTGCTTGAGTACTTGTACTTCAGTGGAACAGTGACTATAGTGATTAAACCCCATTTTAAAAATAAAATTTGCTGTCCTGGGAAATGTTGCTGATCTGTACTATGTCTGCCTAGTCCCAGAATATTACTTGTTCTTAGCAGCTATTATTTTAAAACCTGATTGTTTCTCTCTGACTGAATTTAAATTATGTCTCATGAACAAAAATCCTTCTTCCGAGCATTGCTCAGAAGCCCCATATTTCACTAATAGGGGTTTAAGTACAAAGCAGATAACTCAAAGTCAGTTTAAAATTTAGTAGTCAGGTCCCTGTATCATTTTGCTTACATTACTGTCCCTTTTTTTTAAATTACAAAATTTGTGGCGTAGTTTTGACTTGGAATTTTGTCCTTTCAGAGGAAACATGGATAAAGCCATTGACATGTTCAACAAGGCGATTAACCTAGCCAAATCAGAAATGGAGATGGCACACCTCTATTCACTTTGTGATGCTGCCTATGCTCAGACAGAAGTTGCAAAGAAATATGGATTAAAACCTCCTACGTTGTAAAACAGCTGGGAAAGGAAAAATGACCCTCTTTTTAGCCGTTTGCCCATACTTCAGCAGAGCCCTACAGACGTGATCACAGACCGTGATGAATGGCGGAGCTTAGTTTTTCCCTTTGTGGTGTTTGTCATTTGTCACATCTGTTTAATGTTTAGGTGTTGTGGGAGTGGCTGTTCAAGGAAGTTTGCAGTGTTGAAGTTATTCCCTAATGCAACAGAAAGGGATATCTAAAACAATGTTGCAGAGGGAACAAAAGATATCTTGGCCATGCAAATAAAAACTTGGATTTGTTCATGGGTGGGGGGAGTGATTATGTTTTGGATGATTTTGTTTTTATATATATGTACACATATATATGTGAACATTTTACAGCATGTTGATTTTAAAATAATATGGCGAGTGCTATGAAATTAATTTATATGCAGTTAATCCCTCTGGGTTGATTATTTGTTTTTCAAAGGAAAAAAGTATTTTTGTTTTTAAAGCTAAATTGAGAGAGAACCTTAAATATGACCAGAGGCACAAAGCCTTTGCGTTCTGCATAACTCTAGGAAGAACCTGGTGGCAGCTATTGAACAATTTGATCATTTTCCACAGCGACACTAATAAATGATGAGAAATATAAATAGCTTCAAATCTAAAGCAACCACAAACTCCTTATAGTAAACTGTGCAGAAACACAGAATCTGTTTTGAAGGACTTGTAGGCTGGAAGACTTAGAAAAGACTTTTAATAGCATTGCTACTGTTGGGAGTAGACCACTCAAGAGGTAAAAGCAGGTGGGTTTTTACAGGCCTAAGACTTATTTTCTGAACTTGGTACCAATTGTGTACACTTTTTTAAAGAAATTGAAATGCTGGCTTATGTATATAACCTAAATAAAAGTGGAATGAATGTGATACATGGAAATATTTAATTTAAAGTAGCTAGTAGAGAAAATTTGGTAAAGGAATGTGCTTTTATTGAGGGCTTAGATGTTATTGTCAAGAGCGCAATTAGTATTTCCTGAAATGGCAAGTGTTTTGAGTGTTTCACCAAGTTACAGTAACAGTTAGAAAAAGTACCTTTTCTGAGTTGCTACTTTTTATGTAAAAGTATGTGTGTGGGATGCCTTTAGTTTTAAATCAGTGAGCCCTTTGTTGTGAGGTCCTGAGTGCCAATATATAGGAATTTGTTGACAACTCAGGAAACCTATCTGTTTACATTTTTATTCTCACTCAACCTGCAACCCATACTTCAGTTCATTATTTATTCCTAGCCATCATTTTATCCAGACTGTCCTTTTGGGTTATAATCCTCATCTACTAGCAGAGCGTCCCATTTTGTTGCTTGGGTTTTCATTTTCTTTTTTTGTTTGTTTTTTTTAAAGCAGTGGGCCATCGGATAGTATCTCACTAAGTCTGAGCCTTAGACAATACATACCACAACATATTAGGGCCTCATGCCATCCCTCTGGGAACTAAAATCTTGATAGTGTACAGGGTCTGGGGTGAGGAGATGCTGCTTATCCAAAGGGTCAGCATTCACTGGGTGCTTATACTTCTGAAACCAAATAAACTTTGTCAGCGCAAACACTACCTTTTTAGTATCTATAAGATTGGTCCCTCTTTCATAGCAGGGGTAGTAACTCCTGGCTTTAGGAGATCATGGGTCTAAAGGTAGCAAATTGGGAAGTAAAATTTTTTTGACAACCAGGATAGTGACAGTTCAGATCTAAGGGCTCTCTCTCCATTTTTAGTCTTTAAATTATGCACCTTCCAGGACAACCACTGCTGACTTCAGGAGAGTTACTTATCCCCAACTTAAAATTCCTCTGATTCTCTAAAAGGGTTTTTATTTGCATGGCCTTATTTTCATTGACACTGACATTTTCTTCTACTCTTCTTCCTTCCTCCCCCTGGGGAGGGGTAGAAAAAAACCACACAAAGGAAAATGACGCATGTGCCGTTCAATATTATCATTCCAAATCCTCACGGACTGTTGCCTGTTCTTAAAATATTTGAAACTGCACTGAAAGCTACATTTGTCTGTAACTTTTCTTTTGTAAATGAACTCACATGTAAATTCACCAAATAAATATTACATTCAAGTTTTTCTTCATTTTTTAAAGATGGAACAGTACGTAAGTGATCACCAAATAGTAGCAGCCTATTGCTACAAGGTAATGGTAGTAGTTGAAAATAGCAGAGGTTTTAGATGTTAGAACAGAGATAATAACAGTCCCTCGAAATCATGTGCGCTCAAAGATAAAATAGGACAAAAGTGGCATTCCTTTAAAAGCAGGGGTCAGCAAACTGGTTTTTGACACCCATATGCTCATTGGATTCTACAAAAAGGTTAGAAGAAATTATGTGGAACACCATGACAGCTGACATTGTGGGAAAGGGGGCAACCATAGTCATCATCAGTACTTTTTTCCCTGTCCCTATATTCCTACAATATTGGACAAACCAAAGTAAATGAATTTATTTAGGATGTGTGGTGTTTTTTGGGTTTTTTTTTCCTCTCCTCATAGTAAGGACAATGGTCATGGAAGACTGTCCTACTCTAATTTGTCAGGACCAACCCTAGCATTCATTGTCCTCTGGTACTATGACAAGATTGCCAGTCAAATTCAGAGCGTCCTCCTGGCTTTCCTTTACCCCATCCAACTTCTACTTTAAAAAAAAATCCTTTATTGATAACTTATTTTCATATCACCCACATTTCTCAGTGTTATCCCTCCCATCCAAGAATGTAAAAGAAAAGTCAGCGGAAACATTTTAAAATATAAAGTGTTGTTTATGTGCAGTTCTGTATTTGAGAGTTCCATACTCATTATCCCTCCTACCCCCTTTGCAAAGGAGAGGTGCCTTCTCTTAGACCAGGGGTGAGGAACCTGTGGTCTTGTAGGTCCTTGTGTTGCAGCCTTTTGACTGAGTCCAAATTTTACAGAACAAATCCTTTTACTGAGCGGATTTGTTCTGTGAAGTTTTCAATTTTAACCCTTCTTTTTCCTTTCTATGTTATTGCTCTTGTGTATATTGTTTTCCTCATTTAACCTACTCCACTTTGTCTTAGTTATTAATTTATCATCACTACTCTGTATTCATCATTTCTTACAGTTCCATTATATTCACATTCTACAAAAAAAGTGCTGCTATAAATATGTTGGTTTATGTGAGGCCTTTTTTTTTTTTCCTTTCTTATCATTAGTGTTCTTAGGGCATATGCCTATCTCTGGCCTTCTAAGCCAAAAGGTATGGACATTTTGGTTACTTCTTTAGCATAATTCCAGATTGCTTTTCATAATAGAACAGTTTTCCACCCCAAGTCCCAACATTTGCTTTTAAAAATAATTTTTAATAGAACTGTTGACCCTTACTTACAGAGCATCTCACAGATTTCTTATTCCATATCTTTGTGGGCAACCATGCCCACAAAGGAAGAGCAAAAAAGTTTGCTACTATTATATCCTAAAAATTGAAATTTAATCAACATTTTCATAATAGAGCACTATACTAGATAATTATTTATTAATGGCTCTCCCCCACCACTGAATAACCAGACTGCCACACAACACAATTCTTAAAAAAAAAAAAGTCAGACCCCTTAAAGAGTGAAAGCTAAAGGCTTGGGGTAAAGAAATAAATCTTATCAGTAAGACATCCCCAGGGATGACAGTGAAAGACTTCAGCAGGAAGAAGAAACCTCAGCAAACACCTGTTGCTTTTAGAGGAAAGAAGGTGAGGTAGGTGGACCTTAGCCTAAGAGGAAAAAAAAGTAGGTCTGTTTGGCCAGAAGAGGAAAAACTTCTTTCTGCCCTTCCCAAGGGAAGGGCTTCAACTAAGTCCAAACAAAAAGGGGAGCTTTGGCATCCAGAGTGAAGGAATAAGCACGGAAGGGGCCCTAACTTATTCTGACCCATGAGGAAAGGGAGAGTCCATTTAAAGAAATCTCTGGGGCAAAGGAAGAGTCCTCAATTTGATCTGATCCTCAGAGAACAGGAAACCTAGAATTCAGCTGAGGTCAGGCCTCAGCAGCAAAAATGAATAAACAAATTTTTAAAGATTTTAAGACACAGGGACTAGGGTGGTACAGTGGATAGAGCACCAGCCCTGGATTCATGACCTCAGTTCAAATCTGGCTTCAGATACATAACATTTACTAGCTGTGTGACACTGGGCAAGTCACTTAACCCCATTACCCAGCCCCAAAATTTTAAGACACAATCCCAAAGGTTGTTGGGGGGGGGGAAGAACACAAGGCATAAAACTGGATCCAAATTAGAATCGATCAAATAGTTAATGATTCTAGGAGACAAGCATTATTAAAGTCAAAAGATCTTGGGAGAAACAGATCAAGGAGACAAGAATCATTGGATTACCTGAAATCCTTGACCAGAAAAACCAAAAAACTCGATCAAATATTTTTTTTAAAATTGCCTAAACATATTAGAAAAAGAGGGCAATGTGAAAATATGAAGAATCCACCAATCACCTAAAAAAACCTCAAAATGGAAACTTCTAGGAATGTCATTGTTAAAATACCTTTTCTAGATACAAGGAAAAAATACTGCAAGCCAGAAAGAACTCCAATACTGAGGAAATCAGGATCATATAAGATTTAGCAGCTGCCATTTTTTTTTTTTGTTCTGTTTTTCTTTTTTTGGCGAGGCACTTGGAGTTAAGTGACTTGCCCAGGATCACACAGTTAAGTGTCAAGTGTCAGGTCTGAGATCACATTTGAACTTCGGTCCTCCTTCCTCCAGGGCTAGTGCTTTATCCTCTCCGACACCTAGCTGTCCTAGCAGCTGCCATTTTAAAGGAAATGTGGGAAAGGAAATGATGTTTACCAATGCCTTGTTAAAGGATTCTGTACAGTAGATCCTCCATTGAACCTAGAGGAAAGAAACACACTTTTAATTGTTTGTGGGTATGTAAGCGAGTGGGTGACACCAGCGTTAAATCTATTGAGGAACGGGCTTCACTAAGTCTGCTCAAAGAATGGACAATCTGACTTAGCTCAGAAGAGCAGCTGAGGGATAGCTCTAGCTACCAAGTAGCTATTTCTCTTGAGAATTTTGAACCTGTCTTTACATAATTTTATCTGTAGTGAGTGCCTGTAATAACTTTAACTGATGTTACCATTATGTTGATTTTTTAACAAGTTAAAGCATTGGCTACCATTAGGAAGTATGAAGATATTGGAAAAGGGAGTAGTTATTCAAAACTTTTCTGCATCGGCCCAGACTCCAACTTGCTCCCCAATTTCCTTTCCAGGCAGGAAGGGTTAGTAGTTTGCGCATTGCTGTTGACAAAACCTCTCCATTTGTTTTTCCTTGCGAAAACAAAAGGTAAAATGAGACGGGATAATCCAGTAACACATGGGAATAAAGCTATTTTTGGGTTCTTACGTGTTGAGCTTGGAAACCATTTGTGTTTGTGTGCTGTTAACTGACACTTTACACAAGACTATTAGCAAGGACAACCCTCACATTTTAAGTTTGTGTAGAAACTCTCCTCTCCAGCATCTAGATGTTAGGCTGCAAGGATGGCTCTTTCACTTACACTGTGGGAGATGACAACCTACACTATCAGAAAGGTTAATAAGAAATAGAGGGTTGATGAGCCTGAGTGATCTTTGACTGGGTAGGCTAATACGTGGTAGGAAAGCAAAATGAAATATTTAGATTCACTTAAGGGACACTCCAAAGAACTATGTTAGTCAATCTGAGAGACTTGATTGGTGAGGACAACCATGCCCACAAAGGAAGAGAAATTTGATGAGGCAATGAGGGGTGGGGAAAAGGCCCCATGGTTTTTAATTTTAATGCAAATTTAATGTTATCTTTTAAGTAATTTTTATTGTGTACTTAACACAAACATTTAAAGTACAAAGAGGAAACTTCACAAAACTGCCCCTTTCTCCCTCTGAACTTATTCTTTTCCAGTTTTTAATGTATTACTGATGCTCTTCCTTCTTTTCTTCCCATCTCAGTCACTAGGCAGTAACTTAACACCCAGGCCCCACTGCCACAGAATAAATAGGAACTCTCCCTTTTAACAGACAAGTATAATCAAGCAAAACAATTCAACACATTGGCCAGGTCTGAAATCTTAGGCACTTCTGGAGAAATGCAATAAGTTTTGGCCAGTTTTCTGACCAAAAAACTTCCAACTCCATAAAATGGAGTAGTCACCTCAGTGTCCACAGGCACCTTGGTTTTATGTGAATTTTGCACCTGATCGGGATCTAACACTTCATTCTGCTAACTACTTTGGTCAGCATGTCCATTATAAGCCAATGGCTAATAATTAAAATGTTCTGTAATCTCATTAGTTTCTTTCTTTCTTTTTTTTTTTTTGGTTAGGCAATGGGGTTAAGTGACATGCCCAGGGTCACACAGCTAGTAAGTGTTATGTGTCTGAGGCCGAATTTGAACTCAGGTCCTCCCGAATCCAGGGCCGGTGTCTATCCGTTGCACCACCTAGGTGTCCCAATCTCATTAGTTTCTTCACCCTTTACTGACAGAAAAAGGTTGAAATTTTTAAAAAACAGGGAGATCCAGAAAAGAATTTAAAGAGCCAGACATAAAAGGCCGCCTTCCTCCTCCTCAGCAACACAGGCCCCTCAGGGCTTTTTCCACTCCACAGCATAGAGGTCTCTCCTCTTCTGGCTGAGAACAGGGATTTGTTGGCGAACTTCAGCCAACTTCTCCAGGTCTGCAAGAAGAGCAAGTTCTGTCACTAAAACACAGCCTCCTCTGAGAGCAAAACCTCCTCACTACTGGGGGTTCCCAGAGCACACCAGAAACCATTTCCTGGGGCTGGTCTGGGTCTGACCCTGGAGGAGGGGGTGTCACATTCCAAGCTCTGAGGGAGGTGGCTGGTTTGTTTCTAAGGGCTTTGTTGGTGCTTTTATTTTTGTTTTTATGTTGACTAATGTTGATGCACTACTGTCACTTCCCAAAGACCCTGCCTCTGCCCTGCTCCCTAAGGGATACTCCCTTTTAACAAGTCAGTACAGTTAAGTGAAACAAGCCAACACACGAGCCATTTCTGAAATGTATGCATGCCACAATCTGCCCACAGGGATGCTAAGCTGGGAGGAAAGACACCTCAGCATCATGTGAAAGCCGTGGAAGAGGGATCTAGCTGGTTCTGTCTGGTCCCAGAGGGCAGAACCGGGAGCAATGGATGCTAACGGTCAAAATCGCTATCCAAAAGCCGAATGGGCTGTTGGGATGCCCACGTGTTGCTCCATGAGGGTAGGGGTCTCACCTCTCTAGGATTCTGGGTCACACCACCTCTTTGCTGAGAGGCAGGAGGCAGCTCACCAAGTCTAATGAAGTCATGACTGCTGAGTCAGTTTGGAGGGCAAAACCAAACTAAGCCACCATTGTGTAAGTGGAAACTGAGGTTGAGGGATGAAGAGAAACAGGGTAAAACTGGCAGGCAAGTCTTACCTACGGTTGCATACACAACGGTTTCGTCAATGCCAGCTTGGGCTAGAATTTCTCCCCTGCAAAAGGAGCCAACACAGAAAAAGGACGTATTTAGCAGGGGCATTTTCTACATTGAGAGGATGATGGGTAACTGGCTGGTGTAATGGAAAGACCAAGAATATGGTTCTGAAATCTCACTTCTGACACTTAGTAGCTGTGTGACCTTGGGTAAATCACTTAACCTTGAATGGCCTTAGTTTCCTCACCTGTAAAACAAGGGAGTTGGAGATCACAATGGTATCTAATTCTAAGGTTCCTTCTAGTCAAACATTCTGTTATCTCCAAGGATGAAGACTATTACTCTTCCTAATGTAGATTTGTCATATAATATAATTTGTCACATAATGCAATTAATATGCAATAAGTCTGATGATGCACACAGGGTCTATTTCTTAATTCATTTCCACCTCCAATTCATGCTAAATCTCAAGAGAAAGGCTGACCTGGAAAATGTTCAAAACCCCATGTAAAATTCTATAATTTCTCTCTTTTTAGTAATTAACTCTTTGTTAGTTGACCAGGCAGCTACGACTGAATTTGTTTTACACACAAATCAGACATAACAGATGGCCACAATTCTCTTTCCTGCCTATGGCCCCCAAATGTCTTCTAGAACTCTATGGTTCAATTTTTGGAAAGGAAGAAATAAAGGTCCAGTGTTGTACAACCACTTAACTACTCTGTCACTGGGCTGATAGGAGTCAGTGTAGTACTGTGGAAAAAGCACTGATTCTGAAGTGAAATGACCTGGGTTCAAATCCTACGTCTGAAGCTTACTACTCTGCAAGATCTTGGGTATGTCACATGACATGTGGCCACATCTGTAAGAAACTGTCCACAATGCACAGATAAAACTGACCAAATGCTAGAGAGAAACTTGAAAGGGATTCTATTCTGAGATTATATCACAAGGGAATAGAATCCCAAATTTAAAAATGGAAGGGGCCTTAGAGATCATCATGTTCTACCCCATTTTACAGATAAAGAAACTTGAAGCCCAGAGAGGTTAAAAGACATGATCAAGGTCACACAGGTGATAAATGATAGTATTAAGATTTAAACCCAAGTTCTCTGACTCTCTTTCCCCAACACCATGATATCTCCTCAACATCCTTCCTGTAGGGTGCTCTAAGAACAAGTGCTACAAACTAAGGCAGTGTGAGAAATGTACACACAGAAATGCCTTCAAGGGACCTGGAATGAAGAAACTTACCAAGGACTCACCACCGTGCTGTGTCCCCAGGCAACATACGGGGCATTTACATCCCTGGCAGGGGAAGCAGTGGCCACAAACACTTGGTTGTCTACAGCACTAGAATTAAAAGATGAGGAAAAAATAAGTAATCCCTTCATAAAAAATCAGATCATCATGTTGCAAAATTCCTGCCCCAGATGTTTACATGTTGTCTCCCCTCTTAGGACTGTAAGCTCCTTGGGGGCAGGGACTATCTTTTGCCTCTTTCTGTATCCCAGTGCTTAGCACAGTGCCTAGCCTTAATAAATGTTGAATGATTGATAATACTTTTCAATCCAGAGAGGGCCCCTTTTCGGCTGAACAAGATGGAAGAATTTCTCAGGAGACAAAATACCAAGAACACCAAGAGACCAGCTAAACCAGGGAAAACGTGGACTAGCTGGAGGAAACATCAAGGGATACACTTCTAGACATTGTCTACACCACACTATGGCTCATGCCTTCAAGTTCAATAGTAATCAGTGACAATCACCTGAGGGGGGAGCCAGAGTAAAGGGCCTAGCCATGCAACAGCCACAGACTCTACTAGTTCCCTTTGCTTGTGTAGACAGAGCCACGAGGCCTAGCCTTTGAGTAATACAGAATAAAACAGGATTTTTTGGAAGCAATCCTTCACATATGTGAGTAAGGCAGAAGCAATGGTACCAATATCAGGTCACATTCGTGTTTCTCAAGTTTTTTTTAGCCTCAGACATATCTGTGAACTTGCCAGGCACACCACCTACCCCTGTAGTCAGTCATTCCTCATGACATCAAGAAACCCCAAGGAAAGCTCCCAGAATATTAAGTGAACACCTCTCTCTGCCTCCGTATTAACATACTGGTGGCTATAGATGAACACTTCACAGAATAAATAAGCATGGATTGATTTAGATCTGCCAAGTTGGAGAGAAACCCTCATCCGTGAGAGCACAGATCCCCTAGAGTGCTGGAACAAGCACCTACTATGTACAAGGCACTAGGGGTACAAAGACAAAATGACAAACAATCTCTGCCCCCCAGGAGCTGATATTCTCTTGCTTCTCTTGCACAGTCTCTGTCCTTCCATCCATCCATCCATCCATCCTTCCATCTTTCCTTCCATCCATCCATCCATCCATCCATCCATCCATCCATCCCCCATTCCCATCTCACACACCAGCCATCCACAATTCCCACCATCTCTCTTCTTCACCTCTGGTCACAAATTGGCAAGAGGGACTTAGGAAACATGGAAATCTGAAACATGGCTAGAGGCAAATTTACTACAAAATACGCTTTTTTGGGCCTCGGCTTCCTTATCTGTAAAATGAGCTGATTAGACGAGACAGACCCTGATCTACAACCAGATCGTGACCAGATGAACAGGGTACTATTTATGGTACTCTGATCCAAAGGTCCAATCAATTTCTGAATGCAAATAATGAGACAAAATATTTGTGATAACACTTCAACGTCTATAAGCACTATACAAGAAAGTCTAATTATCTTGGGTACAGGGCAGGCCTTATAGTCAAAAAGATCTGGATGGGAGTCCTGCCGTCACCCACACTGGCGATGTGACCCTGGAGCAAGTCACTTAACTTTTTTCTGTGTCTTCAGCAACGCACTAAAACTCACAATTTCAGGGCACTGGGAGAGAGGGAATTTTCTCATCAAAAGTTCCCTATACCAATGAAACCACAAGTTTCTAATTTAAAAAATATGGTTATTAGTACATTTTGGGTTTTTTGGCTAGGCAATGGGGTTAAGTGACTTGCCTAGGGTCACACAGCTAGCAAGTGTCAAGGCCTCAGGGCCGCATTTGAACTCAGGTCCTCCTGACTCCAGGGCCAGTGCTCTATTCACTGCACCACCTAGCTGCCCCTGGTTATTAGTACATTTTAAAATTAAGCATTATTATTCTAAGAATGAGAGTTAGATATCAGTTCCCTAACCCTGATCTAGTATCTGAGTGGAAAACATGGGAGGTGTCAAGATTAAGTCCCTAAAAGGACATAAAATACTTCATCCATTTTCTCCAAAGCAACAAAAACAGATTTCCAGATAAGTGAAATTTTTATGGTAATTTAAGGTTTGCAAAATGTTTATGGATGTTATCTCACTTGAACTTCACAATGACCCTGTGAAGCAGGTGCTGTTGTTACCACAATCTTACAGATAAGGAAACTGAGGCTGACAGAGGTTAAGGGACTTGTCCAGTCACAAGGTGAGTAGATGTTCTGAGATGGGATTTGAATGCAGATCTTTCTGATTCCAAGGCCAATACCCTACATGCCACGATATCTCAAGAAACTAAAACCTGGATTCCAGGTCCCAGGCCCAGACGAGGAAGGGCACAACACTGCAAGGGCTCTTGGGGATCAGGGGTGTGGCTGGTCACAAGGTGAAAAACAAGCAGGAATTCTTCCCGCTGGATCTGCCCAACGTGGCCAAGCTGAGGCTGGAGTCCCTTGGTGACATCCCACTGTGGACAGTAGGTTTCTGCTGGGTCAGCAGTCTACCAAGCTGGAAAATTTTTCAGGAGGAAAAAGCCCTAAAAAACGAGCCTGATCTTACCGGCCTCGCTGGAGCAGCTCCCAGTGTGCTGGTCCAGTGGTCAAGTTAAAAGCACCAGGGTATACCAGGAGCTGGCAACCTTAAAGAAAAAGATATGAGAACTGGCATTGGTCTGAGATGAGTGCAGCCCATGTCATTGCTCCTCACCTGGCACACCTCACAGCCCCAAACCTTAAGACAATGCCAATCAGGTCAGTCTAGACAAGCAGCACAGACATGAAGCCCATCAAAACCAAATCTCCTTCTTTTGTAATCACCGCCTGTGGTTCGATGCCCCACAGAAAATTGAAAAAACTCTCTCAACTCTGGATGATGGATTTCAATCTGAACATTAGACTGTAAACTGCTTGTGGGCAGGGAATCCATCTCCTGCTCCTTCACGCTGTGTGAGACTGACTTGGACAAGTTCACGAAGGACACTGAGATAGCATGACCCAGTTACCTCTACTTCTTCCAAAAGTCTTCTAAGTTCATGGCACTGAACACACACTAGACATTCAATAAATACATAATAAATTCAATAAACTTGCCAATTTTTGAGGTAGTTGGTGGCTCAGTGGATAGGGGGCTGGGCCTAGAGTCAAGAAGACTGGAGTCCAAACCCAGCCTCAGCCACTTACCAACTGTGTGACCCTAGGCAAGTCATTTAACCCCTGTCTGTCTCAGTTTCCTCAACTGTGAAATGGGGACAATAACAGTACTTATCTCCCAGCGTTATGTGAGGATCAAATGAGATAATAATCGTAAAGGCCTTAGCACAGTGCCGGGCACACAGTAAATGCTCTGTAAATGCTTACTTCCCTCCCCTTCCCTTCCAAATTAAATGTCATTTTTAAGGGCCTTTGCTCAATCTCTCTAGCAGGTTCTAGGACTAAAAGAGATGAAAAATTACATAGTCCCTCGTCCTCAAGGAGCTTACCACGAATGTTCACTATAACTGAGTCACAGAAGAGAGAGCCAGACTAAGTGCTCAAGGAAAATGTTGAAGAGTAAACATAATGAGCTGAGGAACCAAGGAAGGCTTCATGAAGGACCTCTCTACTCCAGCTTTAAGTGGAGAGGATTCTGAAGGCATGAATTTATTATTCAGGTTTGAATGTGCCATTTCCAAGAGTGCAATGTGCTGCTTAAGGAGGCAGTGGCTTGATTGATGGACATCTTTAGGCAAAGACTGGACGAGTATCTGCCCAGCATGTTGTAAAGGTGATTGCCTCCAAACCGTCTGATCTAGAGCTCCTTTGTACATAACTACCTGCACCTTGTCTCCCCCATTAGACTGTGAGCTCCTTGAGAGCAGAGAAAAGTTGGTTTTTTGCCTTTCTTTGTATCCCCAGCACTTAGCACAGTGCCTGACACGTGGTTGGAGCTGAATGAGTGCTTGCTGACTTGATTCTTATCCATTCTCTTTCCTCAATCTCAAAATGATCCAGGGCTTTCCACACTTGTCAATTGACCAAGGACTTACTCAGGCTTACGCAACTCAAGGCCCTCAAGTATTTCATCAGCCACCAAAAAAAAAAAAATCCTCACCTTTCTGAGAGTAGACTTGTGCAAGTTCAGCGAAGCGAATGTCATAGCAAATTCCCACGCCCACTTTGCAGTAAGCTGTTTCTCAGACAAGAGATTCAGACAAAAAGTCAGTGTCACTAGGCAAAAGGAAGCACAACAAAAAAAGCAACAACAGTAATACTTGGGGGGGGGGTACTCTCCAGTAAGAGGAGAGGACCAGGAGCCCAGTTCAGGCCCTCCTTCACCCAAATATACCCCAGCTTGGCTTATAGTAAGGGCTTTTAAGCTAGAACCTATGACCTGGGTTGTTTTTTTTTTTAAATCTTTTGATGACTGCATTCCAATATAACTGATTTCCTTTATGATCCTTTGTATTTTATTTCATGCATTTAACATTATTCTAAGAGGCCCGCAGGCTTCAGCAAACTGCCAAAGGTGTCAGTGTGCCCTGTTCTAAAGGATCTTAGACAACCTGGATCTCCCGATAGGAGGTCACCTCCCTTCAGACAGGGGCCGTTTCATTTTTAAATGTGTAATCTCAAAGTCTAGCACAGTACTCAGCACGTTAGTAAGAACTTAATAAATGGTTTTTGACTGACTCAACTTAGGAGACATGCATAAGGACACAAAACAGCTCTCAGATCTCCAGGACTCCACTAGAATTCCAAAATAAAAATGCTAGTCCTTTTACTTAAAAAATGGAGATGGTGCATAAATAGCAAAATGATCTTAATCCTGCTCCCCTCATTTATCCTAAATTATGACTTTCTGGAGGCAGGGCCTGGCTATCTGTGGAAGGCTGGAATAAACAGCAGGCAGGCAAGCAACTTAGCATCCAGCTGCTCACTTGTTCGACTGCCCAGGGAGCATCAGCGGGTTGGCCAACAAGCATTTGTCACTACGTCCAGCCCCTCTGAGGGAAACGCGGATGGGGCTGTTTGGGTATTTTTGTTCCACACCTGTGATTTCACTGGTGGAGGTTAAATCCCAATGTAGATCAGAAAGCAGCTGTTTGTCAATTCACTCTTTTAGAAACTTCCCTGGAGCGCCCAGAGACTTGCCCAAAGTCACAAAGCCAGTACATGTGAAGGCAGGTGCTGAACCCAGGTCTGTCTGACTCCCAGACCAGTTTTCTCCCCACTACCCCAGGCTGTCTCTACTATCCACAGACTTGTAACAAGGTTTTGCAAAATAACTTACTTTGGTGTTAAGGAAAATATGATTGGATTTGCAGTAAGATGACCTGGGTTAAAATGTCAATGCCTCTATTTATTAACTTTGTAACCTTGGGCAAATCACTTCTCTCCAGGTCTGCTTACCTCATCAGTAAAATGAAGGCACTGGTGCAAACCACCTCTAAGCCCCGACATCCCCATAAGGGGTGGGAACACATGCTGACTGTAAATCTAAGAAACACTGCCTTGCGCAAGGACTACGCCCGTGCAGGTAAAGACCGAGAAGGGGGTGGAAGCACCCGCTGCCCTTCACCGACAAGTAGGTGAGAAAGAAGCACCCCAAAGATCGAGGTCCCACGTAACCCTGCACATACGGGTATCAAACATGGAGAGACTGTCACCAGCACTCAACGTTTCTGACTCTTGGAATCGAATCCGTCCAGGAACATTAATGTCAAACAGATGAAGCTGTCCCAAAAATAATTGGTATGGTTACCAAGGAATGCTCACAAGCCTTCAAAAACTAATATTTTACACATGCAAATATGGGGAGTAGTGGGAAAATCCTGTAAACACCCCTCCTAGTAAATCTTACCCACTGGCTGAAGAATCACATTATTTCTAATCTATAACACAGATCTCAAAGATCTTCAGTGGTTCCCCTATTTGCCTTCAGAGTGCAACATAAACCCCTTGGTACTCCAGTCTGGTTCCTATCCCCCTTTCCCGGTTCTGTTTCTCACACTTTCTGTTCTATTCCAATAGGCCTAGCAGATGTTCCCTGTGCACAGCATTTCTCACTCTGATGCGATGGGTGGTCCTCCCATGTTGGGAATCTTCTTTTTTCTCTCCCTCAGCCTACAGAATCCATAGCCTACCCTCCCTTCAGATCACCACCATCCTCCCAGACCCCTGGGTTTTTAACCCAGGAGTCTATGTCACATAAGGACTGCTCGAAGGAACCAAGGATATTTAACCTATATAAAATGCACAGGACATACTAGCTGTCTACAAGTATCTGAAGACCTATCATGTGAAGGAGGGATGAGACACAGTCTATTTGGTCCCCCAGGTCAGAACCAGGAAAACCTGGTGGAAGTTGGAAAGAAACAAATTTAGATGGAAAGTGAGAAAAAGCTTCCTGGCAGTCAGAGCTGATCAAAAGTGGAATGGGATGCCTGGAAAGGTGATGGGTTGTCTCTGAGGGCTTCAAGCAGAGGACGGATGACACTTCTCAGGTATGCTAAAGTGGAGAATCCTTGTGTATACAGGATTCAATAGATGCCCACTCTCAAATCCTGGGATGCAGCCAACCCTTCTCCTTCCTCACCCCTAAGTCTCCTTCCTGCTTCCTCTACAGTCGCATCTCTTGTGTTCCTCCTCTTCTTCCACCACCTGGCTCAGATGCCTTCTCCAGGCTTTCCTCTCCCATCCACACCTTCTCCTCGGTTGACAAAACAATCCCCATCTAGGTAAGACACTGCTATGTGACTCCCCTGCTTAACAAACTTCTGTGTCTTCCTAATGTCTCTGGAATAAAAACTTCTCAGCCCAGCACTGAACACCATCCACAAAATGGATCCATGGCTTTGCTGATCTAACTCCCTGATGCATTGCTTCTCCTTAAGATTATAAAATTGCAGTTCTTTCCATAGGAAAAACCATATTTGGAATAGCCCATCTCTTTCTGGCAGGCATTCTTCTCCACTATTTACACTTTTCTGCTCCTCTGGATTCCACCATTCCCACGCCCATTCCATCCCACACATTTTTCATTATCTTAGATGTTTCCAGGCACATCCTTGGATTTGCTTGTTCACATACTCCATCCTCTCCCCCTTCTCCCCCACAGGAATTCAAGTTTAAGGGACTGTTGGTTTTTGTGGTCCCTAGCCCAGGACAGATGTTTCATCCCCACACTCACTCAGTTGTCAGGTCTTCATCTCTCACGCCTACAGCCTTCTCTTAATTTACTCAGCCACAACCCCAATTCAGGCCCTCATTCTGTCTTCCCTGGACTATTGAATGATCTCCCTGTCTCCAATTCCCCCTCTCTACATCTATCCTCCAAAAAGCCGTCCAGCTGAGATTCCTAAAGCACAGGCCTGCTTCATTCTCCTGCTGAAGGAACTTTAGTGGCTCCCTATTCCCTCTAGAGTAAAAAGCAAACTCTTCTGTTTGGCACTTAAAGCCCTTCCTAAGATGCTCCTCTCCATGCCTGAAATGTTCTCCCTCCTCACTATCTCTTGTTAAACCCAGCTCCCTATATACTTTGTAATTATTTTGTATTTTTCCTGTATTTAATTATATTTATCTATGTGGCTATTCCCACCCCACTCCCAGTACAAGGTTTTTTTGTCTTTGTAGTCCTACAACCTAACATGATATAGGCACTTAACAAATGCTTCTTGAAATTGAACTAAATTTTGCTGCCAAACTCCCAGAAAGATCATTTATACTTGCAGCATACCCACTGCTATACTTCTTCTAATCTGGCTTCTAACCTGACACTTCTCTCTCCCATACTCTGCATTCTCCCTTCCCTGCTAAATCCTCAGCCCTTCCTGTCCTTGACTTCCTCTCCTCCTGAAGATTCTCTCTGCCTCGACTTCCACAGCAAGGCTTTTTCCAGTTCTCCTCCTACCTCTTTGACTCCTACTCACTCTCCCTGAAACATCATCACTGCTCTCTCACTCCTTTAAGTGTGGGTATTCCATAAGTCTCTGTCCCAGGAACTCTTCTTTCTTTATACCTTTTCTATCCGTGATCTTCCCTCCTTCCACAGGTTCATATAACACATCCATAAAGATTACTCCTGAATTTACATATCCAGCCCTTATCTCTGTCCTGAACTCCAACCACACTTCATCAATTAACCACTAGATCTCTTTAGGTCCTGTAGGTATTTAAACTCAATCACCATTTATTAAGTGTCTTCTATGTGCAAGGCACTAGGCATACAAAGACAAAAATGGAGCAGAGCAGCAACAAGGACAAATGAGACTCGATCACATCCTTTACCTTTCTGTGCTTTGTCAGAAGAGTTCCATCAGGACCAAATACAGTACAGGTATTGTAAAATTTTCCACCATCTTCTTCGGGAATGGAGCCTTTCATTAAAAGGAAAAAAAAAATACATATACATATACCATCAAAATTTTTCTCAATACAGCATGTCAGACTTTAATTTCCTTGTGGAAAGTGATTAACAGCTTGTCAATATTTTCTGATGTGCCAAAAATAAGGCTATTTGAACATATGTTTTTCAAAATGATATTTTTCAGTATATATACTTCCAGAAATAAGTTCCTACATGTATGAGAAACAGTATCAGGGCATATAACAAAAACAGGCTTAAGAGAATCCAAGTGTTCCTTAATTTAAATTTTACCCTTAAGCAATTAGATGTTAGTTTGTGACATTATATCAGAGACAGACATCCACCTCTCAATTTAATTTCAACTGGCTTGTGGGACAAATATGAAGAGATATTTTCATTGAGGCCTTGGAGTCTTGAAAATGAAACAAAGCTTTAAAGTCTTTGGTAGCAATATCCCAAAAGACCACAAGATGGCAATGTGACAAAAGTCCGATTCATTGTTTATTTTGTCTCTGCTTCCCTTTTTTAAAAAAATGAATTATTTTTGAAAACGTTGAATTGTCAATACAATTAGCCAAATCTGCTTACTAACTAGTTTTACTTAAATGAATTAATTTCAATGTAAAAAGTATAACAATTTTTCAGTTACTTTTAAGTTCCTATCAGAAATCTGTTGTCTATTCTAATTCACTTCTATTATAAGGTTATAGTTAGTGTGTACTTAAGTGTTCTGATTCCACCTCTTTTTTTTAAAAATCTGGCATGACTTCATAAAGGTCTTTCCAGATTTGTTTTGCTTCTAAGGTAGTTTCCAACACAAAATTCATGATCCTAGGATTTTTTGCATTCCTTGTCAGTTTTGATAGTATTATAATATTCCATTATTACAATTTATTTAACCCTCCCTAGTATTGGAAATTTAGGTCATTTCCTGATTTTTTTAGTTATGTATATAATGCTATGAAAAATGTTAAACAAATAGTTTTCTAGTTTTTTTTAGGCAATTGGGGTTAAGTGACTTGCCCAGGGTCACACAGCTATCAAACACTGTCAAGTGTTTGATCTGAGGCCGGATTTGAACTCAGGTCTTCCTGACTTCAGGGCCGGTGTTCTATCCACTGCGCCACCTAGCTGCCCCCTGTGTTATTTTTTTTTTAAATAACACTTTCAGAGAACATTGCCACCAATGAAATCTTGGTCAAAGGGTATGATTATTTTTGTAACTTTTACTGCCAGACTGCTCTCCAAAAAAAGGTTCTACAAATTTGTAATTCCACCAATAATGAATGAGTGTACCTGTTCCTCCATATAATCACCAGCACTGGGTTTCACTTCCTTTCTCTCATCTCTGCCTCTTACCCTTCACTGAGCATAACAAAGAATTTTCTTTTTAAATTATTGGATTTATTTAACCAAATCTTACTTTGTCTATTCTTAATTTTAAAAGCAGTATAAATAAGTATGGTGTAGTGATACAATGGAAAAAAGCAATGGGAAAAAAGCCAATGATGGTTGCCTTTACATTCTGTGTAAACTTAGACAAGCTGTTTAACCTCCGTAGGATTCAGTTTCCTCCCCTGCAAAATGGCGATAATATCTACACTGCTATACATGTCACACACTCAAATGAACTTGTGATTTCATGAATCTGGGAATTCCCTCCCATGATGTAAACTGCAATTCATCCATGTTTGTCTTTTTTGGGCAACTCTCATCACACCTAACATATGTAACATACATGACATCAAACATGGAACTATACAGGAGTGGTAAAAGCTATTACCATAATAAATAGAATTTTTAAAAATTTCTTTCAAAAAACGTCCCCAAACAAACCTAGGTTACTGTTGAGCTTACTTACCTGCCTTCGAGAGGGAAATTTCTTTACCCCTCACGTTAAAGGCCCCACAAAACAGATATACTGGACATATGCTGATGTGATTTATCTTTCATCTCTTTCTGACAAATATGCCAAACACCAAACATTTTCAGAAAATCATTTTTGTAATGCCTGGAAAAATGTCTATTGGCAAAACCCATGCTATGGAATAGTATGTCTTTAACATGACTTTGTTGGAAGTAGGGGAGAAGAGGAAACTCCAAATCAATTTTTTTTAACATCAGAAAAAAATAATGGTAAAAGTAAAAGACATAAAAATCACTACCAGTTGTGACAACACCCACATGAATATGAACTTGACCCCCACCAAATGAAGAAATATGTAGCCCTGAAGCCCCAGAAAGCTACCTCCAACAAGATAAACTTGGTATTCCTTGGCTAAATCAGAAAGCCTTTGTGTGGATTCACCAGGGATTGTCTCTGCATATTCCGGAAAGTAGTTTGTGCCATAGGGAGAATTAAAGCACTCCTAGAAGTGAGGTAGGAGAAAGGGAAAAAAAAAAAGATGTTAAAGCCCCTCTGTTATGTCAAGGAAATGGTTGCTTTCAGAACGTTTACACTTGAAGAGAACAGTGTCTTCTAGAAAATTGTCAGCTCCCACATGGCCCTTCTGGACAGCAAAGGCATTAAAACTAAAGATCTGACCCAATCCCAACTAGGTAAGCCCAGGCCCAGGGCTCACCTTGTTGACCAAGAAAGAGACACTTAGCTCCTATCTCATCAAGATCCTATGTTAAAGGAAAACCATATGGGTCTAAAAGAGGTACACAGACTTGCTGCTGAGATCATCCAATTTTGGGGCCTTAAAGATGTTACAGGCTCCATGCATATGGACTGAGATACCCAGGACCTATAAAGAATTATGAATGATAAATGATGAACTAAAACTGAATTCTGTGACCTTGAACAAGTAACTATACCATAAGCCACCTCTCTGGTCTTCCTTCTGGTGATCTGAAAAAAGAGAGAATTGAACCAGGTGATCTTTAAGGTTCTTTCCAGAGCAAACATTCTGTGATTTTATGTTTCTAGAGATAAGAATTACTCTCATGACCTGCTGAAAAGTCCCTCCTACGTGTTCTTCCCTACACCTCACCCACATAAATATTAACATGGGCAAATATTTGTACAAATTTGGCTTAACTCTAAGACAGGGAGATGGAAGAAGTGCTGAGACTTTATCTTATGTCTTTTTTTTTTCTTTCACAACTAAGATAGCCAGGCTTTGATGATCTATCCTTAAAAGTCAAGTATGTCTACACTTGTCTCAGGATGAATCATCTTTTTAGCCACGTTATTTCCTGAGTGACTACAGAGGGGCAGGGCTGAATGGTATTGTACAAAGCATTTTTATCCATTTACTATACATTTATTAAGCATCTACTATGAGCAGAGCACTTTGATAGATAGTAAGATGCAAAGTTTACAAGATGTTCTGCAAATTACTCAGAACAAGGAATAATTTTTATATTGTTTGTGGCGAAGTCAAGTATTTCAAGCATCACTTAAGATCAAAATATGATCAGCTGCACCAAAGGACAAAAGAAAATGTGGCCAAAACAAAAACAAAACACTATGAACTAGCAAACTATTCTGCAAAAAAGCCTTATTAATCCTCACAAAATAAGAAAAGACCTTCAGAGGACCCAGAGGCTGGAGAGGTTGTTACTGATTGTTCTAGAGTGCAGCACAGGTTTCTTCAAGTTGGAAGAACAAAGACTAATGAAACACACAAACTGCTACTGTTATGAAGAAAAAATGCTTTTCATGGGCAAGACAATACAAAGACTGGCACTGAATACTGAAAAAAAATGTTTAGGTAACACTAAAAGACTGCAGGTCTTGGGACACTATATATTGAAGGGCAAAAGAACTAAGCTTCCTGACAAAAATGTGATACCCAGCAAAGTTGTGCATAATTCTGAATGAAAAAAAAAAAAATGGACATTTAATGAATTGTCAGACTTTCAGTACTTTGTAAAAAAAACAAAACAAACTTGAACTTGATAGAAGATATGACATATAAGAGCCAAGAAAAACATAAGGTATATACCAAAGACCAATTACAAGGGGTCCAATAAGGACAGACTGTTTACATATGTCTAAGATTGTTATTAGTAATTGAGTAGTTCATAAAAAAGATTGGGGTAGACCTAAGTATGATATGACTTCAAAAAGGAAACAAAAAGTTTAAAAAATAAAAAAGCAACAGCTAAAAAGAGTAATTATCTTATACAAATGAGGTGTGAGTGAAAGAACCAATACAGAGGAATTAGATGTGGGAGGAGGGCTGTTAGTTCTGGAAACCTACTTTCATTGGGAATGGGTTCAAGAGAGAACAACACATACATCGAAAAGAGTATAACTGTCTTCTAAATTTAGAAAGAAATAAAACACTAAGGGGATAAAGAGGGGGGATAGGACAAGGGAGGGATCTCTTGAGGGGAGGGTGAGGGGATAGGTCAAAGGGGTGTACAAAAGGGTGTTTAGATTTATGGGAATGGGAGGATAAGGGAGGGGGATAGGTTAAGTAATAGGAGGGCAAAGTATCGGGTAGAAGTAGAGAAGTCAGGAAGAATAGGAAATAAGAGATACACACAAATATAAAAACAAAGATTAGGAATAGAATCTGTTAGGTAAAGTACATATTTATATAAGTGTGTATGTATGTGTATAATCTATATATAAATATATCCATGCTTAATTGTAGCCTGGGGGAAGAGAGGAGAGGAAGGAGAGAAAATGAACAAAGTAAAAAGTATACAGCAGAGAACAAAAAAAAATTTAGAAGGAAGCAAAGAAAAGATGGATAGTACTGAACACAACATGTATTTATTATATAGGTTTCCTTGAAATGGAAATTTAGTGCTATATATTTTGAATCCTCTCTTATGTTCTGCTGTGCACATGGTTTTTTTTTTTCTGTTTTACTTTATTTTTAAGTTTAAATTTTTTTTTTTGTGAGGCAATTGGGATTAAATGATTTGCCCAGAGTCATACAGCTAGGAAGTATTATGTGTCTAAGGCTGGATTTGAACTCAGGCCTTCCTGACCCTAGGGCTGGTGCTCTATCCATTGCACCACCCTAGCTGCTCCTAAGTTTTAATATTTAAGTTTATAGTATGTTTCTTTTTCTTTTCTTATTATGTGTTTAAATCTTAGTATTCAAGTCTAAAATAAAAAAAGATTAAAAAAAAAGTTTACTGATCAAACTTCCTTTTTCATTCAAGGACTATATCAAAATCACTGAAAGAATAAGTCCAAGTGAACCTGTAAGAAATGGGCACTTTCATGAGGCTGTAAAATACCCACAAAAAAACTGTTTGGAGGAATTATTTTACTTCCAGTGGGCCTGAAAGTTTTGTTCTCTTGAAGGAATTAGTGATAAACTGTTCCAAAAGTCAGTAAAAAAGCTTAAAACTGCACAAAGTCTTTTGGGATACTGGACACGGCTTTGCTGAGAAACAGATTTGTTGTAGAATTACAGAATTCCAAATGGAGATGAATTACTACAACCATGACTTTGTATCATGCCACACATCACAAAAGGATAAGAAATTCACCAAAGAAATGGAGGCAAATATGCTTCAGTGGCCTGGAAATTTTCCTGACTTAAAACTCTTTGAAAATTTTTGTTCTGCAAGGGTTAGCCTTCAAAAATACAAAATGGTTGGGAAAGGTACACTTAATATCTAATATGAAAAAAGTGTAGGTTTACAGTGAAGAATTAAAGAACACGTATCAGATTTTGTGAACTCAATGTCAAATCATGTGAAGCAAGTGATTGCTGCCAAAGGACATATTGCGTATTAAAATTTCTTAAAAATATAAAAGTTTGGGACAGCTAGGTGGTGCAGTGGATTGAGCACTGGCCCTGGAGTCAGGAGGACCCGAGTTCAAATCCAGCCCCAGACACTTGACACTTACTAGCTGTGTGATCCTGGGCAAGTCACTTAAACCCATTGCCTAGCCCAAAAAAACAAAACAAAAAAAATCATAAAAGTTGTAAGGTTACATTAATGAACAAATTTAATATTTGTCCAGCATTTAACACAGCGTAGGCCTGGCATATTTTAAGAGCATAATAAAGGTTTGCTGACTTGACTTTTTGCCTTACTTCATTGCAAATAATTCAGATGCCAGTGTAGCTAAGACAGCTCCTGCCTTCAGGAAGCTTACAGGCTAGTAAGGAAATGACACCAATACAGATGTTTATAATTATAATAATTTATGATCAACACATCAAAGAGGTATAGAAAAGTGCTCATCTAAGGACTAAGGGTGAAAAGTCATAATTAACACCAGAGAGGGAGAAAAGGTACCCAAGGCTACATAGAGGAAGTCTGTTGAAGTCTGTTTGACTTGGAATTAAAGGATGCATAGGAATTCAACAACTGGAGTTGAGCAGGAGGAATAAGAAAGATTGTCAACAGAGACACAGATAGGTTGGATGGAACACAAAGTGCATGGAGGAGAGCACTAGAAAAGAGGCAAATGGCTCCCTATCGTAAAGGGATAATTTTATGTCAAGAAATGTCAAGAAAAAGAGTTCCTTGGCAGACAGAAGGGAGCCATGGAAGATCTTTGAACAGAGTAGTGGTGAAACTAGAATGTACACATAAGAAAAGATTCTCCTGCCAACATGAGAAGTCGATAGGAGGGAAGGTACAAATAGGAAGACCTGTTCTGAGGGTGTTACAACAACATCAAAGGTGGCAAGCAGGGCCTGCTTTACAACTACGGTAGCAGGGGGCAGCTAGGTGGCGCAGTGAATACAGCTCTGGTCTTGGAATCAGAAGGACCTGAGTTCAAATCCAACCTCCAACACCTAACACTTATTAGCTGTGTGACCCTGGGCAAGTCACTTAACCCTGATTGCCTCACCAAAAAATAACAAAAACAACAAAAAAAACCAACTGTGGTAGCAGAAACAGAAGGGAAAGTTCAGAAAGAATGGAGGTGGGGAGGCAGAAGTATCAGCACTTGGTGACTGACTGGTTATAAGAAACATGAAATAGGGATGCATCAAAGCAAAACCTGAAGTTTGAGGGATGAGAGATGAGAAAACTGGCTGAACCAGGTCTAGAGGAGGAGGTGGAATAAAAACAGGTTTGTGGGGAACTGGAGATGCTTATCTGGAAAGCTTTGGACTGAAAACCAAGATTTGGGAGTTAATGGCAGAGGTAAAGTGGTGGTTAAATCTACAAAAACATAATTAGCAAAGGAGAGATTGTAAAGAACAAGGATAAACCTTTGGGGAACCACCACACTGAGGGTCTAGGAAGAGACAGGGAAGTTAAAGAGAATTAAGAAAGTGTGGTGTTGGCAAAAAGAAAAATCATCTGTGTCAAGGGGTAGCCAACAGTGTCAAAAGATGCACAGTGGTCAAGAATGGTGAGAACTAGAAAAAGTCCACTGGATTGGTTCACTAGGGAGTCAATGAGATTTTATAAAAAAATATTTTAAGTGGATTGCTTGTTAAAGATACGTGATGATACTGGTGAATAAGCAGAATCCACTCCAAATAACATCCTGGTACTCTTCCCCTAGAGCCTCCAGGACAAGAGCTGAAATGCATAAAAAAAATCAGAATTTTATTAGATGTGTAATTCACAGATATTTCCTTTATACTTACAGGAAGAGTTATAATTTTGGCTCCTTGGCTTGCTGCCTTCTTGACAAACTCACCAGCTCGAGTCAGGTTATCTGACTTGACAGAAGACACACGAAGCTGGATGAGGGCCAAACGAAATTCTAAGAACACAAGTAAAGGAGAGTAAATACTAGGGAAGGCTGCCCATGAACACTAATGACTTTTATTGTAAGAGGAAAACAGTTATAGGTCCCAGTCTCATATTTAAGATTTTATTACATAGTTTTGGGCTAGCAAACCAAAAACTGGTTCTGAAAACAACTGAAGAGTCCTTTCTTCTTGCTTTTGGTTGTTTTGGGTCTTTTCCCTTCATGACATCCCTTACCAAGGGACTTTGGGTGAAGTCAAAAACTGTGATCACTTGAGATTCTAAGTTATTCCTTTCTAAAACTGTACTTGTCGTAATGATCCTTCTCATCATTGCAAGCTCCTGGAGGGCACGGACTGTCTTTTGTCTCTTTTTATCTGTGCAATTCTTGGCACCATTAATAAATGTCTGATTATGGACTACTGACTTTAGATGATCCATCCCCTGGCCCCAGAGCACTGCCCTGTGCCCTCTTTTCTACACTAACTGTCACCCAGTTCAGCATCTCCTGCTTCCTGCTGCTGCCTACACAATGGGTATCTCAAACTCAACATGTCCAAAACAGAACTTAGTATTTTTCCCTCTAAACAGCCCTCCCCCTACTCTTTTCTTGCCTATTTCCATTGAGAACAAAACCATCTTTCCAGTCAGCCAAGTTCAAAAACTAGATCTCATCTCACCTTCAGAAGAATTAACACAATGACGATATTGTAAAGACAAACAATTCTGAAAGACTTAAAAACTCTGGTCAGTGTAATGACCAACCATAATTCCAGTTGACTTATGATAAAGCATCCTACCCACCTCCTGACAGAAGTGCAAATAAGCAGTATGTTTTTGAACATGTCCAATTCAGGAATTTGTTTTGACTATGCCTACACATTACAGGGGCTTTGTTGTTCTGTTCATTTTTCAACGACGGGGGGGATAGAATGGAAAGAAAATAGATTCATCAGTGAAAAAAATAAAATAAAGGTTTTTTTAAAAGCACAAATGAAGTCAAAGATATTTTTGCTTCAAATCATACAGGTAGTAAAGAGCAGGACTATCACTTGAATTCAGGCCCTCGGACTCTAAGTCAGCTTACAGACAGGAAAATACTCAGAATTAAGTCATCTGAAGAGCCAAGGCTAGCATCCAGATCTCCTAAAGTCCAGCTCCAGGTCTTAACACCATACAACAATGCCTCTTATAAAAGATTTAGCAAAAGCCCAGTTTGAATTTAACTAGAAACTCATTTCTTAGTTTTTCTCTTCAATAAATAAATCAACAATTATTTACTAAGTGCCTACTATGTAGCAGGTCCTGTGCTAGGTACTGAAGATACAAGTTCAAAGAATGAAACAATCACTCCTTGCAAGGAGTTTACATTCTAATAGGGGAGATACACAAATATATTTATAAATACATAAAGCATAAATATGAAGTAAATAAATACAAATATATGCAGGAGTAATTAAAAATACAAGGTAGTTTGGGATAGACACTAGCAGTTGGTGGATCAGTAAAGACCTCATGAAGCTTTGAGCTGCATGTTAAAGGAAGACCTCAGCCTTTAGGAATCACAGACTGAGAGACCCATCTAGCCCAACAAGGAGTGGCCTGGAGCCAGCTCTAACCAGCTTACAGAGAATGTTGAATTTTCAGTGTGAGCATCTGCACCACATAAATCAACAAATTTGGGCCTGATTTATTTTTTTTTTGTGGATTGTTAAGTGTTAATAATGTAGATTAAATTTAAAAGAGTATGCATGTAATTTTTTTTTTCCTGAGGAGCCCAGTTGTAAAACATTTACCAGTGCATCCTTCAGACAAACCTATAAAAGATAACAGACAGAACACCTGGCCTTAAAGAAAGGTAATAAGGTAGTGAAAAAATAAGCTTGGTTGCTTCCTCCAAAATTGCACAGCTCAGACACAAAGCTCCTCACAGCTTCAGGGTACAGACAATAAATCCATTCTCTACCAAAGAAAAATTTAGGTAAGCTGGCCATTGGTAGGTCTGGGGGTGAGAGTAGAGGGGGTGGTGAGACAGGTTATGCAATTATTTTCTAAAGAACACAAAGTCCAGAAGTGGCAGGAATGTTACTGATTAACAGCTTAAAACAATGAATAATTAGGATAAAGGGTTACATATGAAGTCATCAAGATGAAAGGAAAATATTTAGAATAACAAATTTTTCAGTATTTTCCCCCATACACAAAATGACAAAATCTGTAGACTCTTAAGCTATTACTAATTTTTATTTTTATTTTTTGAGACAATTGGGGTTAAGTGACTTGCCCAGGGTCACACAGCTAGTAAGTGGCAAGTGACGTCTGGTCTCAGACCAGACTTGAACTCAGGTCCTCCTGACTCCAGGGCAGGTGCTCTATCCACTGCACCACCTAGCTGCCCCTTAAGCTATTATTAAGAAAAGCTTAACTGACAGCTAGGTGGTGCAGTGGATAGAGCTCCTGCCTTGGAGCTGGGAGGACCTGAGTTCAAATTCAGACTCAGACACACGACATTAACAATTGCCTCACCAAAAGGCAAAAAAATTAGCTTAATAACCATAAACTGTATGTTAGTTTCAGAATTTCAGCTGACTTGAGAAATTTCAATTTTGCCAATCACTCAGGAAAGTAAACAGGTTGCGCTTTTTTCTTTGCACAGATGTTTTCAATTAAGTTAAATATTTATAAATAACCTATGTGCAAGTCACATTGACATAGGTCAAAGACGAGATAGCAAGGGCTACTTACATTCTATTCTAATGTGGATTTTAATCTAAATTTTTTAAGAGCTATATTTTCCTACCTTTTTCCTCTTTACTAATTTTCCACCCCCCCAGACCCTCAAAATCTCCCAACAATTGCTTCATCCTTCTCCACTCTCCTGGCCCTTCTAGCCTGGGATGTATTTATTGTTTCACCCTAAAGATGTTGGGGGAGTTGTGTGTTCTGAACAGTGAATAGCAGCAACACTGTTAACACGTCCACATTTTAGATCCCCCAAAGGGAATGAGGACGATGAAAATGTCCCCGAGTTTGAAGCGGGAGAGGCCTGGGTTAAAGGTCCGGTTCTCCTGCTCAGGTCTGCTGCGCCCTGGCCAAGCTCCCTCCCCTGGCAGGTGGCCCAGC
Organism: Vombatus ursinus; assembly: GCF_900497805.2. Lineage (NCBI taxonomy): Eukaryota > Metazoa > Chordata > Mammalia > Diprotodontia > Vombatidae > Vombatus > Vombatus ursinus. The sequence continues at coordinate 7,777,921 of NW_020941197.1, read as the reverse complement.
ACAGACAGGTCTTTCTTACACGTAACCCAAGGTGGTGGGCCTGGATAACCTTTACAGACTGCCCCCTCCCCCATCTCTAAACCTATGTGTGTAGGTATCTGTATACATACAGACATGTATAGATAGATATAAATGTCTATGTAACATTTGGTGCCCCGGATCCCTCGGGCAGTCTGGTGATGCCTCTGCGACCCTTCTCAGAATGCTTCCCAATGAACAAAACGGAATACATAGAATGACAAAGAAAACCAATTATACTGAGATAGTTCTTCAAATGCTTTTTTGAAAACGGTCGGACCCCGGATTAGAACCCCTGCTGAAGGTGGAGATCAGGTTTCAGAGCCTCAATTGCCCTTTCTTACACTTCTCTTAGGTTCCCCACACCACTGACATTCCCTGTAAATCTCGGCTCAGGAGCCGGGCGGGACCTTAGTGATCCTTTAGCCCGACCCCTTCATTTCTCACAAATGGGGAAACTGAGGCTCAGGGCAGGTATGTGAACTGCCCAGGGTCACATGGTTGGGGGGGTCTGTGTCGGAAGCGGGATTTGAACCCAGGTCTTCTTGACTCGACGTCCCGAGCTTTCTCTCACGTACGCTGGGCCTCGAGGTCGCCGGGCGAAGGGGCAGGGAGGGCGGCCCGGGCCGGCTCCCCGGGGCAGGCTCGGGGACAGCCCCCTGGCCCTGAGCCCGGCCCCGGCTGGAGAGCTCCCGCCGCCCGAGAGCCGCCCGGCTCCGAGGGCCGCGGCCCTGCACTTACGGGTCATGGCTTTCGACACCGATTCCATGGAGGAAAAGCCCCCGCACCCGGAGGGAAGGCTGCGGGCCCACGGACGAGGGACAGCAAGCGCCTCACGCAGGGAGAGCGGGAACCACGCATGAGCCCGGGGCCGGAAGCAGCGAGATGGCCCCGCCCCCAGCGAGGAGGCCCGGAAGAGGCGGGGAGAGAAGAGAAAAGGGAGGGACCTGCGTGCTCCCCGTTGGTGTGGCCGCGTGGAGGCCCCACCCCTCTCGCCCTTTTTGGCTTTCCCGCGGTCGGGCCTGGGCGCCGAGCTCGTCTTAGTATCTTCGAGTGCCTCCCCCGCCTCCCACCAGGCTTTGCCCCCTCCCCTCAGGGGTTTCCGAGGGCTGCCCAGATTGGCTCCTCCCCAGGGGCAATGCACACCCCTCTCTTAATAGACCCTGCGCTTTTCCCAGGCTGGAGTTGTGGGGCCTTTCCTTCCCCCCCCCCCCCCCCCCCCCGCATTTGCTCTTCGGTTGTTTTCCCCTAATAGAATACATAAGCTCCTTGAGGGCAGAGACTGTTCCTTCTATGTGGTGGGTGCCAAGAGCCCACCGCACAGACAGTAGGTGCTTAATAAATGCCAGCGTAATTAAGGCCGGAGCTGCACCTTGAAATAGGATTTAAATAGGAAATTTTACTCCTGCAAACACTAAGCACCTACTGGGTGCCAGGCGCGGTGCTCGTTCAAAGGGGGCTTCTAGTCCTGCCCTGTCTTACTCGTCTTGGGCTGCTGCGCTGCAGGCTTCATCTGCTGGCTCCCTCTTCTCAGAGCCCTCCCCCCAGGCCGTCCAAGGCTCGTGCCCCTCTAGGCTGCACATGTATGCACATGTATACACAAGACCCATCCCCACACCCCTGCATTTTCCTTTTATGTGTATTCCCCCCATCCCCCCAATGTAAGCTCCCTCAAGAAGTCTGCCCTTGTTCTTGCACTCCCAGCTTTGGCAAGACGTCTGGCATTACTTAAGTGCTTAATAAATAGGCTTGTGGACCGACTTGACTGCTAAGCACTGGTCATACAAAGAAAGGCAAAAAGATAGTCCCTGCTTTCGAAGAGCAGGGGAGACAACATGCAAACAGCTATGTATAAATAAGATTTGTGCGAAATAAAGCGGAGATAATCTGAGTGAAAGAAGGGCATTCTAGGCCGGAGGAGCAGCATGAACAAAAACTTGGCGTTGGGAGAGATAGGTAAACAAATATGTACTACAACATATAAAGTCAATAAATATTTATTAAGCACCTACTAAGTGACAGGCTCTGTGCTAAACATTGGGGTTACAAGAAAGGCAAAAGGCAGTCCCTGCTGTCAAAGAACTCAGGCTTATAGGTGAGTGATATTCGAACAACTGTACAAACAAAATACAGGATAAATCAGAGATAATCAATAGACAGAAGATATTGGGATTTTATCTGAGACTTGAAAGGAATCAAAGGAAGCAGAGATAAGGGAGATTATTCCAGGAGTGGGGAACAGCCACTGAAAATGGACTCAGGTAATAGAGTGTGTTGTGCAATAACAGCAAGGAGGCTGGTGTCAGTGAATCCCAAAGTAGCCAGTGAGAAATAAGATGTGACAGGAAAGAGGAAAGGGGGTGGGGAGGTATAAAAGTCTTTGAAGGCTAGAGGATTGTATCATGGAGGGGATAAGGAGCCACTGGAGTTTACTGAGTGGGGGAAAGGGTGTGATATGGTCAGATTTTCACTTTAGGAAGACCACTGACAGCGGAGTGGAGGGTAGAAAGCAGTGGGGAGACTTGAAGCAGGGAGACCAACCAACAGGCTACTGCAATAGTCCAGGTCTGAGGAGAGAAGCATCTGCACAGTGTTGGTTGGGTGGTTGATTGGCTGTTGTCCTTCTTTCTCCAAAAGGACCAAAATGACATCACTATGCTAGCGTCAAGTTTCAGTGTGTCTGACTGCGGCTCCTCAGACCAATACGAGCTCGGAATGTTCTACCACAGGTCAGATACAAATAGTCCACATGAACATTTGGGGTGGATTCTCTAAATTTGTGGATCTCGAGTTTGTTTTTTGTTTTTTATGTTTTTATTTATTTTGTTTTTATTTGTTATTTGTTTTTTAAGCTATTTCAATTCTACTTTGCTCACAGAGTACAGCACCTTCTGATGTCGGCACACCAGTGTCTCCCATGTCACACAATCAATTCCAAAGTTCTTAAGAGAGACCTTGAGAGTGTCCTCTTATCACTTCTCCTGACCACCTTGTAAGCTCTCCATAAAATAGTCTTTTTGGCAAGTGTACGTTTTGCATTCAAACAAATAGCCAGCCCATTGGAATTGCATTCTCTGAAGCAGAGTTTGAATGCTTGGCAGTTTAGTTCCAGAAAGGAACTGGGGGTCTGGTATCTTATCCTGCCAGGTGATCTTCAGAATCTTCCTAAGAAAATTCAAATGGAAGCAATTCAGTTTCCTGGCATGGCGTTGGTATCCTGTTCAAGTTTCATAGGCATACAACAATGAGGTCAGCACAATGGCTCTGTAGACCTTCGGTTTGGTCTTCCTCTTCTCTCCCATACTTTCCTTCAGAATCTCCCAAACATTGACCTAGCTAGCTCTGGCAATGCCTGTGTCAATCTTGTTATCAATGTGTACATCCCTGGAAAGTACACTACCAAGGTAACTGAACTTATCCACAGCACTCAAAACTCCTCCATCTGCCGTAACCGATAGTTCCACATAAGGATGGTGTAGTGGTGGCTGATGGAGCACCTATTTTCTTGGTGGTGTTAGGCCAAAATTAGCACAAGCAGCAGAGAATTGATTCATACTCCTTGCATCTCAGCTTCAGAGGCTGCATTGAGTGCACAATCATCTGCAAACAGAAAATCATGCACCAACCCTCCCTCCACTTTGGTGCTGGCTTGTAGCCTTTGTTGAAGAAGTTGAAGAATTCACCATTAGTGCAGTAACTGACCTTGATAAAAGGTTCATTCTCATTGAAAGCATTTGACAACGCGGCTGAAAACATCATGCTAAAAAGCAGCCCTGGAAAGAGCTCAATAGCCTTCACACCAGAGGTACTAATCCTCCCTGAACACACCCACAGAATGATGTCAGTGTCAGTGAGAAGTGGGCACAGGAGAAATGTTACAAAGGTAAAACCTACAGGTTTTGGCAACAGATTGGATACAGGGGAGGGGAAGGGTGAGAGTGAAGAGTCAAAGACAACACCTAGGTTATGAGGGTGAACTGAAAGGCTGGTGGTACCCTCAGCAGCATCAGGGAAGTTTGGAAAGGGGGAGGATTTGGGGGAAAAGATAATTAGTTGCTTTAGACATGTTGAGTTTAAGATGCCTATGGGTTATCGATTGAAAGGCCTAATAGGCATTTTGAAGATTCAAGTATAGAAGTTAAGAGAGAGATTAGGGATGGATATGTAGATCTGAAAATCAGCAACATGCAGCTAACTGAAACCATGGAAGCTGATAAAATCACCAAGTAAAATAATATAGAGGAGAAAGAAAAGAGGGTCCAGGACAGAGCCTTGGGGGGGAAACCTACCTTTAGTGGGACTGACCAAGATGAAGATGTAACAAATGAGACTAAGGAGCAATCAGATGGGGAGGAGAACCAAGAAAGAGTAATGTCAGAGAAACCTTAAGAGAAAGTATCAAGGAGAACAGGGTCATCAAGAGAAGGTATCAAGGAGAACAGGGTCATCAACTGCTTCAGAGAGGTCAAAAAGGATGATTTGGAAATAAAAAAAAAAGGTCATTAGATTTGGGAATTATGATATCACTGGCAACTATAAGGAGAGAAATTTTGGTTGATGAAGTTGGAAGTGAGACTATAGAAAGCTATTAGGGATGAACAGAGCAAATGAGGGTTTTTTGAGAATCAAAACCATGAAGACAGGCAAGTTTGTAGACAGTAGGAAAGCAGTCAGTAGACCAGGAGAGATTGAAGAAAAGTGAGTTGGACACATGTATAACCTGTATCCAGTTGCTTACCTTCTCAATGAGGGTGGATGGGGAAGGAGGGAGGGAGAAAATTTGGAACCCAGTTTTAAAAACAAATGTTTAAAAAATTGTTTTCACATGCAACTGGGAAATAAGATATACAGGAAATGGGGTATAGAAATCTATCCAGTCCTATAGGAAAATTGAAGGGGAAGGGGATAAGAGAAGGGGGGGAGAGATAGAAGGGAGGGCAGATTAGGAGAAGGGGTATTCAGAATGCATGCCATCTTGGGGTGGGGGGGGGGACAAGATGGGGAGAAAATTTGGAACTCAAAATCTTTTGAAAGTGAATGTTGAAAACTAAAAACAAACAAATTAATTAAAATTTAAATAAATTAAAATTTTTTTAAAAAGTGAGTCAGTGTGGTGGAGGGGGTTAGTTAGTGAAGACAGGATGGTACAAAATTACAATCTGTACCCTATGGCTTCTATTCATCAGCCCTCTTAAGTCTCCAAACCAAAATATCCTCTCTCTGGCCATTATTCCCTATTATGTGTTCTCTCTCCCTATTAGAATATAAGCTTCTTGAGGACAAGGATTTTTTAAAAATTTTATTGTGGACCCCCAGTACTTTGTACAATACTTGGTGTATATACGTACTTAATAAATGTTCCTCAATTCATTCATTCTAAATTTCTAAGGCATTTACAACCATCACAAAAGATAGTTATATACTGCCCCTATTACTTAGAGACAGTGCTATATATGCATAATTAGTCCCAGGGTAAACAGTTACCCAATGATTGAATTTCTTTTTTTATTACTACAGTAGAAAAAAAACTCAGTACTCTGCATTTTTTTGGTGGTAGAGGCAAAACTGTGTCACAATTAAATAATTATCTTAAAGTATTGCTAGAGAGAAATAAGAGACAGTTAATTTCCTGTTGAAACTGTGACCTAAACCATGTACTTTCAATATGGTCAACACTGAACAAAGGAGAAGTCATTTCAATCCCTACTAGGTTCAGTCTTAACCAAAGGAAAAAAAAAAAAGCCTATCTAATCAAAATCCCTCCCTGAACTTGATTCTAGTCTAGGCATTAATTACTCAGTCCAGTTATTTAGAATTTATTAAGTGCCTACGACATATAATTACTGGGTAAAGCCTGGGTATATAAAGAAAGGCAAAAACCAGTCCCTGCTGTCAAGGAATTGAGTCTAGAAATTAGGTATTTGATATGAGTTAAATCAAGAACTAGATTGTTGTTTCTTTTGAATTTTTTTAAATTAGAATTTTGAATATTTTTCTCATCTTGGTGAGATCAAGGACTGAAATATGTTAGTATTTTCCATAAGTGGGAGTTTACTATGCTTCCACACTTTATGTATGATTTCCACTTAATGAATACAGATTACAGATCTTTTTGTTAGGTATTCCTCTTTCCTGAAGCTATTGCTTAAATAGAAATTCAGGTCAGGGGTGGGTGCTTATCAAGTCAATGACTGAACATTTACTCAGTGCTTGTGTTTCCACAAGTGGTGGAACACCATTTTGGGGAGGATTTTGGAAAAGAAGTGAAAGACAAATAGGTTAAAAACATTCCTGTTTTTGAGAGTCTTATAGTACAGTTAAGGAGATGAGTGATACAAAAAGTTGATAAATCAAAGTAGATAAGTGTCAAATAACTGCATATACCCTACTATAGGAATTCATGAGATAGAAATCATTGTGAGCTATAGTGCTTCACGGAGGATTTAAATATGTATTCTGAAGGATGGGTAGGAGTCCAGCCAATACGAAAGGGGTTGGGGAGGCTAGACAGACATTCCAGGGCCCAGGAAATAAAAACAAAGCTGAGAATCCACTTTTCTTCATTAGTCAGTTAGTCAAAAACATTAAGTGCCTCCTATGTTGCTAGACTCTGTGCTAAGCACTGAGGATACAAAAAGAAGCAAAAGACAGTTCCTGAGCTTGAGGAGCTCACTATCAAATAGGGGAGACAAACAAACATATATGTACAAATGAGTATCATACAGGATAAATAGGAAATAATTGAGATGGAACACCCTAGAATTCCTGTAGAAAAAGGAATTTTAGTTGAAACTTAATGGCAGCCAAGGAGGTCAGTAGGCAATTCTTGGGAATAGGAGGATGCTGGTCCTATTAACAGCAAATGGGAAGTTGGGGTTGGGGTTGTGGGGTTTAGGAGGAAAGATACCAAGCTCAGTTTTGGTCCCGTTGAGTCGAAGATGCCTAGTGGATGTCCAGTTCAAGATATCTGAAAGGCAAAGCTGGAGGACAGCAGGGAGGTTAGGGCAGGATAGGTAGATTTAAGAATCATCATCACAGAGATGGTAATTAAATCCATGGGAACTGATGAGATCACCAAGTAAAGTTGTATAGAACTAGAAAAGAAGACTCAAGACAGAACCGTGGGACACCTACAGTTAAAGGGCATGACCTAGATGAGAATGTAACAAAGAAAACTAAGGAGTGGTCTGGTAAGTAGAAGAACCAGGAGAGTGGTGTCCTGAAAACCTAGAGGGAAGAAAGTAACAAGAAGAGGTTGATCAACAGTGTCAGAGACTAAAGAGAGGTCTAAAGAAAGAAGGAGGACTGAGAAAAGACCATTGGATTTGGCAATTAAGAGATCACTGACAACTTTAGAAAGTGGTTTCAGTGGAAAGGTAAGATCAGAAGTCATATTGTAAGGGGTTAAGAAGTGACTGAGAAAAGAGAAAATGGAGGCACCTATTGTAGATGGCCTTCTCAAGGAGTTTAGCTACAAAGGATAGAAGAGATATAGAATGACAGATATCAAGGATGGAAGAATCAAATGAAGATTTTTTTTGAGGATAAGAGAGATAGGTATAGTTGTAGGCAATAAGGAAGGAGCCAGTAGAAAGAGATTCAAGATAAATGAGACTGGGAATGTCTGTTGGAGGAGACAGGATGGAATGGTATTACTTCTGCAGGTAGAGGAGTTTGCCTTGGTCAGGAATATGGCTACTTCTTCAGGTAAGACAGAAAAGGAAGAGATAATGGCAGATAACATCTCAGTAATATGATGAAGAGGAAAAGAGGGAGCTCATGGGGAATTTATTCTGCAAAATTCTCAGCTGAGGGAGTTTGGAGAGCGGAAGCCATGGGATATTTGAGAAGGGATGAAAAGATTTAGAAAAACTACGGTAGAGAATGAGATCGTGGGTTGATAAGGAGACTGTATTAGGATTGTCTAATGTCAGTGAGGGTGCAGTTGAGATTGTGTAACATAAATCTGTAGTGGGCCCAGTAAGAATGGTTGTGTGATTTTCTCCTCCTTAGCTCATCAGCACAGGTGCAGGAACAAAAGCAACAGATAGTGAGAGTTATCCAAGACTGAGACTTGGAAGGGTGAAATCAGTTACATAAGAGGGCTGGGGGAAATAAGAGGCCACTGTTGAGTTGAACTGATTCACCAAGTGGTCAAGATGGGGAAAAGAGAAGAGAATGCCCAATACAGGGAAGATGACCTGGGAGAGAACTGAGGGGTTAAGGTACTGGAGGTCACAGTATGAACAAAATTAGGATTTAGAAAGGGAATGCAGAGGCAGTGGTGGAAGGCCAATAATTACAGTGAGATAAGGGGATTTCTGACTTCTTTAACACAGAGGTGGTGCATTTGTGGATGAGGCCAAGATCAAAGATATGACCATCTTCATGTGTGGCTGAGGTGGGGGAGAGCAGGTCATGGGAAATGAGTAGGTGGAGGAACTGAATGCCTGGAGTATTTGAAGGAGAGTGAATATGTATATTAAAATTCCCTAGAATGAAAGCAGGATTTGAAGAGAGAAAAACTGTAAGCTAAGTACCAGAGTTGTTAAGGAAGAAAGGGAAGTGACCTGGAGATTTGCAGACAACAGTTGTCAGGATTTTTATTCAGTGGTAGATATGAATTGCATAAACCTCAAAGGAAGAAACATTACCAAGTGATGGAGGTACAGGAAAAACCTGAAAGTGGCAACTTGGAGCAAGAAGTATTACAAACCAGTGAGCCAAGGAAAAGGAGTGAAGATGCAGCCAGTAATTGAAAGGGTTGCAGGGAAGCTGCTGAGGGGAAAGGGATTAAGGAAGAGGGAATTAGGAAGAAAAAAATCAATAGCACTTGGTAATCAGTTTTGGTAGACCAAGAATTAGGAACTATTTAGGAGAGGATGTCAATATCTGAAACTTGAGAACCTGAGAGAATGACAGCAACATTTAACAAGGTGTTAAAGGGGAAAACAATCAAACAAACATTTATTAAATACCTACCTTGGGGTAGGCACTGGAGATTCTGATTTGGGGGGAGCTCAGTCTAAAGCATGCCAAGCCAAGGTGATGATAGAACACTCAAATAGAAATGTAGTTTCTTCCTTAATGTATCTTTTAAACTGAACTTGGAAAATAGCTGCTAACAATGTCTATTAACATGACATCTGATATTAATAATTTCTCTAACTCCAATTTTTTTTCTAGAAATAATTAACTAGAATGAATAATTTATTTCAATTCAAGTAGAATTTTATTCAAAAGAGCTCTCAGTTTCTTTATCTTGCTATAAAACTAGCATTTTATCTTCCAGGATTAGAAGTTAGGAACTAATTAGAACAAAGTGGCATAAGTATTTGGTGAGTTTTCCCTCAGCCAATGATGCTAAATTAGGGTTTGTTTGTTTTTTAGCTTAGTTGAATAAGATAGCTCTGTTAATAAGTCAAAATTTCTTTGAAATGGTCTACTTTTGTTCTGTTATACCAAACTGTAATCCTACTAAAACCCAGATAACCCTACTAAACCCAGATGGAACCCTACTAAAACCTATTAAAAGAATCCTACTTAACACCTAGATTTCTGGGAACCTATGGAACATATGCCACTAGTTAAATGGGGCACCTGGCAAGAGAAAATGGATTCATCAATGCAAACCCATCTTTATCAGTATGGAGAAAACAACTCAAAACACATGCTTTTCACAAAAAATGATATGGGTAGTAAAAGCATTTCTTTAGTGTCTGTATGTGTGTATACATTACACATGTGCACATATGTACACACACACATAACAAACACACTAATAATTTGTATAAAGGAATACTGCTACAAACCAGTGTGTGTGTGCGTGCATATGTGAAAAACTATATGTACAAAAATATTTATAGTAGCTATTTTGTAGTGGCAAAGAACTGAAAACTAAGGGAGGTTGTCCAAACTGAGAAATGGTTGAATACATTATAGCGGATGAATTTAATAGAATTGTGTTGTAAGAAGTGGCAAAAGGCACTGTCTCAGAGAAATCTGGGAAGACTTACATGAACTGATGAAGAAAGAAGTTAACAGTTAAAGGAACCAGACTAATTTATTCAATAACAAAAAAAATTAAGACAAACAACTATGAAAGAACTGGGGCAGTTAGGTAGCTCAGTGGATACAGCACCAGCCCTGGAGTCAGGAGGACCTGAGTTCAAATTTGGCCTCAGACACTTGACACTTACTAGCTGTGTGACCCTGGGCAATTCACTTAACCTCACTGCCTAGCAAAAAATAAAACAAAAAAGAGACTTAAGAACTCTGATCAGTGTAATAACCAACCATGATTTCAGAAGACTGATGAAACATCCTACCTCCCTCTGTATAGAGAGATAGATGATAGACTCAAGATGCAAGATGAGACATATTTTTAGACATGGCCAATGTGGGAATTTGTTTTGATTATGCTTATTTGGGGTTTATTTTTTGTTTCTTGTCTTTTTTAATGCATTTTGTTTTTTCTTAATGATAAGAGAAATAAATTTAAGAATGAACCCAATACCATGCTTTTTTTTTTTTTGGGCTAGGCAATGGGGTTAAGTGACTTTCCGAGGGTCACACCGCTAGTAAGTGTTATGTGTCTGAGGCCACATTTGAACTCAAGTCCTCCTGAATCCAAGGCCAGTGCTCTATCCACTGCGCCACCTAGCTGCCCCCCAAAACCATTCTTAAAAGATGAAGGTCAGTTTTCAATTGGATAGTTTGACTCAATAAAAGTACTATGAATGAAATGTTTGTAAAGTCTATGCATATTTGTTACAAGAGTTTTGTTTTTGTTTTTTTTTTCCAGTGGGAGGCAAAGTGAGAAAGAGAAAATAAATGCCTGCTAATTGAAAAAAAAAAAACTTAAGAGACACTTTAGATATTTCAGCATATCTTTCAAATATTCCAAACTTACTAAAGGTCTATTCTTGCTTAATAATTAAAAAGCAGACTAGATTTTCTCCTTATCTGTAATCCTGGTTTGAATTACTATGGAGAATCAAAAATACTTTCCCCCCAAACAACAGTTTGTTCTCTACATAGCAACACAACATAAGAGTAAATTGGTGTGGTCAATAGGGCACTGGACTGGCAAGTCAGAAAGACCTGGGTTCAAGTTCCACCTTAAATACTTATTAGCTCTGTAACTATGGGCAAGTCATTTAAACCTTCTTGTCTATTTTACTCTTCGGTAAAATGTACTAACAGGTTAGACGTGATGGCTTTTAAGGTCATCCTTTCCAATTTGAAATCTATTATCTTATGATATGCAGAATGAACTTAGGCGTGCTATTCACTGATATGACTACCACCAAAACAACACCTGCTACAGACCTTGAGGCTCCTCAAGGTGCACGGTTTGGGGGTATTTCTGGATTAAAGTTAGGACTCTTGCACAAGTTAAATTTTGCTTGAAGGTCTAGAGTTTATGTCAACAGCTGTAACTAAACTGGTAAATGTTATATTTTTCTATGTGAAGAAAAAATGGTAATTTTCCAGTACCTATAACTTAAAAACTCATTCTACTAGAGAAAGTTCAGGAGTTCAAATTAATCTATAATATAGCAACTACAAAAACTTAAAAGGAAAAGAAGTGTCATGTCTTTTGGAAGAAAAAGTTATGAGCAAATTGTACTGGTTTATTTACAGTTGTAATTTAAAAACAGTAACACAAACATTTTTACATTAATATCATGGAAAAAATCCCATGGCTGAATTAGGCAAAAGTCAAAGACCTTGGGGAAGTTCTGTAAGGTAACCAGGAAAAGGGAAATGTAATACAACAGTCATAGGGCAGGATTATAAATACCAAGTGTGCCCCAGGTGCAATTTCATGCAAATGTCTTCAACAGTTCAATTCAGTTGGTTTTAGATAGTAAAGCAAATTATTTCCTGAATTAAGGTGCCTCATAACCACTTGATTCCCATTAAAATAACTTAAAGTAGTTGATTGTTAGATTCTTTTCTCACTCCTCAAAGCATTAGTTTTATATTTTATCACCTGAAAGAGTCTAAGGATCTGCTACATTCCTTGTGAAAAAAAGGATTCTAGAAAGTCATTCCATGGCCCCAAACACATTCTAGGGCTCCCCACCAAATGTGTTCAAAATGGATCGAAAAAGATCAACTAAGAAAGCAGCAAAACAAAGCAGATCACTTTATGTTTCAACGCATCAAAGGGGAAGAAAAATTTTTTTCAAAAAGGTTAAACTTTGAAAAACAAAGTACCAAAGGAAAAATAACATTAAGAAGCAAGGACATGATGATAAGGCATTGCAGCTATGTAGCACTCTGATTAGTAGTTTTTATTTAGTCTCATCACAGAACACAACCTCAAATGAGTGTAAAACAATGCACACTCAAACACACAGGTTTCGAAATAGACAAAACCATATAATTCACTTGTGATGGAGACCATTTTCACTGCTCCAATTTTATCCTTTTCAATTTGAATTTCAAATTTAACACACTTATCCACTTATTATAATGCTTTTACCCATTCCATTTTCCTCGTTAAGACTAGAAGTTACTCTTAGCTATCCTGTGGTAACTATTAGTACCAGGTTTAGTATTTTTGAAGCACTCGTTCATAAGTGTTCAAATTACTTCCCCCAATTGTGCATAGGTTAAGTGGTGTGATTTAGAAAACATGTGTTTACACTTCACAGTAGGGTAGCATTATTCGATCAGCTGGAATCTCCATATCCACGGAATTGGTTGAATTCCAGTCCTTTTAAGAAGAACAAAAGTAGTAAGCAAGATGTTTACTACACTGAGTAACATTTTTACTCTGATAATATTCGTGGGTAAAGCCAAATGTAAGAACATTAGGTTTCCTAAACAATTTCTAAGAATAGCGTTCAAGGTCATCGAAGACACTGCAATCACGCACACACGCACGCAGGCACACACACACACGCACACACACACATTTGTATGTGTCTATATTGTTACCTGAAAAGTTCGGGATGTTGTCTTAAAACAGGTTGCGCAAAACTGAACTGCATCTTGTATCCTTACTCCATGAAGGTGCAAGGTCAGCTACTCTAAAGCCACTTAGTAAATGACCTTGATCATAAATGACTTGTACAAAACCAAAAATGCAAAAGAAAATTTAAAAATTTCAAAACAGTCCTGAAATTGATTATAATAATTTACCCTATCTTAAGCCTGCTACTCAGGCACTCCCAGGAGTAAATAAAGTGTCTCAGGTTAGTATTCGGTTAGGAAAGTATGTTCACACCTCTCCTGGTCTTTTGCTATTAGCTTTCCAAGGCATCCAGAACCTTCATGATCTGTTGTTTTATGGCTTTGGTAGCATCCCCTGCATTTGGAATCAAATACCTGCAAGAACAAAAACTAAATGTTAATGTAAGGCTTTCATAATAATAATAATACTTATTCTTCATAATACACCTAATAAGATTGAGGGGTTAAATGAATTTTTCAAGGAAAAATAAGGAGCCCCACAGTCTGACTATAAGTTGACTTATAGTTGACTATAAGACTGAGACAATCCTAGTGAGCTAATCTAGCAAATACAGTTTATTTCCCCAATCTCATGACAGGTTCTAGGTTGCAACAAGACAATGCAGTGAGCTGCAATGAGAAAAGTTTGTATTGTACATATAACAGTGTTTCAATTAGGTAGAACTTCAAAGCATTTGATGTCAGCCACTTTTGTGAGAATCTATCCTTCTTAGGTCAAAGACAAAAAGGAAGGCCTCTGTATAGAAATACTAAGAGAAATAGTTTTTGTGGTGGCAAAAAACTAGAAGCAAGATGGGTACCCTCTGATTGGGCAATAGTTGAACAAATTGAGGTATAGGAATGTCATGGATTAGGGGTGGGGAACCTGCAGCCTCAAGGCCATATGTGGCCTTTTGACTTAATCCAAGTTTCATAGAACAGATCTTTTTATTAAGGGGATTTGTTCTGTGATTCAGTCAAAGGGCCACATTTGAGGACCTAGAGTACCACATGTGGCCTTGAGGCCTCAGGTTCCTCAATCCTGTAATGGATAGTACTGTGCCATAAGAAATGGAGAACTCAGAGGAATTAGTGAAAACTTGTAGGAACTGCTACAAAGTAGAACCTAGAAAACAATTTCCATAATGACTACATAATGAAAAAGACAACAACACTGAAAGACATCAGAACTCATATCAATGTAGTGACCAATCTTGACTACAAAGGTCTGAGAGAGAAATAAGCCTCTAAAGCTCCAAGAGGTGATTCTATAGATGTAGAGTTCTATTAGAGGTGAAAGTAGACAGCAGCAGGGTTGTGATAGGATGTAAAAAAACACAATTATCACTATAGAGTACACACATTTTTTTCTTAAATAAGAAATACAAGGGAAGTTAAGTATCAGATGCTATACACAGCATGACTGAATATTACAATTTACACATGAAATAATCACTGACAGAAGCTGGAAGCCAAGATGAACAATGCAGGGGCAGCTAGATTGTGCAGTGGATAGAGCACCCGCCCTGGAGTCAGGAGGACCTGAGTTCAAATCCAGCCTCAGGCACTTACTAGCTGTGTGACCCTGAGCAAATCACTTAACTCCAACTGCCTTGCCAAACACAAAAAAACAAACAAGATGATCCATGTAAACTTCAGGAACTCAATTCTTCAAAATTACCATTCATTAAGCAGTTGAGGAATTGCTGAGGCCTGTATTCACTGACACATAAATTATTAAATGCAATCAAGCCTACAGCTGCAAAACATCTCAAGTAGATGAGAGAGAACTGATAAATGTTCAACCAACTCGCTTTAAGCTGTTACTCAATTTAAAATGTACAACTCCCCAGACACTGATTTTAATCATTGCTCTCAAGTATCTAATGAGCAAATAGAGTTCTTTGGTTCACAAGAAGTATAATGAATCCTAAATTCTACAAAGAGAACATGCCAAAGTGCACATGGTCCAACTCTGTATCATGGATTAGTTGCTAGACCACATCTGTGTCAGTAGTAGTTGTTATTGGGGGAGGAGGGAAAGGCAGAGATGTGAACACATACACTGATTGTTTAAATACCCTATTGTACCATTTTAATATAATAATTTATGTGATAATCACATCTTCTTACCTTTCAACTGCCAAAATTTCTATTCCTGAAGTACTGCTGTTTCCATACTTGAAGGTAATTAGCTCAGGGTGTTTTTTCTTGGATGTGATTTTAACTACAGAATTTAGTGCTTGCCGAGACTGTATGTAAGCCAATCCTTTTCGTGAAGGAATTTCCCTTAAACAGTACATGTGTGTTGCAGTAACCAAAAGATGACTTGAAAGAAAAAAGTAATCAAGTATTAGAAAAGAGTTTTCACAAATAAATCAAAGTAGATGCTACCAAACATCCCTTTTGCTAATACAATGGTTAGATCTAAGTGAGATTAGTTCTGTATTAGCCAAAATCACAGCATAAAATGATTTATGAACAAAAACTATTTTATAATGAAGAATTTTTCAAACTGATACAACAAAAAGACCCAATATAACATACAAATATATCAGAATGTCTATTATTACTAATGCTATAGCTAAAGTGGAACTCTTTATTCATAAAGATGTAAACAAAAATGTATTTAATCTACAAACAAAAAATACAGCCTATTTTGAAAACCTCTCCAGCATAAACACTTGGGCTCTAAAAGTGACAGTATTTGCTAAATGATAACTGATAAACAAATCATACACAGTTTACAGGTAAAGATATTATCTTCTGCTACATTATACTTTTTATCAACCTTGATTTTTGACTCAGGGAACTGGAATCTCACTATGGCAGTATCAAAGGAAAACTATCATCTGGCATGGTACCAAAGCCAGTGATGACCACAGATTATTACGTTTTCTTTCATGATTAGAAGGAATGCAATGTATTTAGCTCCCCAAATCACAAGTGACTATGGAGCAATGGTTAATAACTCCCCCTGGCTCAATTCACTTGTGATACATTTACAAAATACCACATGTGAGAGTTTTTCATTTTTAAAAACTATAAAAATATACATTGCAAAAGTTGATAAAATTATGGCAGACTGAATTTACATGATAAAATAGTCATGGGTTTAAATATTTTTTAGCCCACTCGATAATTTTAAGTATATATTATCACACTAACTTTGATAAATTTTATTTTATTTCAGAACAAGAAAATGACTTGAACCAGTACCTAGGAAACATGTGTCCATTTTCTTTTACTTCATTGCAAGGAAAATGATGCTTGATGTCTGGCTTGTTTATCCAGGTTTGAATATTCACAACCTCTTTTCGATCATCATCTGACATTGAAGAACTATCAATTTCATCTATAAAGAATTAAAATTATTGTATAAATGGAGATCACCTCTCAAATATAATTGCAATATGATATAGTAGAAAAAGCACTGAGCTTTTGGTCAAGAGAAAACTGGGTTCAATTCCATGCTGCCATTCCGAAGCTAGGTAACACTGGGAAAGTCACTTAATCTCTCTGAGCCTCAGTTTACTCATCTGTAAAACAGAGATGATATCATCTTTAATCCATAGCTCACAGGCTATTTGGAGGATAAATGAACTAATGGAAATAAACTGTTTCACAAACCATAACAGTGCTATAAAAATGTTTTTAATATCTTCTCACCAACTTCTGAAAAGTCACATACCACTTACTAGTCAAGAGAAAATTTCAAAAATACTTTCATCAAACAAGACTAAAAAAGAACCCTATAATATTTCTTAAGGTAACTAGCTATATTACATGACATTTTGGGATGAAAATCTAGTGAAAAAATTTATAAGGCAAACAAACTTTTCTCTAAACTAAAAGATTTTAGGAGTTTATATGTAAACTTGTCATACAATTTTCAAAAATAGTGTGAAGTAAATCAACTTGATATATATGTAACAAAATTGTAAAGACATGGTTGAGCCTACCCAACCACAGATATATTTCTCCACTGCAAGGAGAGGAAAAAATTTTTCCCCATCAAAAGCCATAAATAGTAACTTAGGGGAAGTAAAAAAAAAAAAATTCAAGAATCACTTAAGTTAAAAAAAAATCAACTTACTTTTTAAGTTTTTAAAGGGAAATACTTATAAAATTATGAAGATAACATTAAAATGCATTCAACAATAAAACTACTAGTTAAATCACCTAACTTTCTATTTCATGAAGATTAACACTATCACCTAATAGGAATTCCCTCAATTTCCCACCTTAAAGCTTCTGTGATTCATCTTCTTTCTTCTTTCCATCTCAGAGGGAAAGGTATCCCCACACCTTGCTAAATAATTCCTCCTGCTCTTGACCTCATTTATCCTTTCCTTTAAACTCCAAGACCCCTTTCTTCTCTGCTGGCTCTTTCCAATCTACTCATAAACATGTCCAAGTCTCATCAATTCTAAAAATGTTTCTCCCTTCTATTTCTATCTCATCTAGCTATCATCCTACATTTGTCTTCCCCTTTATAGTGAAGTTTCTTTTAAAAAAAAAAGTCTGTGAGTAAGTAGTTCATACTAGAGAGGGGGATGAGAAGAAAGGCACACTAATTCACTGTTGGTGAAGTGGCATCATGCCACTATTCTGGAAAATAATTTGGAATTATTCAAGAAAAATGACTAAACTGCCCATCAATGATGTCTCTACTGAGCATATATCCCAAAGAAGTCATAAACAGACAGAAAGAATTCATATATATAAATATTCAGAGTAGCACTTTTTATGGTACCACAAACCTAGAAACAAAGTGGGCAGCCATTGAAGGGAGGGCAGGGGAGCAGGACAGGATTGGGGGGAGAATCCTTGAACAAAGTGTGGTATATAAATGTGATATATATTATAATTATGGCACCATAAGAAATGATGACTATGAAGAATTCAGAGAAATTTGGGAAGACTTGTATGAACTAATATAGAATAAAGGAAGAACCAAGAGAATAATATACATAAAGACCACAAAAACAGAAATGGAAATACTATTAAAAGACATCAGAATTCAGAAGAATGAATGACCAATTGATTTGTGAGGGCTAATGAAACATACTTCACTCCTCTTGGTAGATAAATGGTAGACTGGGTCCAGAATGTTACATATACTATCAGAACTCAACTGTTTTTCTGTCAAAAAGGAGGGTTTCTGGGTGGAGTAAGGAAAGAAGTAATTGGACAGTAATATTAAAAAAAAAAAAGAGCAATAAGGTATTTTTAAAATAGTCTAAATTTAATGCTGCCATATCCTCAACACCTTTTTGCCCCGTCAACCCCTTGTACTCTAACTTGTACTTGCCAACACTCTTCTGAGACTGCTCTCTCAAAGGCCATGGAGGACCTAATTGACAAATCCAATCGTCTTTTCTAAGTCCTCATTCTCCTTGATTTTCTGAAGCATCTGACACAACAAACTGTCCAAGTTATGGATACCCTCAAAGAATTACATAATACCAGGTGAAAAGGACCTCAGAAATCAAGTAGTCTGACTTGTACCTGAACTACTCTAAAATATTCCTAATGAATGAGCACCAGTGACAGAGAATGACACCACCTTCCTGCGGCAGTTCATTCTACACTGGGAGAGCTCTAATAATCACAAAGTTTTATTTTTCATTTTGAGTCTCTGTGTGACCTCCATTCATTGTTTCTAGCTCTTTCTCCTGATCTCATAACATTTGTCTTCCCCAAGGTTCTGCCCTTAGCCCTCTTCTTTTCTCTCTCTACATGACAATTTCATTTGCTCCCAACCCACCTCTAACACCTGCCAAACACCCTGTTATTGCTACCCATTCGGAAAGTTCAGTTCAAATCCAGGAAATCTTTTCTGATATCCTTCAGTACATAAACATATTTTCTTTGTTTTCACCTCTTTCATGAACTTCTGGTTCCCTAATAATTATTTGTGGATATGTCATTTCCCCTGACTAGAGTATGTTCCATGAAAATTGAGTCCATATTCTATCTGAACCTCATTATCCCCTTGACACCTACCACAGTGCTCAGCACAAAGCACATATATTTATATGTAATGAGAGTTTTGCCTTTTTTTTTAAAAATTCCCATTTCCTGGCACTTAGTAAGTACTTAATAAATGTTTACTGACTAAGTACGTAGATCTCTAATATTTACTGAATTGAAATGAACTGAAAAGAGTAAGACAGAGGATGTCGTAGATGGATAGTTACAAAAAGAAACAGACAGAATTTTAAGAAGCAACACCTCCACCTTGTGGCTCTTTAGAGTAACAACTGCTATGGGTACACAAGGCAGCAATCACCTGGTATCAAATGCTGGCCGTCATCTGGTGGTTAGAAGAAATAAAGCATTGGGCCAGCTGTTCCCAACTTCTGAATCATACTATGCCCGTATTATGCATATTATGCCTAATTTTGCTATATATTATGTAGTACAGAGCTATCACTTGTACTCAGTAGTGTGTGTGGATAATAATACCTAAAGAATTCCAAGATGGTAGAGAAAGAAGTAAGTCACTCTCACCCTCCCTCATTGAGGTCTGAAAACCCAGAAAATATCGACCCAGGACAAACCCTAAGCCAGCAGAAAGACAGGGTACAGCAGTCTTGTGTCCCAGGAAGCTTGAGGAATTAACAGGAAAGGCCCCTCTCACTCTGGGAGAGGGGGAGCAGTACAGGACCAGAGGCAGACCAGCAAGCCAGTGGCAAACCCCACCTCAGCACACCAGGGGGAGATCCTGAGACCTTGCTTGGTGGTGCAGGCAAATGCCAACACCAGAACCCCTGAGAGCCTCAATACAGGCACAGGAACTAACAGATACCAGTTCGGAAAACCACCACGGGCTATGGGATTCTCCAGCAGCAAAATCACTGGGTGTCTCAACACAACTCTGGGAAGCACAACTCCAGAAGGCAAAGCTCCAGGCTAACATACATCTACCAGCAGCACAACATAACTCTGCAAAGCTCAGGTAAGCAGGAGCCAAACATTCAAGTGCAAGGCCTGGGTGAGCAGGGAAAGAAGCTTGGGTAAGTGCACCCTTCACTCCACCAGGAGAACTCAACATTTTTTTTTTAAAGTCAGGAAATGGGCAAACACAATGAACAAAAAGCAGAAATGGGAAATGATCACAGATTCTTATTTTAGGGAAAGGGAAGATCAAGGCACAAATTCAGAAGAGGACAACATTGTCCGCTGACCCACATCTGAAACCTCAAAGAGGAATATGAACTAGTCTCGAATCCAAAAAACCTTCTTGGAAGAGCTCAAGAAAGATTTTAAAAGTCAAATAAGAGAGGTAGAAGAAAAATTGGGAAAAGAAATGAGAGGTATGCAAGAAAGAGTCAATAACTTGGAAAAGGAAAAACAAAAATTAACTGTAGAAAATAAGTCCTTAAAAAGAAGAATTAGCCAAATGGAAAAGGAGGTACAAAATCTAATAGAAGAAAACAACTCCTTAAAAATTAGAAAGGAACAAGTGGAAGCTAATGACTCTTATGAGAGAGCACGAATCAGTCAAGCAAAAACAAAAGAATGAAAAAATACAAGAAAACATAAAATACCTCATTGGTAAAACAGCTGACCTAGAAAATAGATCCAGGAGAGACAATTTAAAAATTATTGGTCTAGGGGCAGCTAGGTGGCATAGTGGATAGAGCACCAGCCCTGGATTCGGGAGGACCTGAGTTCAAAGCCAGCCTCAGACACATAACACTTATTAGTTGTGTGACCCTGGGCAAGTCATAACCTCACTGCCTAGCCAAAAAAAAAAATTATTGGTCTATCTGAAAACCATGATGAAAAAAAGAGCCTTGACAACATCCTTCAGGAAATCATCAAAGAAAACTGCCCTGAGGTCCTAGAACCAGAGGCTAAAAATGGTCAAAGAATCCACCAATCACCTCCTGAAAGAGATCCCAAATAGAAAACGCCAAGGAATATTGTAGCCAAATTCCAAAATTATCAGGTCAAAGAGAAAGTACTGCAAGCAGCCAGAAAGAAACAATTTCAATATCATGGAACCAAGGTCAGGATTACGTAGGACCTTGCAGCTTCTACATTAAAAGATGAGAGGGTGTGGAATACGATATTCTGTGAGGCAAAGAAGCTGGGATTACAACCAAGGATCAACTACCCAGCGAAACTGAGCATAACCTTTGAGGGGAGGAGATGGACATTCAATGAAATACGGGACGTCCAAACTTTCCTGATGGAAAGACCAGAGCTCAACAGAAAATCTGACCTTCAAATACAAGACTCATGAGAGGCATAAACAGGAAGGAAAAAAAACCATTATTCAATAAGGGCAAACTATTTACATCCCTATGTGGGAAGACAATACT
This sequence comes from Vombatus ursinus, assembly GCF_900497805.2. Classification (NCBI taxonomy): domain Eukaryota; kingdom Metazoa; phylum Chordata; class Mammalia; order Diprotodontia; family Vombatidae; genus Vombatus; species Vombatus ursinus. Next base: position 7,756,601 of record NW_020941197.1, on the reverse strand, counting down.
TACAACTCTTGAGAACTGCATCTTTATTATGACATTTAGAAGGAATATACATAGACAGAGGGGGTTTAAGTTGACTTTGCTATGATGATAAAAAACCTAATTAAGTGGTGAAAAGGGATTGTACTGGGAGAAGAGGAAAGGAGGAGGCAGACGAGGACAAATTATATCACACTAAAAGGCACAAAAACCAAATACAGTAGAGGGAAAGAAGGGAGGGAGATGAGCATTGTTTGAACCTTATTCTCATCAGATTTGGTTCAAAGAGGGAATGACATAACCAGCTAGGTATAGAAATCTAAATAACCCTATAGGAAGTTGGAGGGGAAAGGAAAAAGAATTTCAAAGCAAAAAGAAGTACCCTACAGATAAGCGGATGTACCTGTGTCATATTCTTCTTCATCTCCAATGCTGAATACAGGCTTCACACCACGGTAGGGCTTGCCTACTCTGTCACTGCTACTCACGTGTCTATAATTATTGGAATTTGGAAAAGAAAATAACAGTTTAAGATAACCATCATGCAAAGTTTCCCCCAAACACCATATTAACATGCAAGCAAATAAGAATTTTATGCACCCAAGAAGAGCCCATAGTTTCAGAAAAGCTGTGTCAAAATTGAAAGTAGATAAGCAAACTATGTTAGTGAAAGTGGAGTACAGGATTTATTTGCTAGACTAAATGTTCTCAAAGCTGTAAGAATAAAATTTAAACAAGTTAAACATTCCTCTTAAATACAATCCCAAGTTCCTGACAATGGAACCAAAGATTCAAAGGACAACAAGGCCAACCAGGCATTTTTCCTTTCTAAAACAGAAAAACTGTTGCATGCTGGGAAAACTTGGTTTTGTTTACTTTTTTTTTCTCTTAAAACTTTTTTTATGGACATAAAAAAATACCATAAAGACTAAGGTTCTCCCTCAAAACATCCCAGCTCCAACTTCATTTTTTTTTTTTTGGAGACAAATAAATGTTGTGTACACAACCTAGATGAACCCTATAGAAGTTACCTCCGAATTATATGTATGTATATGTATTTGTATATGTGTGTGTGTGTACACACCTGCTGATATCAATTATCTCTATAAGCCATCAAAGTAAAATGAAAACACTCCATCAACTATATATTAGTCTACACTTTCGAGGAAGCTGCATCATGTTTTTAGAATAAAGATCAGAAGTCTCATTTATTATAAATGTGCTCTCTAGATTTTCACACTTTATCATATTTTTACAAGATGTTCTTATATAGAAAAATTTGGATTATTCAGATCTTCAATTAGTTTTCTTAATTGTGTGTAGGTAATTCTCTAACAAGCACCCTAAATGAGGCTCTAAGCAGAAAGCCACTGTTCTAGTCCCTTATTTTTTCCCCAAAGAGGCTGATATTTTAGACCATATACAACTCACTGCTGAACAGGAAACTAATGGGAAGTGGGTATAATATTGCTCCAAATGTGGGCCAGATGTCCCCTAAACCTGAGTTTGGTATGTTATAATCACATTCCAAGGAGCACAGACCCAGTTTTAGACTCACTGGCCTCATCAGCTACAGCTTGAGTGATAGTTGCCTTACCCACACCCTGGGGACTAAGTAGAATCACACCTGGGAGTGGGGAAAATGATCACTTCTCATTGCACAGCTATGCTGGTTTCCTTTCAAAGAAATTTTATATCAGGTTTATATCAGGTTCAACACCGCAGATTATGAATACTAGATAGAAACAACTCCTGTGAACCACAAAACAGGTTAAACAACATATCTTATAAAGTTGGAACTTAAGACAATTAAATGATCCAGAAATTACAACAAATCTTTTTGATCACTCAGTAAAATTATCGAGGTAGAACCCACATCAGCAAAACAGCTTCAGGGATAAAATCTAATCATAGAATCATAAGACTTAGTTAGAGTTAGAAGAGACTTTAGAGATCATCTAGTATGAACCCCTCATTTTTCAGATTAGGAAACTGAGGGCCTGAGAGATTAAATAACTTGTTCAGTCACTCTAGTAATAAGCATAGAGCTAAGATTTGAACCAAGGTCCTTGATTCCAAAATAGGACTTTTTCTACTATACCACATTGTCTTGGCTTTAAATGCATGTTTCAGTCCAAACGAATCATAAATCTTCTGTCAGCTTTCTGATAGGGAAGAAAATGATACTGCCAAAAGCCAAGGCTTAAGTCCTGTATCTTAAGGCATTTTAAGACCTTTTGATATATTTTTTAAAATAGGAAGCAATTATTTTCTTTTGATTAAACCATTATGATTTAAAAAAAAAAAGCCAATAGAATGCTTACATGAGTAACAACCAGAAAATAAGCATGAGTAACACTTACAATCCAAAAGCAAATTCTTGATCTGGACTGTCAAAATACAATGTTTTGCAAAGAAAAAAAAAATAGAACAAAATACATTAGATAAATTTTAAAGATGTGTCTGTATTAATTTTTTAGTCTTAAAAACACTAGTAAAAATTACTGAAATTCCATAGAAAGGACTTATTTAGCCAAAGTAAAAAAAAAAAAAACTCATAGAAAAATCAACCAAAAAAACCCAATCTTCAACCCAACATCTTAATGGAAATCAGAAGGGAAGGAATTTTTAACTAATTTCATCAAAGATGGAAAGAAAACAACTCTTGTTTTCACTTCATCTAAATTATATTTTGCTCAAATTCAGATTTGAGATAGTTGAGATAGTTTCCCTACGTTAATATGTTTGGTAGGCCTCCCAAACTTAATGGAAAAATTAACTGGAACAAGGAGGATCATAATTTGAATGATAAATTAGTTCACAATTTGGGAAGAATAAAGCTCAGCTAAATAAAATTTAACTAAAACAATCACCTCATAATAAGAAAAACGCGGAGAAGACTGCATGTTGGGGAAGAATGCCTTTAAAAATAAAAAACAACTAACAAATTATACTGTTAAAGGAAGTGATTTCTCTAGGAAAAGATTTAGGTAGGCATTTCAGAATTATCTAAATGTGAAGTTTAAAAAAATTAGAACATTAGCTTCCAAAAGGTATGTTACCAGAAAAGAGCCAATCCTCTTTAACCGGTTTACATTCACATAAGTATTAAGCCTTATTATTTAAAAAAGTGTAAATTTCAAGAAAAGAGTAAATAACATAATGGAAATAGGGGAAAAAAAAACCAATCTGCCACAGGCAGAACTAAATCTCTTAAATGACCAAATGACCGAGAAGGTCTCTTCCAACTCTAAGATTCTGTATTAGATTATAAGCTTTCAAGAGGTTGAGGCCGTGCCTTATCAGCTATTTGTCCTATGGGCTGGTACTTTAAATTCTCTCTTTCTATTTCACTTTCCTGTAAGCAACATGCTTTACTACCTCAAAGCAAATGATGGCATGTATAATCACACTGGTGTATGCAGTCTTCAATGCAAATTTTTCATGAAAGATTAAGTCCTCAAGAGAAGATGGCATAAAAGGAAGTAGAATCAAACCAAAGAAGCATGCATGAAGTAAAAAATGAAAAGCACCAAGCTAATACAGCCCAAAGAGCAGCACTAGACAAATAATCAAAAAGCAGAATGAAAAGAGGCTACCGAAAAATTTAGCTTTTTTTTTCACTGCTACCTGGAATCTCAGGTTAATGTCAGTGTAACTAATGCTTACAAACAGTGAGAATCGTGCTTATAGACAAGCATGGCTTAGTTGGACTCTTCTACCCATGGCTTACCGCTCTGTACTTGTTTTGTCTGGCCAAGGAAGATTGAAAGACATTCTATAGCAAATTAAGGCAGAGGACAGAACAAAACAATTATAAAAAAATTTAAAATCTACATGTTTGAAGTGATCAATTTTTCTAATACATATCATCATGTGAAGACAGGGTTTTTATATTCTCAAGCAGAAAGCAGGAAAATATGACATTGTAAGTAGGGATGGAGGGAGATGGCTAAGGGGGAGATAACTGATTTACTCAAAAGACAAACCCTATTCCCAGAGAGATATTTGACTAAACGGAACATACAGAAGGTGACAATTACATTCCTACACCTAAAGACATATCAAGAAGTTGTGAACTACCTAAAAGTCAAAAGATTAGACTTTTAAGAACAAAAGAACCACCATGAGACCCATTACTTAAACAGTCAGATCTGATAAAATAACCTTAATACGATCCATCACTCCACATGCATGTATAGTTTACTTTTTATTAACAAAAATAAATCTCTAATCTTAGTTGCTATTTATATTTTCTGAAGGAAAAAAAACACTTCTATGAAATGCCATATTTCTAACATTCAAGTTTTTATGTCACCTGATTCAAATATCCCTGGATATTGAAAGTAAAATTTAATGAGTTATTAAATGAATACATTTTCAAGAGAAAAGTGTGCTTAGAAACAAATCCTCATTTTTGTTCTTTCACTTCAGCCATTTTTACAATGCAAAACAGGTACCCATCATTTGGGGAACATAATAGGAGAAATGAGGGTTATGAAAGATTGAGATAACTACAGTAAGACTTGCATAAACTAATCCAGACCCAAAATAAGCAGAACTGAGAGAATAATTTACATGATGACAATAATATGAAGAAAGTTAACAAACCTCAGAACTCTAATCAAAGTAAGTCACAATAGTGACTTCAAAAGAACTGAAAATGGAATATAAACCACCCCACCACCCGACCTCTTTACAGGAAAGTGCTGGATTAGAGGTGTAGATTGACATATACATTTTCAGAAACAGGAAATGTGCTGATCTGTTTTGTTGGACTATACATATTTGTTACAAGAAAGGGTGGAAAGAAGACAGGAGGGTAGTGATAGAGAGGCAAAAACAGGCCATCAATAAAATAAATTTTAAATGCAAACAAAAAATCCAAGAGACACAAAGTTTTGTTGCTATTTGGTTAAATTCAACATATGTATTTTTTAAAAAGTAAATTTAATTTTTTTTAATAGATCAACACCCCCTCCCCCACCTTCCAATTTGTTGTTTCAGTCATTTTTGAGTGATGTCTGACTCTTCGTGTCCCCCTTTGGGGTTTTTTTGGCAAAGTTACTGGAGTGGTTTGCCAATTACTTCTCCAGCTCACTTTACAGATGAGAAGACAGAGGCAAACAGGGTTAAGTGATTTGCCCAGCTTGTAAATGTCTGAGGCCATAGCTGAACTCAGGAAGATGAGTCTTTCTGACAGAAAGAAACAAATCCCTCTGGTTCAAAGTTGTAGGGTAACTTCAGATTTTAGAAAACAACTAACTAATTAGGCACACTGAAAGATAAGTTTCCAAAAGCACATAAAGTACATTATAGGTAACAACAATTTTGAAGAAAATTAAGAGTGATAAATGAGGGAGTATTTACTTTTCTCCATTCCATTTAACTAGGATTATTTAAATTCTATGAAAAATTAAACTCACAAATTCCAAAGAGTAGGCCTGTGTTTTGTTTAGCAAGGTAAAACTTCCTAGTTCATAAATCTTTGATAATGGAGGGTTAGATCAAGAGCGGGCAAAGGCATTTCCCCAAAGTCCAAGACTCTTTCTACTGCCCATAAGACACTGGAAAAGTATCCACTACATGTAGTGATATGTACATATTGTAGCAGGTGTTATTATTTTAATGAATAAAAGGCATACCATCTATCTATCTCATTTTCAAGTTTTAAAAGATTTTAATATACAAGGTTTTTCCAGTTATCTTCAATTCTTTACTGTGTTGTATAGTGGGTCTCCCACTCACAATTCCTCTTTTTGTTGCCAAAGAGGGGATGAACTTTGAGCCAAAATTTATTCCATCGAATAAACACAATATATAAAACTTAGTGGAATAGGATCACTTAACAAAAATGTGTTTAAACAGCTTTTCTGGAGTATCTTCATTAACTGAGGTATATCTATGTACCAATCAGAGATTATAGGTCTTATAGATATAAATCTGGGACAGGTTGAGAGGTAATCCAATCTAACTCCCTCATTTTACTGATGAGCTAACTGAGGCCTAGACAGGTTTAAGTGTGTTATCCAAGACACAAATCCAGCCCTCTTTCTACTGCATCATACTTCTCTTAACCCCAAATTCTATTTAAAAAAAAACCTCACCTGTCTACAGGAGTTGATGTATTCTCAATAAAACTGATAACTTTCTCCTTGACATTCACAGATTTTGTCTTTAAAGCGACAGTCATTTTGTTTACCAATGATTTCATTCCTCGCCCATCATTTGAACCATTAGGAGAATCACCCTGTAAGAAAAGAACTGATATAAGGATTGTCTCCTAAAACACAAAAGCGAGCAAACTCATGACGAAGATATGTGGATATGAACTTTTTAGGAGCAAAAGATGGAAAAGTAGGTATAAATGCCTTAGGCTGTCAAAATCTACTCTTCCTCCAATGAGAAATAGTTCAAACCTATAGATTTCTGGTCTGTCTAACCAACAGAATAAAAAGGTAGGAAGATTACTACTAACATGGCCAATTCATTTTTTCTTTTACATGTTTCTACCATATTTGTTCTTGGGTCTTTAAGTATTTTTTTTTAGAAATTAAATAAACCCATACATATAATGAAAATGTCTGCTTCTATGTCTAAACCCCAAACTTAATCAAATTAACACTGAAAACAATCTCCTTATCAAACTCAAGTTCTTTAACTTTCTTGTTTGCACATGCTTTGGTTGAAGTGGCTTTAGTAAAAATTTTATTTTTAGTGTATATAATGCATTCTCTTCCCAACTTTATCCTTTTATTTTTAGACAGTTGTTAGAGCAAAAGATTTCCATTAGGTCTTTAATCAGTATTTTTCAAATTAGAAGTCAGGGACGCCGAAAAAGGCTGTGAGTTGGAAAAGTAGGTAGAGAGATGAGCTACTCAGCTCCCAAAAGATACTGAGTATTTATAGCAGCAAACTGCAAAGTATTTGAATAAGGTGAGTCAGCCTCTTCTTCCCAATCTAGTGGTTTATTGGAAACAGGTTACTATATAAAATGGGTTACTAAAGGGGATTCTTTAATAACTAAATCACTGTATTACAAATAAACTCACCAAAGTTCTCATTTGATGTAAGGGGGCATCAGTCAAATACTAAATGGTTTCTTTATAAAATGGTTAAAGACTAAATTGGGAAAAAGGAACTACTGGCAATTTAATTAACTGGTGTCCTATTTATAGTTCTACTTTGAGGGATAATCATGCATTACTACCTTAGGACCTTAGGTCTTGAAGAAGACTATAATTACATTAAAAAATAATGACTTAGGCCTAATGGATTTTTTAGGAAAAGGAAGACACACTTAAATCAGACAAACTTCTGAAACTTTTCTTCTATTCAAGGTAATGACTAAAATAGACTAAGAATATGTCTATACAAAATACGAAGACATCTATTAAAACAAATTATCACATGATTAAATGATCATGATTCACTATAAACATAATGAAACTACTTAATGAATTTGTTAATACTTGGTCCTCTTTTCTAGACATTTTAGACACTTACATCAACAGAGGAATTTATACTACTCCTGGAGCCTGAGGTGCTAGCAATCCAGTGGCCATATCCATTTTCTGGTCCATCCACATTTATGTCTGCTAAGTGCTGCTGGAGTGCTTGTGGAAAAACAAGAAATAAAAACTAAAGTATCAAACCCTTTTAGACACAGTTATTAATAACTAAGTAAATATGCTACAAAATTAATTCCTTATATACATATGATCCTCTCTCTGCAGAAAATAGTAAAATAGTATGGCCCATAGTAAAAAGCCATAATTTAAAGAAAGGCTCCTCTTCCCATTAACTTCCTGTCCATATGCCACACATGCGTTACAGTGATTTTAACATGACTCTGGTGAGTTCTACATTTTCCCTTTTTGATTCTTACAAGCTGCCCATAGATAATCTCAAATAAATTGTTTTACAACATAACATTAAGAATTCATGGGAGAACTATTGCTGCTTTTCTTCGCATAAGGAAAACTCAAGCCAGCCTTTCCTATAACAATTTAGCAACTTTCAAAGTTAATTATTTTTTAAAAAGATATATTAATCCCAGTAAAAGCAACGATTGGTAGGAAAAATTATTTTGCAAAACCTTAGTTCCATTCTATAGGAGAACAATTTTCAAATGTTCAAAATACAAAGGACAACAATTTTAATGAACATCCCCTCTGTTTAGTCATACAAATTAATGATGAAAATAAACACTGGATCCAGGACCAATGTCTATATAACACTTATAACCACCACACCACTCACTTTCTAGGTATGAGTCGTTCACTAGCTTATCATTGACTATACTGTGCAAGAGAAAATAAACATTGCTAATATCAAGAGAGATTACATTCACTATTTTCTGTCAAACTACGGAGCCAATCACTAAAAAAAATGAACTTCAGTGTATCAAGATTTATCCTTGATAAGGAATCTATGGCGACAGCCTAATACCCTGTTCTCTTCAGGATCCACACAAATTGGTTGTTATAACTGATCAGGGCTTACAGATCTATATTTTTTATAATCCTCCTTCTACTACTACTTGTAAGATACAGACAACATGCCAACTCCTTTTCGACTTTTAAATGTTATATTAAAATTTCATGAATTTTCAAAATATGATAGCTATACACTCTGCATAACTCTGGTCAATTATTTTAGAATCTGAGGAACCAAGTTATCAGCTTAATGATACGAATACACCTAGCCTATTTAAGTAGTTTCTCACCAGATAAGAATTTATAGATTAATAGTTTAGAACTGGAAAAAACCTTAAAAACATCATTTAATCCAACCCCTCAATTGACTGAGAACCACAGAGGTTAAGGAAATTGAACCACCCAAGGAGACATACAGTGATAAGAACTCTGAGACTGGAATCTAGATTTCCAGATTCCAAGTTCAGCATTCTCTGACTATACCAGGAAGACCTACAAGTACAGGACTGGGGCTTAAAAGCAGTAGCTCAAGAACAGGGTTTTGTCCTTAAGGTTTAAAAAAAAAAAAAAAAGACTAAATTTTTCTATCAAAATTTCCTCCTTTGTTTCTCAGATGACAAGGATATTAAGAGGTAAAAGCTCTCAGTCAGGAGAAAGCAGACTATGATTTCTGAGGTCTATACTTCCTCCTCTCTATTAACCAAATATGTAATCAAATCTTAGTGGAAAAGCATTTGTTATATTATGTATAGCAAAATGTGAATGTTAAAAAAGTATTTATTAATGCATGTTAATAATAATTAATAAACAAGGCTTATAAGTGCCAGTAACTCTGTTACCTACACTAAAGAAGGGGAAGAAGAGATCTAATAGATAATATCAAAAAGTACATAAATACATATATGCATAACTACACATATATATGTATACATACATGCATAAATACATATATATATACACACACGTATACATACATACACAAACACAATTATTTTTAGTTTAGAAGACATAATATGGTTTTCTGCAGCACAGCTACCTCCCTAATTGTGTCTATCTTAATCTAATCACAAAATTAATTTGTATTTCTAGGATACACAACTGACGGTGACAAGAAGCCAGCTGAGAAACCACTAATGGCAGGTGGAAACCAGTCTGAGCTTAAAACACAGTTGTAGACAATAAACATATGTAGCTCATAATCTACACACAGAAAACTGAGAGAACTTTACAATACAAATAAGGTCAATTAATTATAGCTATTTACCAAATTTAGTGTGTTACTTTTCCCTACTCTTCCATATCTTGTTTATAAATGACAAAATGACAAATGACAAAAACTAGTGTCTGCTTGTATGTGTCAGGTATAGACCCATATATTTGTCTCCAGCATTAGCATGAAGCACAGTGCTTGGAATCAGGAAGGTTCATCTTCATGAGTTCAAATCTGGCCTCTGATACTTACCAGCTTAGCTATGTGACCCTGAGTAAGTCACTTAACCCTGCTAAGTGTTAAGCCAGACATGACTGAATAACAACAACAAAACCTCCTTGAAAACAGGGACTGTTTCACTATTGTCTTTCTATCCCCAGCACTTGGCAGTATCTGGCAAAAATAGTAAGCATTTAATAAACACTCAGTGATTAATGAAATTCTCCATCCAACATTACTTCTGCTCTTACCCCAGGTATCTTCCCTTCACATAAGCCAGGTGTAAAGAAATGAAATTTTAAACTTACCCATAAATCCTCCGCTGGCAATGCTGACATATTCTTTGTTTTTCTGTCATGGGAAAAAATATTAAATTATTTTTAAATTTCCTAATATTCAAAATGCTAACGATGCTGTTTACAACTTACATTTCTAGAAACATGTATCCAGCATTTTTGTTGTTCCCTTTTTAAAAAGAATCTAAAAACAAGATCCATAGTGTTATGCATTAAACTGCCAGTTTCTTCTTGATATTCTCAACTTTTGCATGAAGGATTGGAAATCTGTCTTTTGAGTTCATTCTTTTTTTCCCCCCACTGAAAACTGTTAACTTCCAAATGGTTAAACAGTTCAATATAAAGGCTATGATTTAAAATACACCACAGAACCAAAAGGGAGAATAGAAACAACCAAAAAGAAATCGTTCCTCAGTGTTTTTTAAAAACCTTTCAAAATTCTTCTGAGGGCCATAATAAAATTATCTAATCTCCCCAAGTTTTTCTCATAGCTGAAGTATGACTAATACCAGATTTGCTGAATAGGAGTCAAGTCCTGGAAAGGAGAATAAATATAAGGAAGATGGCTTGGGGCCTTCATCTTAGTCGCTATGTGCATCTTGCTCCATCCAGTGTGTCTTTCTTCAAGTATGAATTCTGTCCTCTAATCACTTTTACATTTCTGTGAATCTGAGACCTCAGTAATGTAGCCACTTCCCCTCTCTACAGCAATGCACCCCTGAACCACATTCTGAGATGCTCTTCTATGTCTCCACTCATACCCTCCTGAGGATCTACCTGCAAGCTGCAAGACTTCCACTAGATCTTCAAAGGATCTCTTTTTTTAAATTGTAAACACAATGACTGTCAATAAAAACAACCAAATAAATACATGAACCAAGGAGTAAAAACTTAGTCCAAACTCTCACCCTTTAAGAAGAGAAAGTCAAGCTAATTAACAAACAACAAATAGGCAAGGAAAATACTTTGTTCTGTCAGCCTCAAAGCCTGCCTAGATTCTACCTCTGATTCTTTTTTCCTTTCTTTTTTTACCTAATTATATCCAGGGTAGATACAGTTAAATTGTTAAGAGACCATGGTGCTGCACAATCTAGAACTATAGTATATAGAATAATGCTGATAAAAAGAGGAATCTGAAGGTCAGAAATCACTGAAAATATTGCACAATTTCCAAAATGCAATTTAGCAGACTAAGTTTAGTCTGCTTTCTCTTCCTCTTATTTAATTCTCAACCAAACTTACTGTCAATCTGCAGTGACTATTCAACATAATAAAATAAACTCAATGGATTATTCTTCAAAATGCATGCCATAGTCTGAATAATAGAATTCTTCATTCATTTAGTTTTTCTCTGTAATGTTGTTAGTCCAATATCTTTAGAAAGGTCATTGACCTCATTGAAAAGTAACTCTGGATTTTGATGCAATAAACACGACATCAACCATACACACACACACACACACACACACATTTGCCAAAGTGGCTTGCAACTATCATGGAGGGGAGACACACACACAAGCGCGCGCACACACACACACACACACACACGCACGCACATACGCCAAAGGGGTTTGCAACTCTCATGGAAGATATCCTCCACAGAGCACAAAAAGGAACGTGGTTTCCAGTAAATGCTGAGTTCATCCAGATGTAGTTGTTTATGCTTGACATTGTGTGTGTGTGTGTGTGTGTGTGTGCATAGTTTCCTATATATACATTCTAGAAATAGCTTCCTTCCCCACTACCAATTCCATTTGTTTTCTCAGTTCTCACCCCTTCTGACAATTCTGACGCATGAGACAATGCTCTTCTCTCTCTGTTTTACGTTCTCTTCTAACACTGTCTTCTCCTGTCTAAACGCTCCACAGCCTCCTCCATGTTTTATCACGCTCTTTCCACTCCTCTTTTCTGCAGTCCTCGGCCTTCTTCTCTTGTCTCTACACCCTTTCCCCGTGGCCCTCATACATTATCATAATTTCAATGACAATTTAAAAACATGTATCTATAGAGAGTGTTCTCTCTCTGAGCTCCGGTCCTTTACTTCTACCTATCTGCTGTATAACTCCAACAAGCTATGCTAGCAGCGCGTCACATCCACCACGTCCAAAACTGATTTGCCCTCATTACCAATTCTGTTATTTCTCTCACTGGTAGTACATTTCCCAGCAACTTAGGCTTGGAGCTTCAGAGTTTTCCTTGACTCTTCCCTCTCCTCTCAATCTTCACATCCACTGAGGTGCCAAGTCTCAATGAATTTTAACCTTGTAAAATATTTCACATCTGTCCTCTCCTCACCACTAACAATGGCACCATACAGTTCAGGCCCTTCTCAACTCTCACTCAGACTCCTGTAGATAGTCTTCTGACTTATCTCGCTGCTACCAGATCTCCCCTCTCCATTACATCCTGCAAGCAGAAGACAACTTGATCTTCACAATGTACTCTTTTATTCAAGAACCCTCAGGGTTGCTCTACTGTCTACAGGAAAAAAAACAAACATTTTAGTTTTATATTTGAGACCCTCCACTGTCTGTTTCCACACAACCTTTCTGCGATTATTTCACAGCACTCTACTCCACACACATGACATTCAAATCGAATGAGATCACTAGTTGCTTTTGTACTTTGTCCACATATTCACCAAGACCATTCCCTAAATCTGGAATGCTTTCTCTTCACATCTCCTTTTGCCAAAATCTCTTTTCTTTAAGGCCCAGCTCAGGTGCTTTCATGAAGAATTCTATCCATGAGAGCCTCAGTGGAAAGGTATCCTTTCTTTCTAAATTTTTCTTTGGCTCTCTTATTTGTTCTTATCACATTCTACCTAATGTCATACTTATTTGTCTAAATCCAGTTAGAAGGAGAGCTAGTAGTGGGTGGGAACTGTGTGACTGTATAAGATTTGCTTTATCTAGATTTGTTTTCCTATTATCTCCTGAATTAGATTGTAAACTCCTGGAGGGCAGGAATTGTCATAGGCCTCTTTTTGTATTCCCAGCTTTGCATAGTGTCTGGATGCACTTAATAATGTTTATTATAAGCCTTTAAATGTTTATTGATTGCTAGATAGGACAGACTAGGTACTTAAGTGTTTTTCTTAAATTAAAAAAAAAAGTCTTCTAATTAATACCAGGAATTGAAATCTAATTAATACCAGGAAATGAAAAAAATGAGACGGCTTGTGCAACAGTATACCTCTTACCTCCCTAATTCAAAACCATACAAACGTTGATATCAAAGTTCTAGTTATCAAAAATCTAGTTATCAAAATTTCATTTGGTGCTTATGAAGTCAAATTTTCCAGCTAAATAAATGATGAGAGGACAATTTTTTGGGAATGCAGAGAAGAGCACAAACCATGCCACAAAATTCATAGGTCATCTGATTAATTTCAACCCACAATTTATTAAGCACCATGGACACATGATTAAGCCCTGAAGATAGAAAGCAAAAACAAAACTAGCCAGCTTCCAAAGTAGCACAATTAAACGCGAGATTTAGAGACGGAAGGGACCTTAGAGATCATCTGGTCCAACTTCTCATCTTGCTGATACAAAAAAGAGACCTATGACAATATTTAAATATAATGAAAAAGTGTCAAATCTCAAAAATATATAACCAATTTCACAATGACAATACTATAATGGAAATATTCCAAACTTTATCTATCATAATCAGAAAATGCCTAACAGGCCTGTTTATTTTTTTTACAGCATTAACTTTTTATTTTAGATCAATGGTCAAGAGAAAACACTTGCTCAGCTACAGTCATTTACACAAACATACCTGTAAAAAGTGTGCAAGGACCATGTTCATATACATGTCTTCTTCTTCCCTGCCACTTCCCATGAAACAGAGGTGCTCCCCTCCCGCAACTGAACCAGACTCAATAGATTGCTTCTGGGCTTCTAGCAAATATTTTACTGACTGTGCAAATTCTGATGGATTCTGAAGCATCTGAAGGGGAAAAAAAAGATAAATCTGGCCAACCTGATTTTTCATACTTCTTTCAAAAAATTTAGATCTATTTTATTATCACACAATGTTAGCATTTAAAGTCAGCAGGAAAAGGAAAGAAATAAAAGTCTTCATTTAATTTAAGAAATCCAATCTCTTAATCAGTTCTGATACAGACCAATAAATGTCAATGAAAGACATGAAGATGAATGGCAGCATATGGAAGGATATTATGAACATGTAAAGGCAGGCATAATAGCTACTACATAACAAAAGCAAAACATTTCTTTAGAAAATCCAGAGTTGACTACTGTAGGATTTCAGATAATAGCCAAAGATAGCCCAACTAAAAAGCATCATATTGGGGCAGCTAGGTGGCACAGTAGATAGAGCACTGGTCCTGAAGTCAGGAAGAGCTGAGTTCAAACCCGGCCTCAGACCAAACACTTGACACTTACTAGCTGTGTGACCTTGGGCAAGTCACTTAACCCCAATTGCCTAAAAATAAAAAAAAATTAAAAAAAAAAGCATCATATTTGTACTTTCTGAATGTGTGCTAACAACCAACCAAGTTCAAAACTGTAATTAAATATTTCTCAGTTACTATTTGAAATGAGTACTCATACTTAGATAGTTTAAAACTAACATTTTCAGAATTTCTTAATCAATTATATGAACTTTCCCCTAAGAGCATGTAATCTCTTCTAGTTGAAATAATGTGGTGGTACTTAATGACAACTTATGCTGCATTTCTAGAAATGCAGCAATAATTTAAAAATAATAATGAGGCTACATAGTCATTAACAATATGTCCTTACTTATGCACTATAAGGGAAAAAACAGTATTGTTCCTTACTTTGCTTATTTAAATCAGAGCTTATACTAACCAAATCTGAATCTAAGTGAAAAGCTGTTGATAAATGCCCGGCATTGTACTGTTCCGCAGGCCTGCAATCCACCACAAAGAATCGAACTCCTTCCTATGAGGAAAACAACATCTGGAATGTTAGAATTCTCAAAATTAAAAATTTCCACTGTGAGAGGCTCACATTCAGTGAACATTTGCAACTGATCAAAGCAAGATGGACTGATATGATGTGCTAATAAAAAACTGAATTGAGTATTATGAATACAATAGATTCAACCAAGGAAATACTTGAGATATCCCAAATAATTCTGAGATTTAACAACAAAAATGTCTTACGATGAATTTTTTTTATAATTTAAAAGCTTTAAAGATAAGGCAGTAATTGCCTACAGTACACTAGACATTAAGCAGAACATAAAATTTATTTCCCAAATGTGGAAAGAAAATCTTCTGAATTGACAATCTAAAATGAAGTTTGTGCAATGAATTATTTAATCTGGACTTAATGTCTTTAATTCTTACAAGAGAAAAATCAGATACTGGTACTCACTTTAATCCCAAACTACCAGTCGTGGTATTAAGAGGCAGCGTGGTGCAGTGGAATGAGAGCTGGATTTGGAGTCAGAGGACCAGGGTTCGAATCTTGGCTCTGCCATTTACTACCTGTGTAACCTTGGACAAGTCACTTGACCTTTCTGGGTCTTAGTTTCCTCATCTGTAAAATGAGGGGGTTGGACTAGATGGTCTCTAAGGTCCTTTCCAGTCCTAAACCTATGATCCTAAAATCCTTTGGGGGAAGGAAGGAACATTGTAGCATAGCAGTTTTCCATTCCCCTCCCCAACACTTTTTTCTGATTCCCTGAAAGAGCTTCTAACATGGCAAGACAGTGCTTATATTTGAAACACATGATTGACAAGGGCTGCTTTCTGGGGTTTTCACACTGATGAAAACAAGTTAAGAACTAGTGAATATTTTTCTCACAATTTTCCCTTCTTAGCACATATAGTCTTAAACTACAGTATAAAATTAGCTGAACCCTGGATCACAAATTAATACTAAATATCATATTTAATCTTTGATCTATAATATTAAACTTTTGAAGAAAGTTAGTGGCCAAAATTCCTTACATTTAAAAGGGTCATTTTTTTAGGGGGGGAAAATGTATTTCTTTTATTTACTGACCCCTTGCTGTTGATTTGCTTGAAGAATCTCTGATACTGAAATGGCCAGACAGAGAGCCTGACTTAGATCTGTGTCGTCATCCTTAATTCCCAGCAAAGGACTGCCAAATAAACTATGATTGTCCTGATTGGTAAGAGAGAAGTATTTTTTTAATTAGAAAGAAAAATCAAAGTCAGAGCTTTGTCCCTTTCCTAGAGACTTCTGAATAAACCAAAATCAAAAGACTTGATAAACTGTGTTCAGTGTTTTTTAAAACTCATTTTATGGAGCCTCAATGCACAAATCAACAAGAATATACAAAGCTTATACCTCACAACCACACAGCGCTCACAACTGCAAAGCCTAAACAAACAGCATACTATGTAAGATATGGAGTTCAACTGGTTTGCCTGGTAATGGTAAAATCAAAGCTGTTCTGCCAGAAATACCTCACAATCCAAAAAACAGATGCAAAGAGATAGTGTTACATACCTCTTTTCCTTTATGTTCTTCCTAAAGAAAAACTAAAACACCACAGCCCTTCAAGCAGGTTAGAATTCAAAATTCTTTAAAATTGATAAAACTTAAAACCACTTAATTTTTACTTCTACTATCACCAAAAATAAAATAGTGAAATGACTGCTTTATATTCCTCATAGGTTTCGGAAAATCAAAAAGAAGTATAAATTAGTTATATAAAATAACTAATATAATGATACTCTATTCTAACTCATAAATATGACATTCATCTAAAGCAGAGGTTCTTGCCTTGGGGTGTGGTAACTTGTTTTTTAATTTCATTTCAATATTATTGATTTCCTTTGTGATCCTTTGTATTTTATTTTACTTACTTAAATATATCATTCTGAGAACAGGTACATAGGCTTGTCCAGGCTGTCAAAGGGATCCACAACACAAAAAAGATTAAGTACTCTTGACCTAAAGTATTTAACCAACTATTCTGAAGGGTAGAAGGTGACATTAGGTTGTGGAGAGAAAAAAGGAAATAACCTTCCATAAAATTCTCCATAACCCAAAACAACTATGAAGCATACTTAAGGAACAAGGTATTTCATAATAAGTTTGTTTTTTGTTTTTCAGATTAAAAATATCCTTCAAACACAAAAATGCACTTTTATTATCAATATTTTAATGTTTTTAGGTGATAAAATTTTTATCTCACAGTTGTTTTTAAAATCATAAAGATAATATGTACTTCACATAAAAGCAGTAGCACAGCACTAATACAGTAGCAATGATTCATTTTAGAAAATGAATATGAATATACTTTCCCTCTCAAAGAAATTGCACCTGGTTGCAACCTTTGGGATTAGATTGCCTAGGTACGACTTACTATATTGATTAAGAGGTACTATATATTTCTCTGCTTTCTTAAAGGTAACAATAACTTAACCATTTCTTAAGAACTCCAGGCCATCATTATAAATGTCAGTCACTGTGCTGTGCTCTGACACAGAGGTGTCAAACTCGCAGTCCTCACTAGAACCATATTAAAATGTAATTGAGAAATGTTTAACAAAAAATGTAATACAACATAGATATTATTAATTTAAGTCAATATGCCTCGCCAGGGCTCCCTTTCTAAGAGTTTGACACCACTGCTCTAACGCTCTAACTCGCTGAGGTCCTTCTTTTCTCTTAGCAGCTAATGAGTGTAGCTTCTGCTCTCTACTCCCTCACTGTTATCTACTATTTTTCAGTGTTTCAGCTTCAAACAGATACATAACATACTTGCTACGTTTAATCTGCTATCTTGAGATTATATAAATTCTATTTCACACACAATTCTAAGCCTCACCTCCCACCCTAAGCTCCCTGAGTTTGTAATAGTTATGCTGCTAAAAGACCTTTTTCTCTTAAACTTACCTGTAGATTAATAACTATGTTCTGGACAGCTGAGGCTGCCAAAAAGCTGACCTTTGAATAAGATATTTTTCTCTCTCGTTCAACACATTTTTTTAAATCAAGTAGGCAATAGTTTGTGAAGTTATCACCAACTGATTTCCTCACAACCTGAAATAACTGCAGCATTCAAAAGCAAAGGTCAGGCAGAGCAAAGTGATGATGGATTACTGGTACTTGTCTACCTCCTGTCTTTTCCTTTGTTCTTCCACTCAGGAATACATACACATACATGCAAACACACACACACACACACACACAATCACATAACTTAGAAAATTCAAAAAGGGCAGGAAAAAAAATCTGGGGCATTATGAAAACTAAAGGAAATAAAAGACAAAATGAAGCAATTTGCACAGTGGAATGTTGTATGTATTCATTAACCTCTTGCTTAATACCTTTCTAAATGAAGCTGGAGTTTTACTGTAATAATATTGTGCCAGAGAAAAGAGATCTTCAATATCTTCTATATTCAAACTGGATGGAGTATTTTCCAAGAATTCTAAAATACATGAAGACCAAGAACACAACAGCATTTTAAAACTGTGCATTAAAGAATAAGACTTTGACTGTTGCAAGCTCTCAAGTAGAAATGTTTTAGGGAGTTTATAATACTTAATACTGTGAAAATAGTATTAATATTAATTACATGAATTATTTTTTCAATCAACTGCCCATTTGGGAGGCATGCTGAATTTCACTGAAGAGTTGATACTCATAATAAAGAAAGTAATTTTTGGTTATTTAATAATGCTTTTGTTACTTGGGTCTATTAATCTTCAAATGTCACACCCATTATATTTCATGGTTTCATGATTTGTAGGGAAAGGCTTTTCTTTTCTTCTCAATTACATGTAAAAATTTTTAACATTCATTTTTAAAAAATTTTGAGTTCCAAATTCTTTCCTCCTGTCCCTCTCTCTCCCCTCCTTGAGAAGGCAAGCAATTTGCTATAGATTATACATGTACAGTCATGCAAAACATATTCCCACATTTGCAAAAGAAAACAGACCAAAAAAACCCAAGAAAAATAAAAAAGTTAAAAAAAAAGTATGCTTTGATTTGCACTCAGACTCTATCAGTTCCTTCTGTGGAGGTAGATAACATTTTTCATCCTAAGCCTTTGGAATCGTCTTGAATCATTGTATTGCTGAGAATAATTTAGTCATTCTCAGTTGATCATCATACAATATTGCTGTTACTGTGTACAATGTTCTCCTGGTTCTGCTTAGTACATTTTGCATCAGTTCATATAATAAGTCTTCCCAGGATTTTTCTGAAACCACCCTACTCATCATTTCTTACAGAACAATAGTAACCCAATCACATACCAAAACATGTTCAGCCATTCCCCAAGTAATGGGTTTTCCCTCAATTTCCAGTTCTTTGCCTCCACAAAAAGAGCAGCTATAAATATTTTTGTACATATACATCCTTTTCCTTCTTCTTTGATCTCTTTGGAATACAAACTTAGTAGTGGTATTACTGGGTCAAAGGATATGCACAGTTTTATAGCCCTTTGGCATAGTTTCAAATTTCTCTCCAGAACAGTGGATCAGTTCACAACATGGGAAGGCAAAAAACTAGTAATCTGGGATTCTGTTCACGGAATCAATGAATGCTAGTATTGACTCCACCTAGTCCAAATCTCTAATTTTACAGGTTAGAAAAATAAGAAAATGAAATGGCCAGCATTTGTTTTCCTACATAAAATGATACTTACGAATAATTTCTTCTTTATTGTCAGATTCTTGTGCTAAAATAACATCTCTGTAACAGAGAAAAGGGATACAAATTACCAGTCAAAGTTAAACAAATGGTAATCAGGGAAAAAGAAAATGAAAAATGTAGCCATTTTTATACTCACTTTGTATTGACAAGGATTATTAACATTAAAAAATAAATAAAGAATGGATCTGCTTGCTGTAGGTATCCATCCCATATTGCCTGGGTCACTTCAATTGAACAGAAACATGAAAAAAGGCTTCCAAGCTGTAGTCAGGAAATATAGCAAGAGAAGCAAATATTAGAAATAACTAGAAGTAGAAACTTAAAACTGGTTCTGAAAGACTAATTAAGATGCCAATAAGAAATGTATAAATCACATGGAATAAAATCACCTACACTTAATATTTAGTGAATATAGTAAAATGAGTTTCAGAAATAAGAGCTGATCTTTAGAGAGTACAAAAATGATGCCAAAAAGTTAAATTTGATAGCATCATTGTAAAATGAATAGCATGACCACTTATGTTTACATATTTATCCATTGTAAAAAAACTTCACAGACTGAATCAGAGTAAATCTTTTTCTATTAGTTTTCACACATTTAAACAGAACACAAAAATACACCAACTTAAAGAGTTTTGTTTTTTAGAGTTAAATTGGGCTCTGGTGGTATCACTTCAGTGATAACTTAAGAATTCTCAATTTTTAATGAAAAGTCCATTGCCTACCCCCTAAACCTTATCTGTTTAATTCTAAACATTTAAAAAAAATTAAAATATGCTTTCTAGTAGGACTTCATTCTTTTTAGAAGTTTTCTTTTTTAAAAGTACTATAACAAATAGACATTAAAGACATGTGGTCAATGCCTTCCTAGGTTGCTTTTTTTGTCAGCGGAAAATGGGAACGAAAATAGTGGCAGAATTTTGCTATTTTCAAACCTAGCCCGCACAGATCCTGTTTTTGTCATTATTATACCCTCAATACTAAGCTATCAAATTTTAATTTAACAAGTGCTCTACCAATGAGCACTAAACCTACGAGGACTGAATCTTCCTGTTACCATGTCAAAAAGTTAGTGTTCTGGTGGTAGAAAGTCTCCATTATGCAAACAGAATAATCTAATAATATATTAAGATGGTTCAAAAGGTTCAGTTCACCTTTTTTTTTAAAGTGGAATGCAAGTGAGAATGGCTAGAGTTATATTGCTTTGCATTCCCCTATTTGGCTTATTATGATAAATAATCAAATGATTAAAAAAATAAACTTCAAAAAAGCTATTACTCTTTTATTTTTAATGTTTTCATTTTAAAGCAAGATGGTAAGTGGAAAACCAAAGAGAATATTTAGTTTAACACTTCTAAGATCAATACTAGTTAATATCTACACATTTATTTTATGTCATTAAAATTAAGAAAGCATTAGAGAAAGTCATCAGAAATGCCAAAAACATTGATGTACTTTCATCACTCAATTGTGGGCCTAACCTGGTCCTGCACACTTGCAAAAAAAAATCCAACCACAGTATGACACATATAGAGCACAGGTCATTATGAATAAGATTTTAAGAGAAAAAAAATATATATATATATATACATACACATATATATATGCACACATATATTTGTGTGGGTACACATATATATGGACTACAGAAATGTCACAACACACAGTCTTCAAGATCAGGATGCTAATGAATGCTAAATTCTTGCTAATATAAAGATATTAACAAATAGAAGTCTCTAAAGAAAAGTTAGGGAAACAGGTCTGCTTCATTAATGTTTTCTTTCAATGTCCAACTATCATTTTAGTTTAGGGGACTGAAGCATGAAAATAAGGTTGAAAATTTCAATTGTGCATTTTAAGAGTTAACACTGAAAAATAAACCTCATATTCAAAATCTCTGAAAAAGATGATTAAATATAAAACATGAAGACAAAGAGAAGCAGAGGTATTTAACTACTTTAAGTCCCTGAAGTCAGTTTCCTAATAGATGAAATACTGACCTCAAATGTTTTCATACATGACATCAACTACTTTATTAGACACTGAAAAACCTTTTAATAAGTCCCATTTACAAATAACAAATATGTTAAACTTCATACCAAAATATTCTGGAAAAAGTAGAGTAACAAAAGTTATTCTGGAACACCAATAATTCTAACCCATTAGTATAAGTAGTACTGTTCTATAATTTAATACTTTTCTTCCTTAAATAATTATATTATATATTTATAGATAAATCTATTTTTCATTAAGTGTCCCTACTTTCACTTTATTACCCAGTTGAGTGCATAGGAGTCTGGAGTCATCTTCTTTGTATCAAGAAAGGAACACAGTTCAGGTTCATGATACTGGATAAGCAATCGAAAGAGATGAAATGGTCTCCCCTTCAGAAAACAGTCCCTAGAAAGCAAGAGAGGCAAAGTTTTCATTAAGTGCACTGCACTGATACTGCATGAGTTATTAAAACAGTGACCCTTTCCTGCTGTCTTCTTCTAACTCAAGGGAGCTAAAAATCTTATAAGAAGTGAAAAGTTCCAAGATTATGAGTATGGCAAACCAGCATTACCAAGTGTGACAATATATCCAGAAACACAAGGTTGACTCTGGTTCTGGGGCCAAGTATCAAGACTAAGGAAGTCTCAGATCTATAGTAAGTCACTCATTGTGGGGGTCTGGATAAGTTTTAACCTAGAGGAGAAGCCTGGGATAGGAGGTAATAGGACCTCTTATGTTCAAATCAGCTTGGAGAGGTTGCGGGGAGGAGTGGAGAATCTGAAAGATGCTGGTTTGGCAGTTCCTCAGCACAAGTAGGGAGACAGTTAGGATTATTCTTATCCATTCACTTAAGAGAGTGCCCTCAGTCTTCAAGGCTGACACAATAGATCTATAGATCTAATGGTCATAAAGCAGTATGTATATCATAAGTTTTCCTTGTTATCAACCTGGTTTCTAAGTGGAACCGGCAGCCTGGGAAGCTCTGAAATTGGCCAGAACTGTTTAGAGGCAGATCAGGTAGTACCAGGAAGAAACCACATCAAAAGTGGAATATGCTAAAACCAAGACTAGTACTTTCTTGCTCCATGATAGACCAATGTGTAACTCAGGAATTCTGGAATCTCCTTGATATGAAAGAGGGTTGTTAACAAAAATAAAATGAGATGACAGATATAAAAGTACTGCTTAAAGTAAAAAGTATTGCATAAATTCAAGATAACTTTATTATTATTTCTTCTATTACTAAAGAAGATTCACTGAAATGTCTCATTTGCTGTCAAATTTCATTATGGATATAAGTTCCTTCCATATTTCCTCTCACCAAGTTAGGCAAGCTACAGCATTCAAGCCCTTCTGGCCCATTCAAGGAGCAATTCCTCCCTCCCAAAGGACTTTTAACTATCCATAGACCCATAACTATGTCAAGTCACCAAATATTTATTAAGCACTTACTATGTGCCAGACTCTGCTAGGCCACCACCACCATTTCAGTTACTGAAACCAACCCAAAATCAGAAGAACAGAA
The DNA here is from genome assembly GCF_900497805.2 of Vombatus ursinus. Lineage (NCBI taxonomy): Eukaryota > Metazoa > Chordata > Mammalia > Diprotodontia > Vombatidae > Vombatus > Vombatus ursinus. The sequence goes on along the minus strand of NW_020941197.1, from coordinate 7,733,301 downwards.
TTTTCCCCAAATCTCTCCGTATCCAGGTATACTTAGTTGAAAGATAAATCCTTTCCAAATATTAATAAATTCTTCTATAAGGATTTATTAGAAGGCATCACTGTATTTATAATAACTCATCATTTACCAACACAGTACCTCATTTCATTAACTGACAAAAATTAACAAACGCATAGAAGTGTAAAATCCTCAAACAGGTTGCAGTAAAATACTTTGCCACATTAAAAGTCATCATTATAAATTAAGTCATCTCTTCCCAGTTTAACTGCTTAGCATGTTACTAAAGAAGCCAGAGTCAACTTCCATACAGGCCAACAACTTTACTCCATTGAATAGAACTCGAGAACAATGATAATTCTAGCCAACTGTCTAATATATGAATGTTAATGGTCACCAGGGGCCTAAATAAAAATGCATATAGATGGATCTGCAACTATCTATCACTAATGGAACAAGTTAAAAGCATATATCCTACTGACTAGATAAATAGAGGCATTTTCTTCTTCCTTTTTTTGGGGGGGGGCGCTAGGCAATGGGGTTAAGTGACTTGCCCGGGGCCACATAGTTAAGTGTCAAGTGTCTGAGGCTAGATCTCAACTCAGGTCCTCCTGACTCCAGGGCTAGTGCTCTATCCACTGCATCACCTAGCTGCTCTGAGGCATTTTCATAAACAAAAGATATAAACATAAATTTTCATAAACCAAAGTACTAAGATTCAAAAAAAATCAATCTAAGAAATGCTTCAGCTCAGAATGTTCCTAGTCCCACTTTAGGGAAGTAAAAACAGTGATGACTGCAGTGATCAGCAATGGGGGACAGTGCTACTAAAGCTATTAAGATAAAAGAATAGGTCCCAGGGCAGCTAGGTGGTACAGTGGATAGAGCACTGGCCCTGGATTCAGGAGGACCTGAGTTCAAACCCAGCCTCAGACATATAACACTGTGTGTCTTTGTGTGACTCTGGGCAAGTCACTTAACCCCAATTGTCTCACCAAAAAAAAAAAAAAAAAGAAAAAAAAGGTCCTTAGTTGGGAGGAGGGGGGGAGAAACACCTTCAAACACCTGTGCTTACATTTAGGCATTTGTAGTATACGCAATTAAGTATTATTTTCATTTCTCCCATGAGAATTTCAAGTTCTCATCTGTGAAATAAATATGGCATTTACATTTGAAAAAACTGTCCATCTTGATGAAACAATGCCAATTCTGGGAAAGTTTTCATCATTAAAAAGTAAATAGGGGGCAGCTAGGTGGCGCAGTGGATAGAGCACTGGCTCTGAAGTCAGGAGGACGTGAGTTCAAATCTGGCCTCAGACCAAACATTTGACACGTACTAGCTGTGTGACCTTGGACAAGTCACTTAACCCCAAATGCCTTAAAAAAAAAAAAGTAAATAATCTGTAACTTCACATGAAATTGGATATAGCTACTGACCAAAAGAATTCTTTTAAAAGCCTAAATGCTTGCACTTTTATCTTACAACATTCTAAGGGAAACATGTAAGTTTATGGCAAAGCAGTACTAGAATTTTAAACTTTTAGCTAACATTCCAAAAATTTGTGAAATAATTCAGAGTTGAAAAAAGGTTTTTATTTAAGTGGTAGATAATAATTTTTTTGCTTAGTTAAGAAAAATAATGCACACATTTTTTTACCTGGGAATATACTTATTCATGATAGCATAAAAGCAGTTGTATAAATCGCTGCGTGTAAGATGAAGATTCACCAGCGGCTTAAGCAAATGAATCCAGCCGAGGGATGTGCTGTATTTGACATTCCGTGATTTGCAATAAAATGTAATTACAGATTCAACATTCAAGAGTAATGCATCAGTCTTTTCTTCTGGCACTGAAAGCTGATCTAGAAAATAAATGTCAAAACAATTGGTAAGTTAGCATTATAAAGTCAAAGGTATCAAAACTACTTGGTAATAGTTAAAAAACAGATAAGCAAGCAAGTGGCACAGACTGGATAAACAAAACTTCTAGGTAAATCAACAAAGTAGCCCACTGTTTGACAAAATAAAGAACATAAAATAATAGGTGGACCTCTAATTCAATAAGAACTGCTGGGAAAAAATGAAAAGAACTTAGGTAGAAAATAGGTTTTGACCAGCATTTTATGCCATATAACACCGTAAGTTCCAAATGGATAAGCAGTATAATTATAATAGACAATATCATGAAAAAAGAGATGGATAGATGGAGGTCCTCTTTATGACTAGAGCTAGGGGGAGTATTCTTTTTTATTTTTTAGGGAGAGTATTCTTAAACCAAAAAAGGGATAGAATATATTTTTTTAAAAAAAGATGAAACAGATAATTTTTATTATACAAAATTTGAAAGATTTTTTTTCCATTAAAAAAAAATAAACCAGGAGAAGAAAAGATTTGTTGACTGGGGGAAAAATGCTGTACCATTCATCTGATAAAAATCTGACACCTAAGATATACATGGAAGTGATATAACTTAATAACACTAAGAAACAATGATAACTGGCCAAAGGACACAAATAAAAAGTGCTGAAAAGAAGACATGTAACCTTACAAGCTAAAGGAAAAAGTTCTCCAAATAACTAATGATAAAAAAGCAAATTTAAAAAACTCTACAATATCACTTCACCCATTAAACTGTCAAAGATAATATGTCTTAGCTTAGCTCTTTCTCAGAAACACAGGGCCCAAGAATCTACAAATGGAAGGGATGTTTGAGATCATATAAAAACCCCCTCATTTTACAATAAATGAAAGTGAGGCCTACAGAGGTTAAATGATTTGTTCAAGGATCACCAATCTGGTCTCGCGCCAGAAACATGCCATCATGGCTGAGGCAGACTTGTACATCCAGGGCCACCATACAATGTACATCCATTCCCTGCTATCTACATGACACCCTTCCCCAAATACACCATGTTATCTGTAGAATTGTAAGCCAACAACAGCCTACTTCATGTGTGATGTAACTGAAGTATTAGGGGAGGAAGAACAAAAAGAAGACGCCCAAAATGAAGTGACAGCAAGTAGGTCAACTCAGGGGTGAAGCAAAAATGAAGTCATTACCAGCCACACTGAAGTCAAAATAGGCCTTTACAAGAGGCAAACTAATCATCAGTTATAACATTGTTGCTATAACACACACACTAATGGTAATCTAAGTGTCTTAGGATACAACTTATGGTAAATTGGAGACTTCTTGTATACGTGATCAAAACACAGCTTAAATTGTAACAAAAACAGGAGAGAGTAAAATTTGTGGGTACAGGAACACGAAGAACTGAGCATACAGTGTAAAAGGCAAATATTTTGTTTTTTCTCTCCCCAAAATCATTAAAGATTCTGCAACTTGATTCAATTTTTTTCACCTACAATCTCTATTGAAAAAAGGGTCATTTGCAACTTTGAATAACTATCAAATTGTAACCAGAGACCTCCTAAGGGTCAGGTCTCCAGCAATATTTTTAATAATTTCAAGATTTTATATGGACAGCTTGAAAACAATTCTCACACTGACCAATTAGTTCCTGGCAATCCTTGTGTATTGTAGTCTGTTCTGGTAGATCCAAATTACCATCCCAAGATGCTAAACTGTCACCTTTCCCTGCAACATTTAAAGCAATCTGGAAGAGAAAAAAAAAATCAAATCCAACAATTTCAGGTATTATTTGTCATACTTCGAAAATACACTATATTTTCAAACTGAAAAGTTTGAATGCCAGAGAAACAGATCTATATTTTAAAACCCAAGAATTGGTAGATTTATATTTTACCAAATAACATAATGCCCTAGGAATTATTGTTCCTTGGGAAGTGGACTCTATTACCTGGTCATCTTTTAAGATCACTTAAGAATACAGTCTATATATGCTTGTTTATCAACCCCAAAATTTAGCACCTGAGAGTCTGACTTTTATTACCACCTGTATTAACCATTATTGGGAAAGCTATTTCAATATGCACATTTCTTTCCTTCACAAATTTCACAGAAATGGTACTTTGATAACAACTACAACATCCATAATAAAGAATATTCAAACATTTAATGAATATAAAGTCCACAGTAATGAAAATGAAACATTCTTCAGACATTAAGTTGTTTTTAAATTATATTTTCATTCCAACTTACCTTCCAAACTTTTGCCCTCAAATCAGCAGGCAGGGGTCTCCCTTGAATTATATTCCTCAAAGTTTCAAGATCACAACCTCCAGTTTCCAAAGCTTCTCCAAGATCTTTTTCCCTAGGGAAAAAAAATGTTCCTTCCAATTAAGAAAAAACTTTATTTCATAGAATCTGTTACCTGTTCAGGCTACAATAATACCCATAGGCTGGTAAAGAAACTTTTCTTGGTAAACTACTAGTGAGAAGTTTTGCTGCACCCACAAAAATCAGTTATCTAAAATACTGATTTATGGGTTCTGGATAGCTGAAGTTTTACAGTATATGGTATATACAAGATATACAGTATATATCTTCAACAGTTTAGATTCTACATCAATAAAAACAAGCCCATCCTTGAGTAACACATTTTGTAAATTTCAAATTTCAAGAAAAGTAAGGAATGGCATATTCCACTTGAGATCAAGAAACCAGTATCACTGCTAAGTCCTTTGTGGTGTTGAGAATATAATTTTCTTATTCTTATCAATGCCTTACTCTCATCAACAAAACAATGCTAGCTTGCCCTATCTTGTTACAGACTGTTCTGAAGATACTAAATGATTTCCCAATATGTTAACCTCTTTGGAGAGTGATTACTAAATGACTAAGCTATAATTCACAAAATTCTAATAAATCAACTTGGTACAATATTCAATACAGAATAAGTCAACAACTGTTACACAATTTTAAATGAACAAAAAGCTAAACACCCAGGACATATTATGGAGCATATATATACTTGTCATGCCTACAGCCAAAAATAGGGGAAGGAGAGGAAAAGGGAAGAGAAAGAAACGCATCAACTAAAAGCTTGCAGGATGTCAGTTTTGTGCTTATAGTTGCTTAAGAGCTGTACTCATTAAAAGTATGATCAAGGGTACACATATAAAGAAAAACAAATTAGAACTGAAACACCATCGGTGGACTTGGAAAATAGTACACATACTTCATATCACTTTAATAGCCACCATGCTAGAAACTGTGCCCCTCCCCACCCTCATCACTAATTCTAAATTCTAGGTAACCTCTACTATCCAATTCCTTCATTCTTGCAGCCTCCTAGGCTGCTGAGCATCACTGGAGAAAGTCACAAAATTGAATCCATTTCAAGTAGTATAAATTTATTATAAGAAAACCTTGGGTTGGCCCTCAGTGCTACCTGGCAATCTTTCTCTACTCTTATTGACTCCCCATTTTATTCTGCACAGTAATTACTACAAAATCTTATCCTCTTTCCTCAAGTCCCCAACCCTATTCCCACAACAGATAGTATTGACTCTTACTTCACAAAGAAGACTGAGGTTATCTGACAAGAACTTTCTCAACTTCCTTCCTTAAACAAAACCTTTCAGAGCCTTACACGAGCTGATGCTGAGTGAAGTGAGCAGAACCAAGAGAACACTGTACACAGTAACAGCAACATTGTGTGATGACCAACTTTGATAGACTTAGCTCTTCTCAGCAATACAATGATATAAGACAATTCTAAAAGACTCTCGACGGAAAATGCTATCCACAACCAGAGAAAAAAAAACTATGGAGTCTGAATACAGATCAAACCATACTATTTTCTCTGTCTTTTTTGTTCCTTTCTCTTGGTTTTTCCCTTTTGTTCGATTGTACATATATAGCCTATATCAGATTGCATGCTGTCTTGGGGAGGGGGGGTGGGAGAAAAAAATTTGAATCTCAAAATCTTATAAAAGTGAATGTTGAAAACTATCTTTACATGCAATTGGAAAAAATAAAATACTATGAAGTGGGGAGAAAAAACATTTCAGCTTCACTCCCAATTGTCTTCTCCTTATTTCTTGTCTTGGCTAAAAATCAACCTACCTGTGCCCTACATTCTATTTCCTCAGTCAGGACCTTGTTCAAGGAAATCATCCCACTTGCCTCAAGTATCTCTAAGCACCCCCTCTTCACTGGTTCATTCTCATCTTCCTATAAACAAACTCTCAACCTATCCAATTCTAAAAAGCACTTTCTCCTCAACCCTTCTACTCCATCCAATTACTGCCCTTTCCCCTGCCATTCCCTGATACACTTCTTTTAAATCTCAGTGTCTCAAATTCCTCACAATATACTAATTAGATTTCTTCAAACCCTTGTAACCTCTTCCTTTAGGACTAAGTAACTCTGCAATCTGGTTTTCCTCTCCATGTTTCTAATGAAATTGGCTTTTCTCAAAGGTTAACAATTACCTCCTTACTCCTTAATCACATGGTTTTTTTTCATCCTCTTTGACCTCTCTCCAGCATTTAACACTACTGATGTTTAACACTTCTAGACACAATCTCTTTCCTTATTTTCTGATACCACATTTCCCTGGTTCTTTCAACCTCTTTAACCCATTTCTCTGCTTCACTCTTCTCCTCTGGAGCCCCTAAAACAGATTCCAAAGATTCTGTCTGCCAATCTCTTCTCTTTACGTATAAATAACCTCTTCACATTCGCTCCCACATCTTTAATAACCACCTCTATCAAGACAATGTCCATTTCTCAGTCTTCACCCTCCTTGACTTCTCTTCAGCATCTGACACTGACTCTCTTCTCTTAGGGTTTTCCTAAGACTGATCTCTCTTGCTTCTCCTCCCACCTACCTGACTCCTTCCTCTCACTCTCTTTTGCTGCTTCTTGATCACACCACAACCATTAACTGTGAGTGTTAGGAAAAATCAAGAAAAATAAAGAAAGTAAAGAAAAGTATGCTTCAATCTGCACTCAGACTCAATCAGTTCTCTGGACATGGACAGCATTTTTAATAAGTCCTTCAGAATTGTCTTTGATCACTGTATTGCTGAGAATAGCTAAGTCATTTAGAGTTTTATCACCATACTGTTACTGTATACAATGTTCTGATTCTGCTCATTTCATTTTGCATCAGTTCATGTAAGTCTTTCTAGGTTTTTCTGAGAACAGCCTACTCATCATTTCTTATAGCACAACAGTATTCCTCACAATCATATACCACAACTTGTTCAGATATTTTCCAATTGATGGGCATCTCCTCAATTTCTAATTTTTTGCAACCACTAAAAGAGCTGCTATATTTTTGTATATAAAAGTCCTTTTCCTTTTTTATCTCTTTTGGGATATAGACCTATTGCTTGGTCAAAAGATATATATATATATATATATATATATAGTTTTATAACCCTTTGGGCATAGTTCCAAATTGTTCTACAGAACGGTTTAATCAGTATACAATTTCACCAACAGTGCACTACTGTCTCAATATTCCTTTATCCCCTCCAACATTTGTTATTTTCCTTTTCTGTCATATTAGCCAATCTGATAATCATGAGGTAGTACCTTAAAACTGTTTTAATTTGCATTTCTCTAATCAATAGTGATTTAGAGCATTTTTTCACATGACTATGGATAGCTTTGATTACTTTGTTTGAAAATTGCCCGTTCATATCCTTTGACCATTTATCAATGATGGAATGGCTCTTTATTTCTATAAATTTGACTCAGTTTTCTATATATTTGAGGTCCTTATCAGAGAAACTTGATATAAAAGTTTTTTTCACAATTACTATGTATTTCCCTCCATCCTAGTTCCCCCGGTTTATCCTTTTCTCTCTCTCTCTCTCTCTCTCTCTCTCTCTCCCTCTCTCTCTCTCTCCTTTTATGCTGTCCATTCTCAAATGTTTTACTTCTAACTTTTACCTCCCTCAATCTGCCTTCTCTTCTATCAGTCCCCCACTCCCATCCCTTTCACCTTCTGCTTTCCTGTAAGGTAAGACAGACTTCTATACCCAACTGAATCTGTATGTTATTCCCTTTTTGAGCAAATTCCAACAAAAGGTTCACATGCTCTCTCCAACCCCCCCCTCTTCCCATCCGCTATAAAAGCTTTCATGCCTCTTTCATGTCAGATAATTTACCCCATTCTATTTCTCCCTTTCTCAAAACTTCTCCCAGTCCATTTCTCCTTCTCAGACCTTAATTTTATTTTTTTTAAAATAATTATCCCATTATATTCAAATCACACCCATGTCCACTGTCTATGTGTACCTCTTCTAACTGTCCTAATAATGACAAAGTTTTTAGGAGTTATAAGTCTCATTTTCCCATACAGGAATGTAAACAGTTTAACCTTAGTAAATCCCCTGTGATTTCTCTTTCCTGTTTACCTTTTTATGCTTCTCTTGAGTCTTGTATCTGAAAGTCAAATTTTCTATTCAGCTCTGGTCTTTTCATCTAGAATGCTTGAAAGTTTTCTATCTCACTGAACGCCCATTTTCCCCCCTTAAGGATTATACTCAGTTTTCTTTCTGGGCAGGTGATTCTTGGTTGTAATTCTTTGTCTTCTGGAATATCATATTCCAAGCCCTCCAATCCTTTAATGTAGAAACTGTTAAATCTTGTGTTATCTTGACTGTGTTCCATCACATTTCTTTTTTGGCTGCTTGCAATATTTTTTCCTTAACCTAGGAGCTCTGGAATTTGACTATAATATTCCCGGGAGTTTTCATTTTGGGATGTCTTTCAGGAGGTGATAGGTGGGTTCTTTCAATGTCTATTTTACCCTCTGGTTCTAGAATATCAAGCAGTTCTCTTTGAAAATTCCTTGAAATATGATGTCTAGGCTCTTTTTTTTTTTTTAAAGTGTGGCATTCAGGTAGTCCAATAATCTTAAATTATCTCTCCTGGATCTACTTTCCAGGTCAGTTGTTTTTCCAATGAAATATTTCATATTTTCTTCCACTTCTTTTCATTCTTTTGATTTTGTTTGAATGATTCTTGATGTCTAATGGAGTCATTAGCTTTCACTTCCCCAATTCAAATTTTTGAGAAATTCTCTTCTTCAGTGAGCTTATGTATCTCCTCTTCCATTTGGCCAATTCAATTTTTCAAGGAATTCTCTTCCTTAGATTTTTGTCTCTCTTTTACCAGGCCTATTCTGTTTTTTAAGGTGTTATTTTCTTCACTATTTTTTGGTGCCTCCTTTACCAAGCTGTTGACTCTTTTTTCATGATTTTCTTGAATCACTGTCATTCCTCTTCCCAATCTTTCCTCTACCTCTCTTACTTGATTTTTAAAATCCTTTTTGAGTTCATCCATGGCCTGAAACCAATTCATATTTTTCTTTGAGATTCTGGAGGTAGTAGTTTTGACTGTGTTGCCTTTTGAGTTTGTGTTTTGATCTTCCTCTCACCATAGTAACTTTCTACTGTCAGGATCTTTTTTTTTTTGCTGTTTACTCCTTTTCCCAGCCTATTTCTTGACTTTTAACCCTGTGCTAAAGTGGGGCTCCGCTTCCAGAGTAGAGAGGGCATTGTCTAAAGCTTCAGATTTTTTGTATAGCTGTTTTCAGAGGTAATTCTGGGGACCTATAAGTTCATGGTTCTTCCAAGGTGGTATGATCTAGAAAGAGGTATGTTTACTACTCTCCTGGCCTGCTCTCTGTTCCGTGAGCAACCATAAGCAATTCACAGCTTCACCACTGAAGGGAGGTGAATGTGTCAGGAGATGGAAAGTATTTTTTATCATCCATCTTCAGGATCCTGGCTGGTCATTACACTTGTCAGAGTCCTTAAGTGTTTCAAAGTTGTTTGTCTTTAAAATGTTGTCATAGAATAAAGTGTTCTCCTCATTTCACTCTGCATCAGTTCAAGTCTTCTCAGGCTTCTCTGAAACAGTCCCTTTCATCATTTCCTACTGCACAATAATATTCCATTGTATTCATATCTATTCCATTCTCCAAATGATGGGCATCCCTTTAACTTTCAGTTCTTTGCTACCACAAAAAAGCTATCAGATCTTTTTGTACACATGGATTTTTTTCCCCTTTCTTTAGTCTCTTTAGGGTATAGACATAGGAATGGCACACACATTTTATTAACTTTTCCAACATAGCTCCAAATTGCTTTCCATAATGGCTAAACCAATTCACAGCTTCACAAACAGTTCCCTGGACATCTTCTTACCAGCTGCCTTACCCCTCTGACCTGAACCTATGTCCTAGAAGACCTACTCATCCTAGAACTTCCTCCTCCCTCCCCACTACTTTTTGTTCTAGAACCATAATCATTTCAACTCTGTCAATGGTCCTGAAAGAATATATCAATCTACTCTTTTATGGTTCAACTCACTATCCCTGAAACCTTCCAAACCAAAACACTCCTTCCTGCGTACCGGCACTCTCGACATAGCCTTCACCAACCAGAACGAAAGGCAGGGCATTAAAGATAGGGACTGTCTTTCTTTTGTATTTGTTTCTCCAACATTTAACACAGTGCTTCCTACATATTAAACATTTAAGAAATGCTTTTTCATTCATATGAATGAGGATCCCCTTTTCCATTTGAACTATTTCCATTTTTATCTTTACTACAGTCAAGTATTCTTTCTAAGTTAGTTGATTATACTGGGATTCATGCTATCCCTGAGGGGCTAAACTTGATAATATCTAAAATCTTTTTGAATACTAAAATTCTGTGGTTCTAAGTAATTCTGGAAAATCTAGTTAAGCCAAACTGGTTTTGAATTAGCATTTATCTCTGCATTGAAGTACTCAATCAATTAGACAAATCTTATATAGAACTGATAGAATCACCAAGGAAATCAATTATATTGAAATACAGTTATAAAAATATTTTTAAAAACAAAGGCCTCTATTAAGAACCTTTGAAAATTCTAACAGATGGCTCAGGAAAGTAGAAGACTTATAATCTTTACCTTCTAGGCTCCTCCCTCCCTAAAAGGTTGTATATTCATTCTATATAGACTTACATATGTACATATTATCTCCTTCCCTCTCTCCACATAGAATGTAAGCTCCTTGAGTGCAAGGTTTTGTTTTGTTTTTTCATATCCACAATGCCTAGCATAATGTGTGACACATAGTAGACCCTTAAATGCTTATTGATTTATTATAGTTTTCAGAATGCTTCACCAAGTAGGAAAACAAATTAAGAAGTACTAGTAATTCAAATAAGACATACACAATAATTGTAACAGAAGCTGAAAACAAAGGAGAGGTATAAAAAAGTGTTGAGAAATATTAGAAAGGAGAAATAACTTTGAGCTGGGAAGGGAGAGGATCAGAAGTAGAGGTGGTGACATTGAACTGGTACTAAACAGAGAATGAGAAGGATTTGAAGCCAGCAGGGCTCTTCATTTTAAATCCAGTTTTCTTTCTATTTCACCATAATGCTTTAATGAGAATGTCCGCAGGAAGAGAGAGAGGAAAAAAAAGAGGGAGAAATGAAAGTTAACAGAGATCATGAACATGACTGATGAAACAAGGTCCTGGGGAGGTAGAGAGGATAGGATGGAGCAAACTGGTTGAAGGTATCTTTGGAAATAGGGTTACCCATAATTCTGTGAGATCCTCAGAGTATCTTGATCTCCACAGTCCAAAGTAGCAGTCATAATTCTCAGTGATTCAGGTCAAAGTGGGTGAACAGACAATCCTCAAAGGAGGAAACAAAAATTGATAGAGAAATGCAAATCGAAACAACTTTGAAGTACTCAACTTAAACCTGGATACTGGCAACAAAAGTTGCAAATAAGAATTCTAAAATTTATGATAACCTTCAGCTCAGCAATTCCCCTGCCCAAGTATATGCTAAGGATATTATTTAAAAGAGAGGGGAAAAAAATGATATTGACTGAGACCTACCTCTGATATGCTGGAACTGAGAAATCTTTCCAGCAATGTAAATTGGTTGACACCTTTTCTGCAACTTATAGCCATAAAAATATACCCAGAGCATTGAGAAGGTAAGTGACTTACCTAGGGACTCAGTATGTGTCAAAGGTAGAACCTAAACTCAGGTCATCTGGCTCTAATCAGCCTTCTACGACTTTACCATGCTGCCTTTCCCAAAGCAATGGTAACTCACATTTATATGTCAGGCACATCCTGAGAGGGATTTGTTTATGACCACAGAGTTTAAAAAGCTTATTAAGTTTAATAAGTAAGAGGTGGAGTTTGGATATAGGTCTTCTGATTCAAAATCCAACATTCTCATCCACTATGAAAAATTTAAAACAAAACAAAAAACTCAAATGATCTATTATGTCCAACAACTAGGGCAGAAATAGGAAAAAAAATTGTACAGTTATATATAATAGAATATGACTAGGTAGTGCAAAAAGCATTTATGAAGTACTTAAGATGTGCAAAGTCCTGTGTCCTAGAGATACAAATAGAGAGTCCTGCTGTCCAGGAACTCACATTCCAATCAAGGACACAACCACAAAGGAGATTTCAACTATAACTCAAGAAAAAGGTCCTCAAGACACTTCGAGTACTGCAAGGCAGATGGTAATATATCTTCTTTAGTGTCCTTTCTATTGATAATACTGTTCTATTGATAATATCAGTTGAAGACTGATAACCTGTTATTACTGTATGGCAAAAATGACAAAAAATATAAAGACGCATGACATAAAATGATGCTGAGTGAAGAAAGCAGAATTAGAATAGAGACAATGACTACAATTACATAAAAATGACTATAGCAACAAAGCTTTATGAACAACATAAATGGAAGACAGAATGTGATACAGAGCAAATTTAAAGTTAGTTATTATTTTGTTCAAATTAATATTTTCCTTTATGGCATTAGCTTGAGTTTTATGATTTTGTTCAGGATTTTCTATATTTTTATTTATTTCTGAAGATTATAACATACATAACAAAAAATTATTTTACAATTAGCTATTTTATTAAAATTATTTTATAATTTTAAAATTTCTATTTTTTATAAAAATTATTTTATAGAAAAAGATCCCTAATCTTTTGAAAGTTCTGTGTGGATTTTATATTCCTCCTCCTCCTCCCCTTTTACTTTCCCAATTGGATCTAAGCTCTTAGCTCTGACATTCAAAGGCCTCTATAATATGACCCAACTTCTCTCACTGCTCTCCTATATGAATGCTAGGCTTCAGTTAAACTGGGCTTCTCACTGTTCTCCAAACACACACACTTTTCTCACTTCCATGCCTTTGATGTTCTGCTGTTTCTTCTCTCTGTGCCAACATGCTCATTTTGTAAGAGGCAGGGAAATCTGCCAAAGATGATTTGCCAAAGATGATATCCTAAGATATGGATCTGACTATGCCATTTTCCTGCTCAAAATCCTTCATTAGTTCTTTCTGGCTTCTAGGATAAAATACAAACTCCAGCCTGACATTCACTGCCACTCACAATATGGCTTCATCCTACTTTTCCATTCTTATTTCACATTACTCCCTGTTACTCACTCTTATTTTTCTAGTCAAACTGGACTACAAGCTACTTCCTGAACTCCATAACCCATTTCCCACCTCGGTTCTGTCATATAGGACACAAGCTTTTCCTGATATTTATAATAAAGTGCTTCTTTATCTCTTTTCAGAATCCTCATCTTTTTTCAAAGCTCGGTTCAGGTCCCACCTCCTCCATGAAGTCACCCCAAATCCTCAACCCTCAAATTCCCTTGCATTTGCTCATCTGTATATGTGTAATAATTTATAGTAGAATATAAGTGTAAGAATAAGAGACACTTTCATTATTCTATCCCTAGCATCTGTAAGACTTTACACAAGTAACCACTAATAAATGGTAGTCCAACTTAACAACACTTCTATCTCTTCTATGCATATAATCTGTTTCAACTAGAGATGTGGACTCAAAAAGCTATTTACACTTCTCATGGAGCTCATGTTCTGTCTTAGGCTTCAGTTATTTGTACACTTAGCTTTTTCTCCAAGATTATAAGCTCCATGACAACTATTGGACCTATACCCCAAAGATATCAAAAAGAGGAAAATGATTTTGTTCCCATATGTTCAAAAATATTTACAGCAGCTCTTTTTATAGTAACAAAGAAATGAAAACTAAGTCATTCCCATCAGTTGGGAATGACTGAACAAATTAGGGAATGTGGTTTTTTGAGTTTTGTTTTTTTTTTTTTAATTAACAAAAATCTGTTTTCCCCCTCTCATCTCCCCACTTCCATTAAAAAAAAGAAAAACAAAACTCTTGCAATAAATATATACAGTCAAGCAAAACAAATTCCTACGCTGATTGTGTCCAAAAATTATGTCTTATTTTATACCCCAAATCCATTACTTCTCTGTCAGGAGGTAATATGCTTCATCATCTCTGGAATCCAGGATGGTCATTACATTAGTCAGAGTTCTTCTGTCTTTCAAAGTTATTTGTCTTTACAGTGTTAATGTGTAAAAGATTATCCTGCTTATGTCACTAATCAGTTCATACAAGTCTTGTCAGTTTTCTCTGAAATGATTCCTTTCATCATTTTGTATAGCACAACAGTATTCCATTATATTCACATACCATAATTTGTTTAGTGCTATTCCCCAATCGACTGGCAGTCCCTTCATTTCCAGTTCTTTGCTGATACGTATGGGTCTCTTTCTACTTTCTTTCACCTTTTTGGGGTACAGGCCTAGTAAAGGTATTTCTGGGTCAAAGCGTATATGCACAGTTTAGTAATATAACAGACTATTACTACTGCATTGTAAGAAATGACAAGAGAAATGTTTCAAAGAAACCTCAAGTGAAATAATATTTGTCCAAGCATTTAGCACAATTCTTGGCACATGTTAGGTGCTTTGAAAAATTCTTTGAAAGATTTAAGAATACCAATCAATGCAAAAACCAATCATGATTCCAAAGAACCCTGATAAAGCATACTACCCACCTCCTGACAGAAAGGTAACAGACTCAAAGTGCCTACCAAGAGATACATTTTCAGTGACCGTGATGGGAATCTTTTGCTAGACTATGCATATTTGTCACAAGGGTTTTGTTTTTCTTATTTTCTGATAAGGGTGGGGAAGTAGAAGAAGGGAAAAGGTGAGTAGTGCTGAGACTGTTTAAAAAAAAAAGAAAGAAAGAAAAGAGGATCACTGAAGTATTTTTTAAAATACGCGGGACAGGAGGAAGCCAAAAGAGAAATAAACAAGAATGCTTTGAAAGCTATATGCTGAATTTATTATTTATTTCAAAGGACGCATGGAAGCATGCTATACGTAAGAGACTTACAATTTCATGTATAATCTTTTTTCTGTTCTACTTTCTATATAGAAATGTTCATTTGATGCTTAAATTAAGAAGTTTGCAGAGGGCAGCTAGGTGGTGCAGTAGATACAGCTCCGGCCTTGGAGTCAGGAGGACCAACCTGAGCTCAAATCCAGCTTCAGACTCTGGACACTTACTAGCTGTGTGACCCCAGGCAAGTCACTTAACCCCAATTGCCTCACCAAAATAAATAAATAAATAAATGAATAATAAGTTTATCGATAAAAGAACCAGGCTAATATTTCCTATGAGTTCCCTTCACCTACAATAATGTCCTAAAGAGTCAGTTTGGTAACTGCAAGTTAAATTTAATTTTTTGTTTAAAAAAATCTCTTGACCCTAAGATTCCAACATATCATCCTTTTTCCTCTCTATATTTAAAAGTCCAGACACAAGAATGTCTCCTCCGGGAGCTAACATTCTACTAGAGGTTACAACCTGCATACAGGCTTTACCTTTTCATCTCTTATTCTGCCCTTTGCAACCTGGCTTCCAGACGCACCACTCAACAGAAACTGCCCCTTCAAGGTCCAGGATTTTGTCAATGCTAAATCCAATGGCCTTTGCTCAATTCTTCTTGACCTCTCTGCAGAGCTTAATATTGTTGACTGCCCTTCTCCCTTCCATACTCCTCTCTTCTCCCTGGGTTTTTGTGACACTGCTCTGACATGGCTCTCTTCACACCTGTCTGACCAGTCCTTCTTAGTCTCTGGTGAAGGATCATGCTCTAGCTCCACAGTAGAAGGCTCAGTCCTGGGCCTTATTCTCTTCTCCCTCTGTACTTTCTCTCCTGGTGATCTCAACAACTCCAAAGTAGTAAATATCTCTATGGAGATGACTACCAAATCTATACATTCAATCCTTACTTCTCTCCTGCTCTACAGTTCTACATTTCTAACTACCTGCTGGACATCTCTACCCTAATGTCCCCATAGGCATCTTCAACGTCCACAACAGGCCCAAAACAGAACTCAATAATTATCTTTCCTCCTAAACCCATTCTCCTCCTAACTCCAGTATTTCCTGTTGAGGGCACCAAAATGAATCTGTCATTCAGGTTCAAAACCTAGGAGTCATCCTGAACTCTCTTCACCATTCCCTCCCCTAATCTAATTAGTTTCTTAATTTTATCAAATCAACAATTCTCAGTTTCTTATCACCTCTGGCCAGTGTGGCAGAACAAAAAACCCTTTTATTTCTGCAATGTTTTCCATAATGTCTGGTTGCTGTAGTTCTATATTCCCTTTGTATTATGTGGATAAGGCAATGGTTTTGTTTTTTAGAATTTTTAAAAGCAAATGCCATCTTTCCCTCACTTGGAGGAATGTAAACGCACAAATTTTGTTTACTATAGACTAGATGCATGCATATATATTTTTATATAGTTAAATTAATAAGGCCTTTATCCCCCTTTTAAGATCTTGTGTACTGGAAGTTTATTCTCTTCTTGCCATGTCACCTGGAATGAGTTAATATTTCATGGGGGGGGGCACATAAGGTTTTGATTTCTCACTCAAGTAAGAAATGGCCATTCTCCTGGCAACTGCCAGAGAACTGGCATATACCCCCTAAGTATTACATGTCCCTTACTTGGTGCTTCCACCCCAAAAACCAGCTAAGGTTGCCCTGCTTTACCCAGTCATAACTTCATATGCAAAATGTTCACTTGGGCCCAGAAAGCCCAATGATATCTGACATCTGATACAAGATCCTTTATATTTCCCTTGCTAACCAACCTTGAATAAATGGGGGAACATTAATATTCTCAACCAACTACGAAGCTCAAAGGTCCCAAAGCACAGATATTAAAGCAGACAGAGCAGACACTTTGTCTTGGAGTAACTTTTCTGGGACACCCCCCTGCCCCCTCTCCCCCCTGAAAAAAAAGAAGCAGCATCTCCAACACAGAGACTGAAGTTTTCCTATACCAAAAGAAAACCTGGGAAATCATCTTTGAAACTGCCATATCAACACATCTGAAGACTTGCAACACCACAGTACAATCCCAATGATGAATTAGAGACCTTCAGTATACCACCCACTCCTGTCTCTTGACTGGCTGTAAAAAATGTCTTTTAAGGGGCAGCTAGGTGGTACAGTCGATAGAGCACCGATCCAGGATTCAGGAGGGCCTGAGTTCAAATCCAGTCTCAGACACATAATACTAGCTGTGTGACCCTGGGCAAGTCACTTAACCCCACTGCCTAGGCAAAAAAAAAAAAAAAAGAATGTCTTTTAATAGTCTCCTTTGGATATGTAAGTCTTATTCATGGGTTTACCCTCTCTCGTGCAGAGTTACCACAAAACTACTCATTTGAAAAGATATTTGACACTAAATGAAGGAATTGAACAAGACAAGAAAAACTATCTAAGTCCTCATTTCTAAATTCAAACATCCCAATTACCAGAATGAAAATGCTGGGCCTAGAGTCAGGAAGATCCAAGTTCAAATCTGCCCTTCCACAGCTAGCTGTACGACCTGCCAAGTCACTTAACCTAGTTTTCTCAATTATAAAATGGAGATAATAATAGCTCCTACCTCCCAGGGTTATGAGGATCAAATGAGATAATTATTGTAAAGCACTCAGCACACAGCCTAGCACGAAGTAGGTGCTTAATTCTTGTTCCCTACTACAAACACAACCTTCCATCTCCTACTGACTGTTCCCCATACCTAGAATGCTCCCTCTCACCTTCACCTCTAGAAAACTATAGCTGTCTTAGAGGATCAGTTCAACTGTCATCTGCTTTAAAAGGCCTTTCCTGATCTCTCCCTTGGTTAGAGCCCCTCCTCTGGAATACTTTCTATTTTTGGTAAAAACCGTCTAGTAATTTATTCTATTCAAATATAAGTTCCTTAAGAGCACCAGTTTTAAGCTTTTATTCACACCCCTAATGCTTTGCACAGTTCCCAACACTAAGAATGTAAGCTCACTTCCAGTAAAAATCTTTTCATTCTTTGTACTTGTATCCCCCTAGCTCCTTCCACAGTGCCTGACAGGTACTTAATAAATACTAGTTGACTGACATAGAAGGCATTTAATAAATGATTGTTGATGTTCTCAATTACATTATTCATCCTTTTCTCTAAATTGTAGATTTTCTTCACAATGATCAAACTTTTATTTAAAGTTAACAAAACACAATGAGTGACAAACTAAAAAATGGAAAATGACCCATACTAATATGTAATAATTGCTATATTAGGTAGATTCACTTTTTTTATTAATTTATTTTTAGGCAATTTGGGGCTAAGTGACTTGTCAAGGGTCACACAGCTAGTAAGTGTCAAGTGTTTGGTCTGAGGCCAGATTTGAACACAGGTCCTCCTGACTTCAGGGTTGGTGTTCTATCCACTGAGCCACCTACCTGCCCCAACACTTTTTTTTTTTAAATGGGAAAGTAGAAGCATGTTGGCTATTGGGAAGTGACTGATGTATCCATGTATCACAAGTCATCAATTTTTAAACATCACAGAATGATACTATGCTAGGGACATCTGATATGGTAAATATGAAAAGTATAATCGATTTTCAGAAATATTTAAACTAGGGGCAGCTAGATGGCACAGTGGATTGAGCTCCGGCCTTGGAATTAGGAGATTCGAGTTCAAATCCGACCTCAGACACTTGACACTTAGTAACTGTGACCCTGGGCAAGTCACTTAACCCCACTGCCTCACCCACCCTCCTACCCCTGCCAAAAAAAAGCAGATATTTAAACTAGTCAAGTCATTTAGTACCATACACTTGGGTCACCTTTAAGTTGACTTACAGTTGACTATAACACTGAGACAATCCTAGTGAGCTAATGTAGCAAGTACAGTTTATTTCCCTAAACTCATCACAGTTTTGGAGTCTTGAGTGCCCTTTATTTACCACTTGCATAGGCAACACAGAAAAAAGGTTAAACTATCTGTATCGCAAGTACAAGGACGCTTGTTCTTAAAAATCTTTAGTTGTCATGGGACTAGAAAATAGAATCAGGTCATCGTGTGTGTGTGTGTGTGTGTTACTATATATATGCCCAATATCATATAGCATGCTATGGTAGAGATATGTGGACAAGTCATCACTAACACAGACAACCTACTCAGAATTTAAAGACACCAGTGGACTAAGTGATCTCAGAAACTAGCAATCAAATATAAATCAACTAAATATAATACAGATCTGACATACACATAGCCACAGATATGCGTGTCTCAAGCTGATAAAAACATAGCGGGTTGGAAGATAAAGAGTGAAAAGAAACTGGACTAAGCCCTCTGAAGACAGGCAAGGCTGAAGGAATTGCCTCTGGGGTTCAGCTATTGGGTTCTACACAGACCACGCCTCCTAACAGTACAGAGGGGGAGAAGTTCCTTTTTCTCAGAGATAACTCTGCACTGAAGGAGAGGTGGGTCACCGTTCAGATTTCCACAGCAGCCGTCCCGCCCCCCAACCCTCAGCAGAGACTCGGTACACTCCAAAACAGGACCCTGAAAACATTTCCACTCGATATCCCAAGTCCAGCTCCACCCGCCCTGGGACCCTCCTCCAACACAGCCCGGATACTTCTATAAGGGGAACGGGGGAGGTAGAAGAACACGACACACCCACTTACACGGGGGTTGGGAGCTACTCTGAGGTCGGAGAGGAAGCCACTTCCAGGAGTTCTAGGGGGAGGGAGAGGCAGAGGGAGCCAATGACACGGTGGTCGGGGGAGGTCCCTCCCACAGGGGTCGGCGGATCCCCAGGACCGAGGGTCCCCTCCGCGCGGGCGGGAGTCTTTTCCGGAGGGGGTCGGGGAAGCCGCTCCCCGTCTCCTCCACTTCCTCCCGAGCCCAGCCCGGCCGGGAAGAAGGAACCAGAGGCAGAAGAGGCAGGGGCGGGGCGCGGCACTCGGGTCCGCGGGGACAGGGTCTCCGCGGATGCCCCCGCGCCATCTCGGCGCCTCAGGGGTTAGGCGGGCGCCGGAGCGGAGCCGGGGAAGGGTGGGCACCGGCCGCGCCCCTGGTCTCACTCACCAGCTGTCGCTATCCGACGTTGGCGGCGGCGATGCCTCCTCTCCTTCCGCCATTGCTGTTGACGTCCACGTCACTTTGCCGAAAAGCGAGCCGGCGCCGGGGAGGACTCTGGGATCCCGTGTGTCGTAAAAAGTTCTCCGGGTTCGGAGGCTGAGCCGGGGTAGAGGGAGAACTGGACTGAGGCTTAGAAAGGAGTAGGATTTGAAGGGGGACGTGCAGGAGTGGGAACGTGATACGTCAAGCGGCCCGACGACGTCAACACGTTCCATCTGTTCCAGAACTACATCTCCCAGCGTGCAATGTGCCCCGGGCAGGGACACAGGCGCTGGAGCCTGGTTTGTCTAGCTGTGCTTCCTCGGCAGCCAGCGGAGCTATGCGCCGGCTTAGATTCTTAGAAGGTCTCAGTCCCTTTCATCATGGGGATGAGCAAACGTAAGTGGCTTGGCTAGGGCTTGCTGGCGAGTTAATGTCTTTTCTGGTTCTGCATTCTTACACCTGATTAGTTCAGGTCCGCGTCGGCGTCCCACGCGCATTCGCCCGCTTACATCTGAGAGATTCCAGCAGCAATGGGATAAATTTGTGGTGTGGCTAAAAATGAGGTGCACACCCAGACTCGGCTTCTTTCAGGACTCAGTTCAAATTCCACCTTCCTGCAAGAGGACTTTCCTGTCTTTCCCTGCCTCCTCACTCACTTACCTCTGAAATTACCCCATATCCCCTGTATATGTTTTGCCAATATACACAATTGTCGGCATGTTGTCTCTCCCACTGAATTGAGAGCTCCTTGAAGGCAAGGACTGTTTTTGCCTTTCTTGCAAACATGCCGTCACATGATAAGAACTTAATAAATGCTCTCGTTCATATAATTTCGTGACTTGGACCGTGGAAGGCCCGGTTCTTTTTTCTTTACCTCTTTAGCTGTTTGGTTTTCACCTTTCTCAATTCATGTCAATCCCTCCTCTAAATGTGCCACCTGTCACTGCCTGCAATGACAGGGAGGCGTGTCAGTTGAAAGATACCTGCGAAGGAAACGGGGATCTTGAATCTTCTTCTTTCCATGAGTGATTCTTAATTTGTTTACAAGAGAAGATTGTTATTATCGATTCAATCAGCCCGATTTTGGGGCCACAAGGGAATTGGAAGACGAGGTTAAGAATGATATATGAATTTGAGATGTTCAAGAAGGATTTTTAAAAAAAAAAATTATTTGTGAAAAATCTATCATTTGGGAAGATGTTTAAGGGGGTAGGAAATGTAAACGGGGGGACAGCAAAACTAATAAATACATCAATCGCATCTGGAAGTGGAATTTTTAACATACCTTTCCAGTAAAGGGTGGAATGAGCATTTTCTAAATTCTTCTCTGGGATCAAGCTTGATCATTATATTTACACAGCATTTATTTTCCATTTATTGTTCTTTCCACTTACATTGTTGTCATTCTGTGCATTGCTTCTTGACTCTGTTTACTTTGTTTTGCATAAGTTAATAAGTCTTCCCATGAATATTCATAGTTTCTTAAAATTCTATTACATTAAAATTAAAATTCTATTTTATTCTATCTAAAATTCTGCATTAAAATTCTGTTATATTCTTGTACTATAAATTATCTAGCTATTCCCAATCAATGGGCACCTACTTTGTTTCCATTTCTTTGCTACCACAAAAAGTGCTGCTGTGAAAAGTTTGGTACATATGGGACTTTTTTTTTTTTCCTGCCTCTCACTTCCTTGGGGGTAAATGCCTAGGAGCAGGATCTCTGGATGAAAGAGTATGGACATTTTAGTCAGTTTTTATGATAATGCCTTTTTTTTTAGCAAAATAATTGGACCAATTCACATGTGACTCCACCAATAATGTCTTAGTCACCTATAAGTTTATTTTTTGGGGGGGGGTTTGTTGTTGTTTTTGTTTTTTTGCCAGGCAATGGGGTTAAGTGACTTGCCCAGGGTCACACAGCTAGTGCGTGTTATGTGTCTGAGGCCGGATTTGAACGCTATTCTATCCACTGCACCACCTAGCTGCCCCTCTTCACATATAATTTTAGGTGACATAAAAAGATACCCTAGAAAAAGTTACAGGCAAGCCTCAATATATAAATTAATAAGGTAGGGATAGGCTATTTGGGAGGACTTACAGATTAAATTCTTCCCCTTCTTTTCATCTCAGCTCTACTCCTTTCTGAATCCTAACTGGTTCTCCAAATTACCCTCTTTTTAAAAATATTACAGACCTAGGAACTGACATGACAATTGCCATCACTTGTTCTTTCTGATCACAGAATTTTTCTCTCACTAACCCAGCGCACATGTAAACAATACAATTTCCTGGTAAATCCTTTTAAAATTTTCATGTTTTGTTTTATTTTTATAGCTGACACAGGAAACCTTGAGAGGTTCAATCGTATTAAATTCTTTCCAATCCAACAAGCATTTATTAAGCCCCTATTATGTGTAAAGCATTATGGTAGGCATTGAGGATACCAAGACAAAAACGAAGAATGGTTCCTGCTCTCATGAAGATTATATTCTACTGGGGGAAGGGGAGAATGTAACATGTAAACAAATGTATGTGGTACTATTGAGAGAAATTATTATTAATAACCAATGATTTAGGGAGATCCAGAGTTCCCCCCTTTTCCATAATCCTTATTTCAAAGTTTAGTCTCTTGAAGGACATTACTAATAATTAGATTGAGTTAACACTCCTCAGTCTTGGTCAAACGCAACCCAAGCTTACAAGAAATTTAATCTAAGATGAAGTTGCCTGGCATGCTGCTGGTAGACTGTCCAGGTTTCACACGCATGCAACTATGAGGTCAACACAACGGCTCTGTAGACCTTCAGTTTGGTAGACAGTCTAATACTTCTTCTCTCTCACACTTTCTTTCTGAGCCTCCCAAACACTGAGCTAGCTCTAGCAATGCATGTGTCAACCTCATTACCAATATGTACATCCCTGGAAAGTGTACTGCCAAGGTGAGTGAGCTTATCCACAGTATTGAAAACTTCTCCATTTTCTGTAACCAATGTTTCCATGTATGGATGGTGTGGTGCTGGCTGGTGGGGCACCTATGTTTTCTTAGTGTTAATTGTTAGGCCAAAATTAGCACAAGTAGCAGAGAATCGATCCATACTTTGTTATATCTCAGATCCAGAAGCTGCATTGAGTGCACAATCATCTGCAAACAGAAAATCATGCCAACTCTCCCTCCACTTTAGTCTTGGCTTGTAGCCTTTTCAAGTTAAATAGTTTACCTTCAGTGCTATATCTGGCCTTGATGTTGTTTTCATTCTCATTGAAGACTTGTAACAACATTGCTGAAAACATCATGCTAAAAAACATGGAAGCAAGCACACAGCCTTGCTTCACTCCGTCAGTAAATGGGAAAGAGTGAGAGCCTTATTCATTATGCAGAACCTGGGCAAGTATGCCATCATGAAATTGACATACGATACTGATGAACTTCTCTGGGTAACCAATTTGTTACAAGCCCTTGAAACTGACAGTATCACAGGCCTTGGTCAGATTGACCAACTTTGTGTACAGACCACTGTTCTGCTCCTGGCATTTCTCCTGCAGTTGTCAGGTAGCAAATACTGTACCAACAGACCCCTCAGCCCTTTCTGAAGTCACACTGGCTCTCAGGTAGATGACCATCTTCCAGGTGAAGGATCAGCCTATTAAGGAGGATTCTGGCAAGAATCTTTCAAGACCTCCCTGTAATTGTCACAGGACAATCTGTTTCCTTTACCTTTACAGAGATGGACAATGGAAGCATCCTTGAACTCCAGGGGAATAACTTCCTCTTGCCATATAACACAGAAAATGTCAGTCAGCTTTTGTATGAGTAGACCCTTTTTTGGTAATAGTAAACCCTCTGCCTTGGAAATCTCAGTTGGAATAGAGTCAGCACCAGGCACTTTGTCATATGAGAGGAGGCGAATGGCATTCAAAATTTCTTCGGTTGGAAATTTGACTTGAGAGGAGTTGACTTCTACCTGAGGTATACAGTCAGTGGCTTCAGCATTGATTGATGATGGTCTGTTGAGAACATTATGGAAGTGTTCAACCCATGTCTCCAGGATCATGATCTTATCACTAATCAATGTGGTTCCATTAGCACTGAGTCGTTGAAATACTCCATAGGTCTTTGACCCAAAATAGCCTTTAAGGCATCATAAAAATGATTTAGATTGTTACTATCAACGTAAAACTGAACTTTGTCTGCCTTCTTACTGAGCCAAGAATCCTGCATTTCTCTAAGCTTTGCTTGCACTTTACTTTTGATGGAATTAAACACTGCCTTCTTAAAGATGGATTGCTGATGAACCCTGTGGAATTCTCATTTTTCATTTAACAGCTTCTGAATTTCCCCATAATTTTCATCTAACCAGTGTTGATGTTTATAAGTATACTGGTCCAGATGAGTAAATGCAGTACTATACCCCAAATCTCTGAAAGCTGCCCACTCCTCTTTTACTCCATTGTTGCCAACCATGTGTTGACTCAGCTTTTCCTCCAAGTTAGCAATGAATTGTTCCCACTTGAAGAAGCACTCTTATCTGTTGACATTATGTCTTCTGGTAGTCATTTTGTCTTGGAGTTGCCACTTTTGTTGAATGCAAATATTTAGCTTGGAGAGGATAAGTCTGTGGTCAGCCTAGCACTCTGTGCCACACATCACCTTCATCACTCTCACATCTTGTCTGTCTCTTCTCCTTACAATGAAATAGTCTATTAAATGCCAATGTTTGTTGCAAGGGTGCATCCACGAAGTTTTATTGCATTTAGGTAAATGGAAGACAGTGTTGGTGATGAGAAGATCATGACATGTACAAGTCTTCAATAGTAAGTGACCAGTGCTGTTGCTATTTCTGACTCCATTCCTCCCAAGGACTCCCTGCCATGTCTGGTAGTCTGTGCCTACTCTAAAGTCACTACTACTAAAATCACCCAGAATTATAAGCTTGCCCTCTTTTGGCACATTGCTGATGAGGATCTCTAGGTCTTCATAAAATTTTTCTTTGACCTCATCAAGGTTTGTCATGGGGGGAGCATATGCACTGATGATGATGGTGTGGCACTTTCCTGCAAATGGCAATCTCATTGTCATAAGTCTGTTGTTGTTCACTCCTTTTGGTAGGCATACAAGCTTGTTGACTAGTTTAGTTTTGATTGCAAAACCTATACCAGCTTCATGGTGCTCCTCTTCACTGCAGCCACTCAAAAAAAAAACGTATTTCCAGCTCTGACTTCAATAATCTGGCCTTCATTTGCTAGCCTTATTTCACTCAGGACTGCTATTTGGTGTGAGAACCTGCTGAGTTCTCTCATAGCAAGAGCTGTCTTTCAGGTCTACTGGATTTTGTTTTAAAAGTGTTTATAAGTGTTTTTTATAAATTTACATATGTTTATAAGTGTTTAAGTGTGTTCACACATTTCATGTACTGATGGTGAGTGGAATCATCTTTGCAAAAGTTTTTGTGCATTTTTTTTATTGTGTTTCTACCACAGGGTGGGATCCCCACCTGCCTTGGTAAGCAGGCCAGGGTTGGGTGAAACATACAATTTTTAGGGCACCTTTTCTAGTCCCTTCCTCACACCAGGAGGTGAGCAGTGCAGTCCTTAAAAGGCTGCTCAGATACCCAAGGGGCTGTGGAATCCCACTGCAGCTTCCAGTGAGATGACCCTATGGTCTGGGTCACCTGTTGCAGAGTTGTGACTACAGTTCCCAGTGTATCTGCTTTGTCACTTGACTGTCGCCACAGGACTTTGAGGTAAGTAAAAAAAGGGGGGGAGGCAGGGTAGAATGGTATGGGTGATGTCTTTTGATTTGTGCATAAATTGGATTTAAGTGAGGGAGAGTTGGGCGAAATTGTCAGCCTCACTCTCCCTCTCTCTCTTTTTTTCTGTTTCCACTTTCTTTTTTCTTTTTTTTTAACTTTATTAATTTATTTTGATTTGTCAACAATCACTTCCATAAGCTTTTGAGTTTTAAATTTTTCTCCCCCCTCTTTCCCCACGACCCTCCCCAAGAGAGTGCTCAATCTGATATAGGCTATACATATACATTCCTATTAAACATATTTTCACATTAGTGGTGTTGTAAGAATTAGAACCTGTAGGAGGAACCATGAGAAAGAGGAAACAAAACACAACAGAAGAAAAAAAGTAGCAAATAGTATGCTTCGATCTGAATTCAAACTCTGTAGTTCTTTCTTTGGATGTGGATAGCATTTTCTATCATGAGACCTTTGGAGATGTCTTAGATCCTTGCATTGCTGAGAAGGGTTAAGTCTATCCATATTAGTCATCACACAACGTGGCTGTTACTGTGTACAATGTTCTGGTTCTGCTCACTTCACTCAGCATCAGACCATACAAGTCTTTACAGGTTTTTCTGAAGTCTGCCTGTTCATCATTTCTTATAGCACAATAGTGTTCCATTACGTTCATATAACACAATTTGTTCAGGACCTGGGCCGTTTTAAACTAAGGTCTTTTCAGGTTCTCACTTTGAGTGAGGCAATGCCCATTCAGTGAATAGGCCTCTTTAAGAAGTGAGTCAAAGGATGGCCCCTTTAATTAAAAAAAAAAAAATCAAACTGGAAGGGGAAGACCCTTAGGGATGCTGGGTAAAAGAGAAACAGTTACTATTTGTATTCACTCTGAGCCAGGAAGGCCCCAAAAATTAACCATTAAGTGCTTGGACAGGGACCTATTGTTGTCCAATCCATGAGATGCAGAGTGGATTGGGTTTAAGGCTTGGTGTTTGATGTGGGAAAATGGTCTGTTATATGAAACACTTCATAAGAACTTTAATTTCAAAATAGTGCATCTTGTTGTAGTGGGTATTGCCTTCAAAATGCAACAGTGAAAGAACATTATGAGAAACCCTGTGCCTGCACTGAGGCTACTACAACTCACTGTTGAGGTTTAGATGTTAGCCGTGCGGAGACCCCAAAATCTTGACACACGGATCCTGCCCAAATGAATTCAACCCCAGCCTTCTTTATTTATTAAAGGTTTATTAAAGATCAGCCATGTTGGCCAGACTCAAAGAATCTAAACATTTGTGACACTCATAAGGACCAGTGGGCATGAGGAAGTCTCAGCACCTAAATGGCGGCCAGGATGGATCTTATATACAGAAAGACTGTTGGAGGGATCTAGGAGTGGCCAAGTAGTTTGGGGTGACTGGAGGAGGGTCCAGGAGAAGGGGTATCTTGATGGCAGTGGCCAGTAAGCTGGGATGACTGAAGGGTGTAGGGAGGATCTGAATGGGAGTGACTGGGAGGTTGATGAGATCTAGATAGGATCCAGGATAGGAAGTAGGTGGAGCCATGGGGTGGGGTTGGGGGTAATAGACAATGGAGGGCTAGGCTTAATTAGCATAACAAAGAATTGGGAGATTGGGTATAGGCTATAAGGAAAGGCCAGTTGATAGGATTATAGCCTCAGGAGACTGCTAGACTTCCTTGACTAGGTAAAAGAGTTCAAGGAGAGTCTCATAGACAAATGGGACCCAAATTCTTTTTGGGGTGAGGGGCAAAGGTCTCGGCTTGAGCCCGTACCCCATTGTCACCATGCACTTACTATTTCTGCTCCTCTTTGGGGCACTCAATTATATATCATCTTGCATTGTTATTTAACCATGTCAAGTGTATTGTTTATTCTTCCAATTAAGAATAGATTCCTGGAGAGCAATAATTGTCCTTAGTGCTTGTCTTAATATTTTCCATAGGCTTAGTATACTGCTGAGCACATAGTGGGTATTCAAGAATATATTTGTTAAATTGAACAATAATATCCTGGCTCTTATCTATCCAAATTATTTTCCCTGCTATGTGACTAAAAGTAAAAAAATTCTTATTTTAATTTAAAGCATTCCCATCAGGAACTACATTTTACATAAATGTTGTTTAACTACTGAAGTCTAAAAGTTAATTTTGTGATGAAAAGAGCCAAATTAATCCTCATTTGCAAATGACAAGTGAACATTTGGCAACAATTTCCACATCTGCTTTTAATCTATTTGAAAGTGTTGAGGAAACAGAGAGATAAAAGGAGCTGGCAATTATAATATTTCTCCATTAGTCATCTAGTAGTAGTTGTCTATAGCAGTTCTTTTTAATTGAAACTGACTACTAATAGGATGTGTAGACATGGCCCAAAGCAAACATCTGGACAGGAATTAGACCAGTGTTTGTTGTCCTTGGGATGGTAGCAGTTCAGTGTGGGAACCTGTTCCATCCTTTTTTTTTTTTCACCTTTGCTTCCAAATGTTCCAGGCCTCTTATTGGGCTGTGTGAATCCAATCACTTCTATTTAGGCTCCCAGAAAGTAATTTGCCCATTAGCTGTCAACAGGCTTTATTTTTAAACACCATCTCTAATTTCTTATAGACTGACAACACTCAGTAGGGAAAAAAAAAAAAACAATTCTGCCTCCCAGAGTGTAGATTTACAACAGTTTTGCTAGACAGAAATCACCACTGTTATTCTTGAGGGCAGGACACCCCATTTTATCTAATATTCATACCTCCCTCAATGTGTAGCACAATGCTCTGTACAGAGTCAATGCTTACTAAATGTTGGATGTATTTGTGTAAAGGGCAAAGTTTGGAAGCAGCTTTGGTTTCCAGGGTGTATTTACCCAGTTGCCCTGCTTTATTGGGATATGCCCAAAGTGAGCCAGTACAGCTTGTAGTTATGTAGCCATTGGTGTGAATTCTGATAGGAGGGACTGATTTGTGATAAAGCAGTGCTGGAGGATGCTTGAAATCTGGTGCCAAGTTGAGAGGAAGAAGGGAGAAGGTTAAGAGAGTGGTTGAAGTAAAGAAGCTCATGACAATGTAGAGCTTGAAGAATCTGACTGCCTCTGCCCTGATGTTCCCCTTTTTCAGGGGCAGCTAGATGGTGCAGCAGATAGAGTACTGAGCTTGCAGTCAGGAGGACCTGTAAGTAAGGACCAGCAAGCTTACAAGTTCTGTGACCCTGGGCAAGTCACTTAACCCTGTTTGCTTCAGTTTCCTCATCTGTAAAATGAGCTGGAGAAGGAAATGGCAAATCACTCTACTATCTTTGCCAAGAAAACTCAAAATGGGGTCATGAAGTATTGGATATGATGGGGTCGGGATCTGGGCCCCAGAAAGGAAAAACCCTGGACTTTCCCACAGGGCCAAATCTCTGGTGTTCCCCTGAGGCTATAATCCTATCAACTGGTCTTTCACTGTGGCTACACCCAATTTCCCCTCCATTGTCTTGCCTCCCTATAGCCCCAGACCATTTCCCACCCTTGGTCCCACCTAGGCTCCATTTCCTACCCTTGGGAATTCTATTACCTCATGGACTACTTGGCCGCTCTCCCACAGTCTTTCTGTATATAAGGTCCATCTTGTCTCCATTAAGATGCTCAGATTCTTAAAATCTAGCCACTGCTTAGATTCTTATGATCTAACCACTGCTTACCCATGTTCAGACTCCTTAAGAGTCTGCCCAATATGATGGATGTTCTAATAAACCTTGTTTCTGGCTGAAAGAAGGCTTGGGTCGAATTCTTTCAGGCAGGACCTACGTGTTGTGATTTTGGGGTCCTAGCACCCCTGAACCCCTAAACCGCATCAGCATCGGATACAACTAAACAATCTCCTTTTTTTTTAGATATAACTCAGAGATAGATGTGCCATGAAGAGAGGGCTGGGAGGACTCGTGCCCTCTCTTGAAGTATGTGAGCTCCTAGAAAGAAAGGACTGGATTTTTTTTTAAACTTTTTTTTATATTCCCAGCACTTAGTACAGTGCAAGACATATGTTGTTGTTGTTCCGTTGTTTCAGTTATGCCCAACTCTTCATGACTTCATTTTGGGTTTTCTTGACAGATACTGGAGTGGTTTGCCATTTCCTTCTCCAGCTCATTTTACAGATGAGGAAACTGAGGTAAGCAGGGTTAAGTGCCTTGCCCAAGGTCACATTCCTAGCAAGTGCCTAAGGTGGGATTTGAACTCATAAAGATAAGTCTTCCTGACTCCAGGCCCTTATAGGCACTTAGTAAATAAATGCTTGTTGATTAACTAACTGGAAGGAAGAAGAATGGCCCCTTTCAAAAGCTCTTGGATCAACTTTGCCCTCTCACACAGGCATTCAGTGAATAAGTATTCCTTCTATTCATCTGGAATCAAGCCAACCAACCAGGTATTGAAGATGCTATTATTGTCCTCCTCCTGAATTCTGGCAACATCATGAAACCAAGAAAAGGGAGAGAAATTTCCAAGATTTATACCCAAAACTCTGTTGAGGTCATTTTGTCCAATCCCCTTATTTTTACAGATGAGGAAACGGAAGCCCAAGGAGATGAGCCCAAATTCACACAGGTAATAAGTGGCAGAGACAACATTCAAATCCTCATCCTGGTCTTTTGCCTCCAAAGCCATTGATCTTTCAGCACTGTACCATGTTGATTCTCTAACTTTTGAGGGCATCTGCCAAATGGGAATCATAGTGGTGCCGTGGAAAGTGTCAGATTTGGGATTAGAGGACCTAGCTTCAAATTCCAGCACTGTTTCTTCTTACTACCTGTGTGACCTTGGACAAGTCACTTGCATTTATATCTTACATCTGTAAAACAGGAGGTTGGATTAGATGACCTCAGCTCTAATTCTGTGGTCATCCTCATCTCCTTCTCTTAGAATCTTGAATTCCCATCTAGGCTCAGCTAAGCTGGCATTTTCTATAGGAAGCCTTTGCTTATCACTCTAGTTGTTAGTACTTTTTTCCTCCTCAAATGATATTGTATTGACTGCCTCTGTAAATACTATGTCTCCCCCCCCCCCCCCCCAGAAGCATGTAATAAGCCCTTTGCGGGCTGGGACTCTTTTTTTTCTTTTTTTTCTTTTTTTGGTGAGGTAATTGGGTTTAAGTGACTTGCCCAGGGTCACACAGCTAGTAAGTGTCATGTGTCTGAGACCAGATTTGAATTCAGGTCCTCCTGACTCCAAGGCCAGAGCCCTATCCACTGTGCCACCTAACTTCCCCAGATGGGACTCTTTTTCCTTTTGTCTTTATATTCCCACAGTTTAGAACCATGCCTGGAAACAGTAGATGCTTAATAAATGTTAGTTAAATTGATCCCTATGTATTAAATAATTACTAATATCAATTACTACTGTCAGGATCCCCATGCCAAGACCACCCCTCTCTTTTTGCTCTTCTCTTTTCACTATTAGGAGACACCCTGTTTTCCAGAGCTAAGGCTCAGCAAGCAAGCTGTGCCCTAATCTTGGCATAACAACAATCCTTTGCACTCACCCTTTGGATGAACTCAGCCACAGTAAAACCCACAATTGTTTCCACACCAGCCCCAGGTGGTCCCTGAGCTCAGACAAACACCTGCAGGAACCATGTTCCTGTCAGGAAGCCCTATGATGAATCAAACTTGTCTCTTTATTGTTACCCCTCATGTCACACCTCACTGAGTAGCCAGTGCTGTATGTATCAAGGTTTGGCCTCGCTAAAGCAGATCTCCTCCTAGAGTAGATCTTAGACATGTGTCTAGTTTCCCTCTTCCAACAGAATAAAAAAGCTTTTTCCTTATGACCACTGTTAGCTCTTTGGTTTTATTCTGTTTTTATTTTATTTCTTAGTGTTAACTGTGCTTGTGATAACCTGTGTGAGCTCTTTGATAATTTTAGAATTAACAGTGGGTGTATAACCTTTGTGACTCTTTGGTCATTTATTTTCAGAGTTGACAACTATTATTAACTACTTAGTGAGTTTAGACCAGGACAGCTAGGTGGCACAGTGGATAGAGTGCCAGTCCTACAATCAGGAAGACTCATCTTCCTGAGTTCAAATCTGGCCTCATATACTTACTAGCTGTGTAACCCTGGGCAAGTCACTTAATCCTGTTTGCCTCAGTTCCCAGCTGGAGAAGGAAATGGCAAACCACTTCAGTATCTCTGCTAAGAAAACTCCAAATGGAGTCACAAAGAATTAGACACAACTGATAAACAACTGAACAACATAGACTTTAGACCAGGGCTTCTTAATCCAGGGTGGAGTAAGGGAGTTCATGGATAGATTTCAGGGAGTCTGTGAACTTGGATGGGGGGAAAAAACTTACATCTTTGTCTTGTTCAACCTCTAACTGAAAAGCAGTATTTCCTACAAGTATTTATATGTGCCGGTCGTGCCGTGCACTCTCCTCCTATAAGGAGCAGGCTGCCAAGGTCATACTTATCAGTCTTCGGTGCCCACCCGGATAAACATAGAGACGAGCCGATCAGGAGATGCAAACACTCGAACTTTATTCAGAGGCCATCACAGCAAGGCCAAGCAGGAAAGCAAGAGCAAGAGAGCAGGAGCAAGAGAGAGCGAGCTCTGACCCCTACCGCCCCTATATACCTTCCTAGCCCCTCCTCCTCAGCCCGCCTACTAGTCATTGATTGTAGGATCAGATACAGGAAGGAGACGTCTGGGGTTAGCGCTGCACCTAGGGAGAGGACATGACAAAGGGAGCTCATTCTCTGCCATCCCACTCCCACGTGGCACAGCCCCCTGCCTCAGGAGCACATGCTCCAGCTACTTCCCCGTATCCTGTTCCTACCCCAGTTCACCACAACTCCACATGGCACAGCCCCCTGCCTCGGGAGCGTGGGCTCCGGTTACTTCCTAATATCTTGTCCCTGCCCCATCTTGCCACAACCCCCATGTGGCACGTAGCCAACATCAGACAATCCCTCACATTTATATATAAGCAATAAATTCTATTCTGAAAGGGAATCTGTAGGCTTTACCAGACTCCTTCAGGAGGTCTGTGACACAAAAAAGGTTAAGAATCTGGATTAGGTAGATGTCAGAGTGATAAAATGAAAGTGGCTTTCAACTGAAATATCTTTTAATCTACTAAAAGATGTGTTACAGATGTTCCTAAATTCCATCTTGGGTAAATATCAAATGTAACCAAGGGTCCTAATTTTAATGCAGTTTTATAAAATAGCATTCAGAATAAGTGCTAGCACAGTCCTAGGACTTAGCATGTGCTACTTGAAAAGTCCGTCCAAACAGAGACATCTGGCACAACTAGGGTGCTCAATAGACAACTCATTATTAGCACAAGAAACATATTCTCCTGGCAACACACATATGGTCTATAGGATTTCAACCTCTTTGAAACTGAGGCAGAACTATCTGGCTAAGGAAGAGATAACTCCCAGTTGCACAGATTCTTTGGAACCCTGGTTCTCAGAAAAACTAAAGGAAGGAATCATCTGAAAATCCAAAATAGAATCTTTTGAATACCAAATATGTGAGATAATCTGGGCTCCTGCAGAGTTGTTAAGAAGGAGGAAGAGTTCATTCAGGGCTTTGTTTAACATAATTTATTGGCTTCCAAAGGGTCAAGGACTCTAGGGAAGAAAAAAAAAGTTAAAACCCTATCTGCTGGACTATTTTCAGTCAAAAATTATCTAGTCAAAATCTGGGTTGATCACTGCCACTGACCAGAGGAAAAAGAGAGCTACTGTTCTTCTTAGAGTTTATTTGGATGACCCCAACCTTAGGGATCAAAGTAAATACAAAGGCTACCATTTAAATATTCTGACCTTTGACTCCTCTCTATTAAAATATTTTTAAAAAAAAAACTTGAGCAGCATTACATATAAGTCTTCTATTCAATTCAGTGAGAATTTCATGTGTGACTTGTGATAGGTCCTTGACCTCTGGAATTCCCAGAATGTTGTCCTCAGGACTGCTGCCTTGTTCTTCATGCCATAAATTAGCTGTGCATTTTCTTTCATTGCCCATATCCTCTGTAGGCTGACTGAAGCCCATCCAAGAAACTTGGCCCCCATTTTGAGACCACTTCAGAAGCAATAATTCAAGCAAAGGAAGCCTTTCAGAATATGTCTTCATTGGGAAGCAAAGCCTTAAATTTGAACTTGGCTGTTCATTGACTTAAGTCATTTTGGCCAAAGTAGGAAAGGAATCCCAATTGTATGAGGTCAAATATCCTTTCTCCCCACCCTCTTAACTGAAATGGGAAAGATGATCTAACTCATAGAAAAGATTTGTTGATAAAATTTATGTTCTGGGACCCTTTTATAATAGCAGTCCTCTTTTTTTTTCTTTTCTGTATTTTCAATTCTGTCGAACATCACGAAGCCACAGTAGAGAGAGGGACTGACCAGTTCCTGAATCAGTCTTGCAGTGCAACAAGCAGCAAATTTCTTACAAAGTGCAATGAATGAGTGAGCAACTTCCCTCTCCCCACTGTGTTGAGGGATTGTAAAGTTTCTGAGGAGGCTCCAACTTCTTAGTTTTACCTTCCTTCACAGAAGCAACAGGACAGAATGTGTGTTGGGGATGGGAGGAAGGGTGGGAGTAGAGATTGGATTCACTATCTGCCATTCCTAGGGAATTGGTACAAGGCAATGCAGCTTGCTTGGCCCATAGTTGTCGTGAGTTCTTGCTGTTGATGTATTTCCTTGTTTGCTATTTTTAATAGGTCACTGTGATCTCAACTACCAGTGTGAATGATTTCCACAGTGCTTGCTATTTTAATTAAATTGTTCTTTGCTTTACTATTGCTAAGAAGTCTAAGTGATTTATCAACATGAGTGGATCGAAGGGAAAATTGCATATCTGATGGTATAGGAGCAAAGAGGCAGTGAAGTATCTAGAACCTGGTAATCATAAGCAGAAGTGGGTCTCCTCATCAGTGCACACACTTTCCACCTTGTGACATTTGTATTCTCTGTACTGGATTTTCCACAGTCTGTATTATTCCTTTGCATGCAACCATTAAGTAAGGATATTTGCCTTGTATCAGAAAATCTTTACTTCCTTATGCTTAATATAGGTTTGTAAAGGGATGAGTGATGACAGGACAGTGGGACTAAGTATTTGAGGGTAGAGTCCACTGTCAAGTTGAACTTGTTAAATATAGTTTCAAGATTTTGAAGGGAAGAAACTGAGGACAGAGCAGGGTTGATGGAATGGTTATGTGGGTCAGGACTGGAGATATAGGTTTGGGAGTTATCTGCATAGAAATAATTGTTGAAGTCATGGGAACGAATAAAATAACCATGGGAGAGCATATATAGAGAAAGGGTCAGAGCCATGAAGAACATCTTTATAAGACTGGGAAGATAGATCAATAGATAGAGAGAGAGAGAGAGAGAGAGAGAGAGAGAGAGAGAGAGAGCAACACTTACTAGACACCTATTATGAGCCAGGCACTGTGCTAAAGTAGACAAAGAGCCAATGGAGATGGATAGATGAGCATAGATAGATGGATAGATAGAGGGGCAGGGTCAAAACTGGTGATAAAGATTTGAGAGTCATCTGTATAGAGGTGATAGTTGAAGCCATGGGAGCGAATAAAATAGCCAAGGGAGAAAATTATATAGAGATAAGAGTCAAGGACAGACTCCATGAAGAAATCCACTTTATGAGTCTGGGGAGATAGATAGACAGGCAGACAGTTAGAGCAGGTATTTACTAAGTTTACTAAGTTCTTGAAGTAGATGAAGAGCCAGTGGAGACAGAGAAGTAACAGGGATGACAAGGGGCATAACCAGAAAAGTATGGTGTCTTTGAAGCCAAGAGATAAGAGAGTATTCAGTTGGAGGATGTATTAGTGACAAACGTCCTTCCATCTTCAGAATTTAAGGGGTCTCCTTTCTGAGATAGGAAGCAGCAAGTTACAACCTCTCGGAGTTTCAGTTTCTTCATCATTAAAATAAGAGGGTTGCACTAGAAGGCAATCTATAAGATCCCTTTCAGCTCCTATATTCTATATATTTTAACTTTTAACAATAGAAGTTAATAAAGTATAGACAGTATATACCAGGAATGAGGAGGGGGAAAAGATCCATGGGTAGTTACTGCAGAACCAATATCTATTTACCACAAGGGGGCACCAGAACTCCAAAATCTTACTGAATTATTCACTGAGATACAGAACAATGAGAATTTTCTATCTTTAGTTAGAAAATGAAACCTTGTGTCACTTGAGGACATACAGGCCTTGTTCAACGTTGAGCAACTTCTCTCTTAAAATAGTCACTATAACTCATGTTTGCTGCCATCCAGAGTTCTCCCTGGAAACATCTGAGTTTGGTTCATTTCTAGCTCTACTGCTTGCTACCTATACAAGTCGACTCACCCTCACTTATCATGTTGCCTTATTTGTAAAATGTGGCGATTGGATTAGATGACTTCACAGGATCATAAGTTTTGCAGATGAAGAAACTAAGGTCCAGGGTGGGGGAAGGTCCTTGTTCAAAGAAAATCAGCTGAGCCAGAGCATGGCCCTAGATCCAAAAAGCTATTAGTCCATATACTTATATCTTAATAATTCAAATAAGAAGCATATTGAATGTTTGAGTAATGAGTATAATAACTCACATTTATCTAGTGCTTTGAGATTTATAAAGTTTTTTTTTTCATTGTGGCAACTCTATGAAGTAGGTATAACAAATAAGATCATTGATTTTAGAGCTGAAAGGTCCTCAGAAATCATTTAATCCAAACCCTTATTTTGTGGATGAGGAAACTGAGGCCCAGTAGGGTGAAATGAATTTCCCATGGTCTTGCAAGAAGTAACCATGGGATCTAGAACTCAAATCCAGGTGCTCTGCTGCTGCATGACCTGGCCTTTCCTCAGTATCTTAAGTTGAAGGTTCTATGCTAAGTATTGTTAGAATTACAGAAATGGGCAAGTCATAATCCCAGCCCCTATATCAGAGATAAGTCATAAATACAAATCACTACAATATGTAAGTAATATAATACATGCCATAAGATAGTGGTGTAAATGAGGAGAAGTTCAGAAGAGGCAAGAATTACTATGGTTTGGAGATGTGGGTATGGGCATGCTGGGCCAAGGGAATGCTATGATCAAAGACACAGAGACAGAAGTTGTAGGTATTTTTGTTGGAGTCAAAGAAGAATAGTTTGTGAAGTACTGCTTATGCAGAACTGTAACAGAAGCTAAGACTGAGGAAGTGGGTAGTATCCAGGGAACAAAGATCCTTGAATTCCAGGCTAAGGAATGTGAATTTTACTCTGCAAGCAGTGGATAGTCACTGAAAGTTTTTAAATAGTAGAATACAACAATCAAAGCAATACTTCAGGAGAAATAATGTGTCTTCCTGACACAAAACCTTATCTTTTTTACCTGAGTTATCTCCCAGTGATGTTGGAAAGCTCTAAATCTTGGAACTCCACAACCTCTGAATTAAAGCTGAGGGTGACCCAAAAAGGACACCTGAGGCATGTATGGTAGACACAAACAGGCTGAAGCATATTTTCTTTTATATATATATGTGTGTGTGTGTGTGTATATATATATATTTACCTTTGCCCCATTAAGCCAAAAGAAATTTGGCTCCTTGTTTACAATTCCTAGAAAAACTTTAAAACTTTTAGATTCCT
Source organism: Vombatus ursinus (assembly GCF_900497805.2). Taxonomy (NCBI): domain Eukaryota; kingdom Metazoa; phylum Chordata; class Mammalia; order Diprotodontia; family Vombatidae; genus Vombatus; species Vombatus ursinus. The sequence goes on along the minus strand of NW_020941197.1, from coordinate 7,695,653 downwards.
TGTAGACTCACTTTCTCTCTCTCAATTTGAAAGTCTTAGCCTTACCTTTTAAGCTTATTCAAATGCGCTTTCCTTTCTGACCTCAAAAAGAACCTGGCTTCTGTTTGTCTCTCTTTATCTCCATTTGAAAGCAAACTTCCCCCCCCCTTTCAGCTCCTCTCATTATCTATTCTCATTGTCTGTTCAAATCCCTCAGACATTCCAAATGGAAATTCTCACCTGGACCCTTTCTTTTCCCAACCAACCTCCCCCCTTCCTCTGGCCACCCTTAATCCTAGCTAGGCACCACAAGGTCCAGGACCCAGGCATTCCTTTCATCCCAGCTTACTAGCCACTCCCATCCAGAACTCCTTAGACCCCTCCTCCTGTCACTCCAAACTGCTTGGCCACTCTTAGACCCCTTCCCCAGTCTTTCTGTACTTAAGACTCACCTTTCCCCCATTCTGATGCTGACCTGTCCTCAAGCCTAGAGGCTGAGGCTCTGCCAGCTCATCCTCACGGGCATCACATGACCTATCCACCCCAGCCTCCACTCAGACACTGAGCTTTCCTCACCCCCCAGAGGTTGAGACTGCCTCACACTGCACCTGATTGCCTTAACCCCCATTTAGATCACTGATGTTTGGGTTCCTTTGCAGTCTGGCCTATACGCTTATCTTTAATAAACTTTTTCTCTGGCTGGAAGAAGATTTGAGTTGAATTCATTCAGGCAGATCCACGCTGCAATTTGGGCTTTTTTCCCGTGATCTTGGGGTGCCTCTGTGCATCTAGTAGCACCTCAACCCCCCCTTCATATATATATATATAATATATATATATATATAAACTTATTTTTAGTTTTCAACAATCACTTCCATATGCTTTTGAGTTTTAAATTTTTCTCCCCCTTCCTCCTCCCCCTCTCCCCAAGATAGTGTGCAATCTGATATAGGCTATACATATACATTCCTATTAAGCATATTTTCACATTAGTCATGTTGTAAGGAAGAATTAGAACCAATAGGAGGAACCAGAAGAAAGAGGAAACAAAACAAAAGAAAAAAAAGAGCAAATAATATGCTTCCATCTGCATTCAAACTCCATAGTTCTTTCTTTGGATATGGATAGCATTTTCTATCATGAGACTTTTGGAGATATCTTAGGTCCTTGCATTGCTGAGAAGGGCTAAGTCTATCAAAGTTAGTCATTGCACAATATGGTTGTTACTATGTACAACGTTCTCTTGGTTCTGCTCACTGTACTCAGCATCAGACCATACGAGTCTTTCCAGGTTTTTCTGAAGTCCACCTGCTCTTTATTTCTTATAGCACAATAGTATTCCATTACATTCATATACCACAACTTGTTCAGCCATTCCCCAATTGATGGGCATCCCCTCAATTTCCAATTCTTTGCCACCACACAGAGAGCTACTATAAATATTTTTGTACATGTGGGTCCTTTTCCCATTTTTATGATCTCTTTGGGATATAGCCCAAAGAGTCAAAGGGTATGCACATTTTTATAGCCCTTTGGGCATAGTTCTGATGCAGTTTAGGGGTTCAGGGGTGCTGGAACCCCAATATCACAGTACACGGGTCCTGCCTGAAAGAATTTGACCCAAGCCTTCTTTCAGCCAAAGACAAGATTTATTAGAACATTGTCATATTGGGCAGACTCTAAAGGAATCTGAACATGGGGAAGCAGTGGCTAGATTATAAGAATCTCAGCATCTTAATGGAGACAAGATGGACCTTATATACAGAAAGCCTATGGGAGGGATCTAGGAGTGGCCAAGTAGTCTATGAGGTAATAGAATTCCAGGGACCTGGACCACATGGCCAAGGGAGAATGGAGCCTAGCTAGGATTAAGGGTGGGAAATGGGCGGGGGCCAGAGGGAGGTAAGACAATGTAGGGGAGATTATGTGTAGCCACAAGGAAAGGCCAGTTGATGGGATCATAGCCTCAGGCGAAGGCCAGATATTTGGCCAGGTGGGAAAGTCCAAGGTTTTTCCTTTCTGGGGCCCAGATCCCAACCTCATCAGTTCCAAATTGCTCTCCAAAATGGTTGGATCATTTCACAGCTCCACCAACAATGCATTAGTGTTCCAATTTTCCCACATCTTCTCTAGCATTTATCATTTTCCTGTTTTGTCATGTTGGCCAGTATGATAGGTGTGAGTTGTTTTGATTTGCTGAAGCATATTTTCAATGACAACATATATACAAGAAGCAGGGAAAGGAATGTCTATCAGGAGACAGGATGGATGGAAAAGGAGGAGGCATAATCATTTAGCAAAAGCAAGTGATAAGAGATAGTGGAGTTGAAACTGAAATATTTTCACCTGGGAAAAAAAGGGAGGTAAAAAGAGGCTCATTTGGGTATGAGAAGCACCCTTGCATTACACTTATAGACTCCTCTTTCTCAGTTTCTTTTACTGGCTCGTGATCCATTTCTTGTTCCCTAATTATGAATATTCCCCAACATTCTGTAAAAAAACAAACAAACAACAACAAAATAAAACTCTCTTCTCTCCTACATTCTTTTTCTCTCTTGACAATCTCATCAGCTCTCAGGGATTAACTATTATCTCCATGCAGATGACTCCTAGATTTATATACGTAATCCCAGTTTCTCCCCCAATCTTAAGACCCAGATGACCAATTTAGAATTGGTCTATTAGAAATTTTAAGATAGATATCCAAAAAGCATGTTAAAAACTAAACTCATTATCATTTCCTCTTAAGCTCCACTCTCTTCCAAACTTCCTGATTTACGTGGAAGTCACCATCATCTAGGTTTGTCCCTGTGACATTATCCTTGACTCCTCCCTCTACCCACCCTCATTTATGCAATCAGTTGCCAAATATTTTTGTTTCTGTCTTCACAATATCTCTTGCATCTGACTCCTTCTCTTCATTCACATAGATAACACAGTAGTTCAGAGCCTTGTCACCTCTCACTTAGATTATCACAACAGCCTTCTAATTATTCTCTCTGATTCAAATCTCTCCCCATTCTATTCCATTTCACACAATTCTGCCAAAACTAATTTCCTTAAACATGGATATGACTCCCCTACTCAATCAACTCTCTGGGCTTCCTATTGCCTTTAGAGAACAATATAAACTCTTCTGCTTAGCTTTTAAAGCCCTATAAAACCTATCCCCAACCTATCTTCCCAACCTCATTAGACATTATTCCCCCCTTACACTCTTTGAGCCAACCAGATGAGTTTTCTCTCTGTTCCTCATATGTAACACCCCATCTCCCACCTCTGCGTCTTTGTATTGCCTGGCTCATTTGTCTGGCATGCAGTCCATCCTTACCTCTGCTTCACAGAGTCCTCATTTTCCTTTACAATGCAGTTCCTCCCACATCTCCATCTCCTGTCTCCACACCTTTATACTGGTTGATCCCCATGCTGGGGGATCTCTGCAGCTCTCTTACTGCAGCCTCAGCTGAAGCACTATGTTCTGCATGAAGCTTTTCCTGATTTCCCAAACTGCTAATACCCTCCCAAACTACCTTTTATTTACCTATATACTTTGTATATATTCATATTGTCAACTTTATATTTATTCTGTATATATTTTAATGTGTAATTGTCTCCTCTATTAGAAAGTAAGTTTCATTCTTTGCATTTGTGTTCCCAGAGCGTAGGGTGTGGTAGGTAGTGGATACTTAATAAATATCTATTGATTAATTGATTTCTTTTCTGCTGACTAAGTGGTTGATAAGTGAAAGCTCACCCCTGCTGTCAGATGCATTGCTGCATGGGAGAGGGAGGTGGTGAGGATAAGATAGGCAGAGGAAAAGTATCCTCAAGGAGGTGCTGGCAACATCTTTTAACTTTCCAGCCCTGGCACAAGGCTCTAGAAGTTCCACGCTACTTACATCTTGAAAGATGGTGCAGTATTCATGAAATTTAAAAAAGAAAAGAAAAAAGATTTAAAAGCATAGTGGGCAACTCCTCTATGGATTTATAGAAAAATGAGGGAGTCACAGAGGATGAGGAAGTATAGAGGGGTTGCATTCTGGACCAGTGGAGGGAGGATCCACATTGATGAGAGCACAGATCCCATGAAATATAATCTAGCATTGGTATGCAAGATGGATTGAGGGAGGGAGACAAATTAAGAAGCCATAGTAATATTGTCATGTAGGGGAGTCTTAACTCCATATTGTAGGGTGTGTAAGAAAGGAAGGGATCATTTTGAGTTGGAGTGATCAAAGAGAGCATCATGGATGGGTTGGCATTTGTTCTGGATTCTGAAACGAGGAGGGTTGGATTTTTATAGCTAAAGATGTTAAGGGGTGAAGCCAGAGGATTCCAAAAAGAACAAAGGTACTAGTTGAAAACCAGTACAAGGTGAGATTGTTCAGGAAACAGTTCAGGTTTATGGGTGTGTGGGGCTCCTGAATCAGGTATCATGAGAGATAAAGATGGAAAGGTAGGTTTAGTAGGCAACAGGGAGCAATTGAAGGTTTTTGAATAGGGAAGACATAACAAGCAACACTTCCTTACTCTAAACCATATTTTTCACCTTTACACTAAACTTTACATTATAATATCTTTATGCACAGGACCCTCCCTGCTTTGCCTCCCTCCCTTCCAAACTCTCCTTTCTTCTTAATTTCCCAATTATAGGGTAGAGGGCATCACTATCCTCCCAGTCACCCAGACTCATAACTGAGGTTTCATCCTTGACTCCTTACTCTCTCCCTCCCTCCCCCCATAACCAATCTGCTGCCAACTCCCGTTAATTGTACCTTTATAACATCTGTTTATGCTTCCTTCTCTCCTCTAGCACTGTCAGCACCTTGGTACAAGCCCTCATGACCTCATGCATGGACTATTGCAATAGACTACTGGTTGCTCTCTCTGCCTCAAGCCTTTCCCCACTCCATTATTCTTCCAAGAAGCTGTCAAGTTGATTTTTCCAAAGCCTAGGTCTGACAAGTCACTGCCCCTCCCCCCCTTCAATAAATTTCAGTGGCTGCCTATACTCTCCAAGATAAAATAGAAATTCATCTGTTTGGCTTTTAAAGACCTTCATCACCTGATCCCTTTCTACCTTTCCCTTCTTCTTACTCCTTACATATCTACTACCACATACTCTGTGATCCACAGAGTATGATCCAGGGGCTTTTTTTGCTCTTCCTTGAACATATCCTGACTTAGGGCAACTTCTTTGGCTGTCTCCCATGCCAGGAACCGTCCTCTTTTTCCTCATCTCTTCTTCCTGGCTTCCCTGGCTTCTTTCAAGTCTTAGCTAAAGCTCTTTTTGTGGAGGCAAAGAATTGGAAATTGAGGGGATGCTCATCAAATTGGGAATGGCTGACCAAGTTGTGATATATGGATGTAATGGAATACTATTGTTCCATAAGAAATGATAAGCAGGTGGATTTCAGAAAAACCTGGAAAGACTTACATGAGTTGATGCTGAGTGAGGGGAGCAGAACCAGAACATTGTACACAGTAACATCAATATTGTGTGATGGTCTACTATGCCTGACTTAGCTCTTCTCAGCAATACAATGATCTAATGCAGTTCCAATAGACTCATGATGGAAAAGGCTATCTATATCCAAAGAAAGAACTGATGGAGTCTGAATGCAGATCGAAGCATACTATTTTCACTCTGGTTTTTTACCCCTTGTTCTGTTTCTTCTTTAACAACATAGCTAATGTAGAAATATGTTTTACATGATTGTACATGTATAACCTATTTCACATTGCTTGCCATCTTGGGAAGAGGGTGGGGGAGAGGAAGAAAAATTTAGAACTCAAAGTCTTATAAAAATGAATCTCAAAAATTGTTTTTACATGTAATCAGAAAAAATAAAATTCTATTCAAGTTTTAGCTAAAATCCCAACTTCTGCAAGATACCTTTCTATCCCACTTAATGCTAGTTCCTCCCCCCTGAGATTATCTCTGATTTATCCTCCATATATTTTGTTTGTACCAAGTGTATTTGTTATCTTCTCCATTAGACTGAGCTCCTTGAGACAAGGGACTGTTTTGTTTCTCTTTGTATTTCCAGTGCTTATCACAGTTCCTGGACATGGTGGATATTTAATAAATACTTGTTGACTTGACTTGACTTTCACCTCTTCTGCTCTCATATCCAACCCTAACTCTTGGGGCAATAATGAGAAACCATATTCAACAACACAAAGTCATTCACCTCCCTAAATTCTTTTTCCCCTTTCAGTTCTAGCCAAATTTTAAGGTTTGTTGGTAAATGTCTGTAGAGAACAAACCCCCAAGCCTGACGTAGTTTTAGAAATAATTTTATTAAGTCATTTAGCAAAGGAGAGAGCTGGAAAAAGGTGTGGATCCTACCTCAAGTCTTTCTGAGGTTATATTATATAGAGTTCAGACAAGGGTATGAGGACATAGGCATCAGGCAATTTCCAGAGGACGTATATGAGCAGATAAGTTTAAATATACAAATTTGGGGAACTCAAACACAAGCTTTGGGTCAACCTAAAACAAGACTTGAGTGGGATCTAAGCATTCCCTGAAGCTATCCAGCATCTCTGAGTTCACTTTGACATCTACTGTTAACTTAGAGTTAGACAATTTTCAAACAATATTAAATGATAAATAATAAAAGACTTTAAGTAATAAAAATATTTTCTCTCAGGTTTGATTCAGGACAGGAGTCCATCAGTGGTCTACTTCTATCACCAATAGTCCCAGAACATGAAAAGTCTCGGTCTCAAATCCTAAACAAAACTGGGTTAACCATGGATACCAGCTTTCCATTATGTTCATCTCCACCACAAAAGTGTGATCACTTCTTCAGTGATGTAGGACATCTCAGCAAGACTTTATTAAATAAATAAACAACAAGATTCATTAAATATCAGCCTTCCCTAAAGGGACTGGGGATCACGTTAGAAACTCAGAGTATGTTGACCCGAGTATTAGGCAAATGAGTTCCAAAATATAGCAGGTCAAACAGTCTTTTTTTTTTTTCTGATCTAAAACCAAATGGCTTCATTGGCAAAATAGAGATACCTTCTACCTGGACTTACAACTAAGAATTGTTGCAGGTGAGACCTGACCCAGAAGACATTGTAACTGGGGTCCCATTGACCAAGTAGAGGGGAAAGCCTGTCTTTTAAAGAGGTAGTTATACTCTAATGCAGTGCTTCTTAAACTACGGATCATGCATAACTGAATGCGGGGGTCATGGAAAATTTGGCAACAGTAAAAGGTTTCTGAATGCACAACGACCAAAAATTAGTTCAGAATCAAACACGTAATGAATCCAAGGTGTTTCTGGCAGTACATGCCCATGTTGCGTCATGCAACTTCACTGCAGCCTTGGTTCTGAATACACAACATGTGCACTTTGCACTGCACACGCCTTCATGCCACACAGTGCCAACAAAGGCTGCCAGAAACACCTCGGCTCAGACTTGAAACCATTGTATGTTATGAATTGTAGTGTTTTTACTGTACATACAAAATCATTGAATGAATTTTGGCTTGAAATTAGGACAGAATTTCCAACAATTTCTGGAATAGCCCTAAACATACTTCTGCCATTTTGTACTTAGTATTTATGCGAAGCAGCGTTTTCAGCATTGATGATTATAAAATCAAAATATCGATCAACTCTGAAAAAACACTGAAGATGCTCTACATCCTGCAGGATCAAATATTCCACCAAGATTTAATTCTTTATGTAAAAATAAACAAGCACATCCATCTCATTTGTATGCAAATTTGCTTTTATCTTTAATAAATGGTAAAATATGTATGCCAAAATTGTTTTAAAATAAATTTCTTAATGATTTATTATCAGTAAATGTTTGATTTGTATACCTATTTTATATACCTATATACCTAGGGTCATGTGAAAATTCTTTGGGCGAAAAGAGGTTGTAAGAGGAAAAAGTTTAAGAAGTCCTGCTCCAGTGCACTATTGGTGGAGCTGTGAATTGGTTAGTTCAGAGATCATCTTAATTCCTCTCTAACACATGTGGGGCACAGCCTCTCCAAAGTCTGAAGTATTGCCTACAGACTCCAGATTGTTTTCATTCTGGGAGCACTGAAAAATCTAAATCCACACTGCCCAGGTTTGTAGTCTAGCTAGAAGATGAAGGATGAATAACAACAGTCTGGAATCCTGCTCAAAATAATGGAAATGTGAAATCTACACTATAGAGTCTCCATGTCACATCTGGAATCTCCTTTTTATTTTCATGACCCTCCATATTCAGAGGACTCAGATTCTCAACATGCTGTGTCTACAAAGATTAATGAATGTAGTGAAAATTAAAAATGTATATATTAAATGCTCCTTTGTGGAACCATCTGCCTCTAGTTATCTTCTAAAACCTCCTCCCGGGTACTCTCCAAGTTTTTTGGGTGTGGTGGGAGGAGGTTAAAAAACCACCCACATGTACAGCTTGTGGAGAAGGAATGAAAGAAGAGTTGTGTGTCCAGGTTTCTGGCCTCAGATCACAGACTATATCAAGTGGAAAAGCAGTGCAAAAATGTCATCTCTCTCTCTTGATCACTAGCCCACGAGATTATCAATAGCTGCCGACTGCAGGGCTAAGGGTGCTTCTTCTCCATTCTCTGGTCTCTGACTCTCCCCAAGCATCTGGATCAACTCTACAGCGCTGATCTCTGCCATCCTAGTCACCAGCTGCTTGTGCCTTGAGCCTTGGGCCTCAGTGCATCTGCTTCACAAAGTCCCATTTTAACAGCTGTTCACTGCTCACCCAACCCCACATGGCAATCTGGAAGTCTTAATCTCAAGGGCAGCAGATGGAAAAGAGAGACAGTCAATCCTGGACACACAGGTCCAGATTTTGTCATCTCTAGAAGCATGTCTACTTTCCCATTGTAGATATGTGTTCTCTTAGAATCCTGGGGAGTGAAAAATAGGAATCACCTGAAACTAGTCTATTGGTTAGTTAGAGGGTAAACGATCCTTAGAAACTGAATTGACTTTCTTGGAATCCCAATTACTCTTCCAGATATTCAAGAGATAAGAAAGTAATGTATGGGCCACATCATATCCAAACCCTTTTCTCCTACCGGCTCTGATCGAAGAGAACACATAGTAACCAGTTTAAAAACGCTTTACAAAGTGTTTTTAAATTGGAGTTAGGAGATGATGAAGTGTGTATGTGTGTGTGTGTGTGTGTGTGTGTGTGTGTGAGAGAGACAGAGACAGAGACAGAGAGACAAACAGAGAGAGGAAGACTAAAGAAATTTTTCTAAGATGAGGAAAGAAGCCAGAGGGATAGTGATAAATCACAGAATTAGAGATGAGGAGAGAGGATAGTCATTAGTGTCAAGCAAGAGTAGGTAACCACTGAGCACAGTGGCACATTCCTGTCATCACTGCTACTGCAAAGGCTGAGGCTAGTGATGACAACTAGCATCCATATAGCACCTACTATGTGCTAGGCATTCTGCTAAGCACTTTCACAAATATCTCATCTGATTCTCACAACAACCCATCCTCCGTTTACAGTTGAGGAAACTGGAACAAACGGAAGTGAAGTGCCTTGGCCAAGGTTTCACAGTAAGTGTTTAACTCAGGTCTTCCTGATCCAGGCCCTGCACTCTAACTACTGCGCCACCTAGTGGCCATCGGTGCATTGCTTGAGTTCAGAGTTCTGAAATGCAGTAGGGTTAAAGTTGATTGGGTGTCTGCAGCACCAATATGGTGCTAGGAGTGGAGGACCAATATGGTCCTTGGGAGTGGAGGACCAACAGACTGCCTGCAGAGGGGCAAACTGGTCCAGGTCAGAAAAATGGAACAGGTTGAAGCTTCTGTGTGGATACATTTTGGGACTTGGCCCTTGTGTAGCCTCCACATTTCCAGCTTGTGTAAAGTAGGGGGTGAGTCATGAAGAAGAAGAAGAAAAAGAAGAAGGACGAGGAGGACAAGGAGGACGAGGAGGAGGAGGAGGCAACCCATGGACCTGGTACCCTTGATTATAACATTCAGCTATTGAGAGCATTCCACTATTCCTTATCATTCGTTCCCTTTTATCTCTTCTCTTTTCTCCCATTTCCATTCTTCTTTCCTTTTCCTTCTCTTGACTTCCTACTTGTAGCACTCAAAGAAATTGTGGGCATTGCTTAACCTCCTTGATGGTATGTAGGCCAAAGAGGACGCTGATTCTTGGTGAGGGTCAAACTCATGGTTTCATGGTCAGGAGTTTTCACTGAACTTCAGGAACATTTGGGAGCTACAGAAGATTTTAAGAAAAGAGAGAGGGACCGCTAAGTGGTGCAGTGGATAGAGCACCGACTGTAGAGTCAGGAGGACCTGAGTTCAAATTCGGCCTCAGACGCTTGACACTTACTAGCTGTGTGACCCTAGGCAAGTCACTTGACCCCATTGCCTAGCCAAAAAAAGAAAAGAAAAAAAAAAAGAAAGATGTGGTTGAAAAGATGGAAGATGATTCCTGATACTCTAGGATGGATTGAGAAAGGAGAGAACAGGGGGGATAAGCTTTTATACAGCCAGGCACTGTGCTAAATGCTTTATAAATATTAGTATTTAATTTAAAAATTTAAATAATTAAAATTTACTTTTCAAAATTTAATTTAATGGTTATTATTAAGGGAGAAAAGCTTAAAGTCAAGAGGCCAGAAAGAGGATTGTTTCCAACAGTTCAGGCCTGGGAGGGTCAATATAGAGAGTAGCCTATGGCTATAGGACAAGAGGTAGAAGTTTGTGAAATAGTTCAATTCTCTAGACAGTTTTAAAAACAGAAGCCCCTATCTTCTGAGGATAATGTAGGTGCAATCTTTGCCAGATGAAAAGGAAAGGATGTGATGACCTTTGGGGACCTACTGAGTCTACTTTCTAGTCCCATGACAACTAAAGATTTTTAAGAACGAGTGTCCTTGTACTTGCGATACAGATAGTTTAACCTTTTTTTCTGTGTTGCCTATGTGAGTAGTAAATAAAGGGCACTCAAGACTCCTAACTCTCAGTCTCTTTATGAATCACTCTCTGAGCCTCTGTTTTCTCTTCTGTAAAATAGAGCTAATAATACCTAACCCACTTACCTCACAGGGTTAATATAAAGATCACATAAAAGAATGCACTTGAAAGGACTTTGGAGAATGTAGGCCTTGCATGGTGGCATGAGCCTGTAGTTCCTACTAATGGGAAAACTAAGGCAGGTGGAGTGCTTGAGCTCAGGAGTTTTGAGGTAGAGTAGGGTTAAAACTTAATGGGTGTCCTCCCTAAGTCTGGCTCCAATAAGGTGAGCCCCCAGGAGCAGATCATTAGGCTGCCTAAGGAGGAGTGAACCAACCTAGGTTGGTAATAAAGCAAGTCAAAACTTCTGTGTCAATCAGCAATGGGATCAAGCCTATGAGAGGCCTCTGAACTTCCTGCCTGGGTAACATAGGGAGACTGTCTCCAAAAAAAAAAACCAACAAAAAAAAGTAAGGTGCTACTATTGGTCCCAATTTTGCCACTGAGTAGCCTCATGACTTGGGGCAAATCGCTCCACTTGTCTAGATTTCATTTTCCTCATTGGTAAAACAAGGGAGTTGGACTAATTAGATGACTTATTGATCTATTTTCAGCCATCTAAATTTCCTACCATGAAGACCAGTCTCCTACTAGTGTGTGAAGTGACACTAGGTGGCGCTGCTGCAACTCCAATGGAAATGGTGTTCACGTAGTCCTGGTACTTTTACCCTGGTCCTTCAATGCCCATTGACTTGGAAGGCATAATGTGAGGAAGAATCCGCCCCACTGATTTAGTCTCCTTTTAAAATGACTGCTTGTGGACTTACAGATGTATTTACTAATTGCTTTTATTACTATGTAGCCTTTGTCCTCATAACTTATTCTTTTTTTTTTTTTTTTTCAATTGGGACTCCCCCTCTCAGGCTAGAAATACAGGGACTATTCATACTACCATTCTGATAGAAGGTTTGACCTGCTCTGTTTCTGACCTGGGCCATTAACCCCTCTCTGGGTAACCTGGTGGCCCTCTACCTCCTAGGGGCTCACTATATCAATGTCAAACTTAGTATGGACACCCAATTGCCTAGCTCACACAGCTCAGAACATTGGTGCTCAAGACATCCACCAGCTTCAGCCTCTCTGGTAGCAGGGATTATAGGAATGCTCCACTACACCGGGCAATCCTTCTTTTAAAAATAATTTTGTAATTGGAAAATAAAGAAAAGAACACTGGATTTGGATCCAGAAGACCTGGGTTGAAATCCTGGCTTTGCCACTTATCATCCCTGTGTTCTTGACCATGTCACTTAACTTCTCTAGGGCTTCCCCATCTGTAATGAAGACTTAGAGGGAATGATTTCTAAGGCCAGTTCTAACTCTAAATCAGAGGTTCCCAAACTTGTTTGGCCTATCACCCCCCTTTTCAAAAAAATTACTCAGCACCCCTTGAGGTTAGGTTAGATTAATCCTTATTTTTATTCAACACCCCCCAATTGCACCACATGCTACTACTGCCCCCTGACTATTCCAACCCACCCGCAGGGGGCGGTATTGCCCAGTTTGGTAACCTATGCATCATGTTCCAATATTCCTATGAAAGGGAAGAGAACCAACCAGTTAATATGGCTCTAAGTAATTTCTAGAGATCTACTGTTGGGCTGTAGAATATTTGCAGCGCTATCCATACATGAGTGTCTGCATGACTTTCCAAAGTTAGGAAGATACATTGACAAGTAACAAACTTTGCTCCTGTATTTGATTCATTTCAATTTGACAAGCATCTGTTAAGCTCCTACTAACTATTTGCAGACCATCATATTATGGTCACTGACTACATTGTTGATAAGGGAAGAAAGAAGTTCAAATCACAAGGTATATGATGAGTACCAGTGCTACATCTTTTTTTTTTTTTTTAAATAGGCAATTGGGGTTAAGTGATTTGCCCAGGGTCACACAGCTACCAGCGTTACATCTTGCATGGATCTTATGCTCCAGTTATTCTGTACTATCTCCTAAATACACCTTGTGCCTTTTAATCTTTAAGCTTTTGCTTATGTGATTGCCTCTGTCTGGAATGTCTTCCCCCTGTCCCAGCTTATCAGAGACCTATTTATCACTTTTTGTATGATACTTTGATTGCTCCTTCCTATTTCATTCCTGAAAAGCAATGACTTTTCCCTCTGCTCTGCTATAGTGTGTACCACTTAGCTGATACCACTTATAAAGAACTGGGGTATTGCTTTACATTGTAGATATTTGTGTATGTGTCCAATCTCCCCTACTAGTATTTAAGATGTTTCATAGAACTCTGTATTCTAGCTTGGTATAAGTAAACATTTAATATATATTTTGAATGAATGAATAAGAGAAGAAATTAAGCTAAGTGAATTGTCCATGTAGCAAACTATAACACAAGAATGGTTGAGTTGGGTTTAAAATGGCATGTTCTCCTCCAAAAGGTCTCATGATGGAAAAGACTATCCACATCCAAAGAAAGAACTATGGAGTTTGAATGCAGATCGAAGCATACTATTTGCTATTTTTTTCTTCTGTTGTGTTTTATTTCCTCTTTCTGGTGGTTCCTCCTATTGGTTCTAATTCCTACTTACAACATCACTAATGTGAAAATATGTTTAGTAGGAATGTATATGTATAGCCTATATCAGTCTTGGGGAGGGAGGGGGAGAAAAATTTAAAACTCAAACGCTTATGGAAGTGATTGTTGGTAAATAAAAATAAATTAATAAAAAAAGAAATTACTCTGGGCAACTTTTAAAACTATTTGCTTCTGTGGGTACAGATTGTATCCCTCTTACAGCACCTAAACTCAGAGAGAGCAGAGATTATTTCACTTGTATCTAGTCTGGTGCTTGATACATTAATAGATGTTCAATAAATATTTCCTAGATTGAATTGAAAAAAAAAAAAAGAATGGCATGTTCTCCTAATCTTTTGGGCCACTGGAAGTAGTTACTAAAATGCCAGTTGGTTGCCTTTTTTTTTTTTTTTTTTTTGCTTTGTTAAGAATGCCCGGGAAGAGTTATTAAGACATCCTGAACTACATATGCTATATAAGTTCATTTAGTTACCACACTGAATTGCAATCAAATGGAATTCTTTGCAATGAGCCACAACATGGCTGCGGCCAGTCAAGAATGCTTCAGAGGCTCTACTCCCCATAACTTCTTGATCTCGGTGTTAGAGATTTCTTTAGAGGTTCATTGTGATTCAGGGTAATTCCAGTAGGCTAATCTGTTTCCATTAGGCTTTGTGTCAAATTTCCAGAAGCAGATGAATAGATTTAATGTGTGTTTATCTTTCGTCACCAAGACAATAGTGATGGTCAGGAGCAGTAACAGAAACATCAGGTCTCTTGAATGAATGATAATACATACATCCAATGTTGTTATTGGTCATCCACTTCACAGGTCTGGACCATCTGAATTGAAACAGCTAAAAGGTCATAGGTCTCTTGTATGCTGTCTTTCCCTGGGCCTAAAATGATACTTAAACTCACTCTTTACTGATTTCCATTCAGTGTAGAACCTCATTTTCCATCAGACATAGTGCTTGGGCTGGCCAAAGGATGGTTATCTCAGCAGATTAAGACTGATTGGTGGAGAGTACTCTATAAGGCAGGAGGCTTAAAAATCAGAGTTGCCAGATATAGGACAAATAGGGTGAAGGAAGAAGATAGAGGTTCAGTGGAGAAGGGAGTAGAGGCCATTTGAGCTAAGGTCAGATTGAAAAGTCCTATTTGGAGAACATGGGGCAAAAAGTTGAATTTGGAAAGAGAAGTAAGTAAAGTAGGGATGGCAGATCCAGGGCTAAGTAAGGATGGAGTGGAGTCTAGATAGAACAATAAGAACTTTGTAGCCAAAATTCTTTTTTTATTTTTATTTTTAAAATTGATTTATTTTCAATTATCAACAAACACTTCCATAAGCTTCTGAGCTTCAAATTTTTCTCCCTCTCCCTCCCCACCTCCTTCCCCAAGACGTTATGCAATCTGATATAGGCTACACATATACATTCCTATTAAACATATTTTCACATTAGTGATGTTGTAAGTAAGAATTAGAGCCAATAGGAGGAACCACCAGAAAGAGGAAACAAAACACAACAGAAGAAAAAATAGCAAATAGTTTGCTTCGATCTGCATTCAAACTCCATAGATCTTTCTTTTGATATGGATAGCATTTTCCATCATGAGGCCTTTGGAGATGTCTTAGATCCTTGTATTGCTGAGAAGGGTTAAGTCTATCAATACTGGTCATCGCACAATGTTCTAGCCAAAATTCTTCAGCAGATTCCAGACTAATCCCTCCAGGAGGTAGCAGATCTCTATGCTGACCTCTGAGGACATGCTGACATGATGGGGATTGATTGACAATTTCCCACCATGTCAGGTCGAAAAATTAAGTCGTTTCCCACCCCTTTAAAAACCTGGGAGGTTTTTCTATTTCATCTTCCATGTGGAGAATTGTATGGGATTGTACCTATTTGTGTGTGTGGGTACAGAGGATACTTCCCCTACTTTATTTCTTCCCTATAGAATGTAATTTCCTCGCAGTGTCTTTGAATCCCCAGCACCTAGCATAATGTCTGGTCCATAGTAGACACTTAATAAATGTTTATTGAATCAAATTGAATTATTGATTATTTACATTGTTCCAAGTCTTACATGTGTTCCTTTTGGATTCATATCTTTTGCATACAGTGGCAATAGGAAAGGATTTGATAGGGTCTTGGGGAGCTGCATAACCAATTCCCAAGAATGTTTACAGGAAATTTGGAGAAAGTATTAAGAGGTTCTAGAGCCTCTTACTAAGCAAGGTTCGGTGACACGTCTTATTATCCTCAACATGGACCTTATACTTTGGTCATTTTGTGGTACCCACTGTTTCTTGAATACACCTTGAACCTTCTCATCTTGAGCTTTTGACCATGTGATTGTCTGCCTGAAATGACTTCCCCTTGATCTAACCTAGAAGAGGTCCATTTATCTTTGCAGACAGTTCACAGACCACTTATTGCACAATATTTTGATTGATCCTCCTTTTTCTTTTCCAGGAAAGTGATTTCTTTGTATTTCACAAGGCACCCTGAGGGAGAAGGAGGGCGGCAGCACCGTGCCAGGCAGGTCAAACCATGTTCCCTCAGAATCTAGTATGATTCTACTAGAATTAGTAATGACAGCCTAGGATCCTGAGCCCAACACCCCTGGGAATAGCAATGTCCACTGGCCCTATGTCCATCTTAGCCCTTCCAGTAATCCAGGAAAGCGGTCTTTGTGGAGAAGGGGTCTACCATTCCTACAACCAATTGATTGCCACCAATGGATAGGCAAATCCAAGAGCCCTAGTAACAACTGCACACCCAAAACTACCAGCCTGCTTCCAGCCTGACCTCTGAAGCAATGGCTTGTGGAGATGTCCCCTGGCAACTTCCTGTGCAGGTGCTACAGACCCTGCTTCCCCAGCAGCCAAGCTACTAAAGATACAGAAGAGAAAGTTTTTGCTCCCAAAGTCTTTGGCACCATTGATAGGTTCAACATCAGAGATTTAAAAATAAACAAGAAAATTATATCATGCTTCCGGATGTCATGGATAATGATAATATTTAGATGTTTAACTATACATATTTATAGAATTATGAAGCAATTACATTTAATAAATGGAAATAACATTAAAATATTCATTACCATCTGCTTTACCTCCGCAGTCTAAGGCCCATGGGGCCTTTCTGTCTGACTTGAAGCTGAAACCTCCTAAATGGAATCTCCGTCTTTGAGAAGGGGACCTCCATAAGAACATAAACAGTTTTATTTTTGTATACTCATTGTATACTCATTGTATACTCATAGCATTGTGCTTTACACAGAGTGTTTAATAATTATTTTTTATTCATTCATTCATTCATTTCATACTAGGAAACAAGATACTAATAATTTCATGTGCTATTTTCTTTGGCCTAGTAATAAAGCATTGACTAAACAAAATGACATTTAACTTTTAAAAATAGAAAGTCTCTTCTAACTTTAAATCAATGATCCTATGATAATTAACAAATCCGATAACTATTCTTCCTTCTGCCAACATATATCAACTTTAGACAATTTAAATGATATGACAACTAGCAGCATAAATGATGTGGCATTTATCTTCTAATCTCATCAATAAAGAAAATAACTTGGCCTTATGTTGGTAATTGGTAATAATATGTTTAGAATTTCATAATTTCCTCTCTCACCATTGTTCACAATGGAAACAATCTTTCACATTTTATGGAGATTAATAATATGTTTCTTCATATAAATCCTTTTAGAAAGTTTTAAAGGCAAAAATAATTGAAAAGAAATAGGAGCCTATAGTTATAAGAACAGTACAAATGAACAAAGTGAAAAAAAGAAAAAAACAGGTAAATGAGGAGACTGGGGACAAGGGGTAGTTCCAGAGCAAAGCTCCTGTTCCTGACCAAGGCAAAGGGGAGGTTGAGTTTTAAAGATATTTATAAAGTTAAAGGAATTCTGTTCAGTGGATTTTTGGGGTCATTGTCATTTCATTACAGAATGCAAAGAAGTAGTAAAATAAGGAAGCTTGTATTTCCTTCTAATGAAACAAAAAAAGATTAAGAAATAATGGAAGACTATACATAAAATTTAAAGTCCTATAATTATTAAATGGATTGAACTATAAAAAGATAAGGGGTTAAAGAATGTACTTGAAAGCAAAATCTAACACTGTGATATCTACAGGAAACACATCTAATGTGAAAAGTTGCACACAGATTTAAATTCAAAAGGGGTCTCTCATGTCATTGCAGAGGTGGGTCAGTATAGGTATACAAATATCATCAGACTAAATTGATATGTTAGTTAGTTTTGCTAAAATGATTTTCTTTTTTAAAATCATTCTTGTAGCAGGAGAAGAGATATATTTGGAAATGAATATGATATAAAAATGAAAGGCATCAAAAATTGAAAGAGTAAACTGAAATTATTATGATAGCTTAAGAAAATCTTGAATTGTTATCATACTTCAGAAATAAAGTTCAAATCAGAAAGTTTTAAAAGATAAACAAGGAAATCATATGGACAATGACAGCATTGAGATGTTTAAATTTCCCTATTATAAAGCAGTTAAATTCAAAGGAAAAATTCATGGAAATAGAAAATGAATAATAGGATATTACAGTATCACACTATAAGTCAAATAAACAGGAAGTTATGAATTTGAACAAAATGTTGTAGTAACTGAAATGAATACATAGATACTTCAAAATGATTGTGCAATTTCCCAAATGCAATCCAAACTATCAATCAATCAATGAATCAATAAACATTTAAGTACCTCTCCCAGTTGGGACACTGGGCTGGTAGTGGGGGTGGAAGTTGCCTCCTGCTGGCACAGACAGATGGTGTTGCTTTAGGGCAAATGGAAGATGCTGGGCCTAGCCCCTTACATCCTTCTGTCAGGGGACATCCTGCATCCAGCAGGAGATGGAAGGCCTAATGCAGGAACAGTCTGAGGTCTTCTCACCAAAGAGACTGGCAATGAGGCAGCAGCAGGAAGTGGTAGATTCTCTGGGCAAAGATGAGTAATTTCTGGCTGATGAAGAACCTGTTCACCTTTCCCTATTCAGTTCTGGAAGTCATTCGTTTCCATCTGCAATGTCTGCTTGAAATATACGTGCTGATATACATGGACGATACGTGGATGAAGTCAATGGGCTGCTATATTCAACTGTACCTCAGCACCTGGGCAATGTACATACTTACTTCATTTAATTGGTATTTTTTTTTTTTGGTGGGGTGAGGCAATTGGGGTTAAGTGACTTGCCCAGAGTCACACAGCTGGTAAGTGTTATGTGTCTGAGACCGGATTTGAACTGAGGTCCTCCAGACTCCAAGACTGGTGCTCTATCCACTGCATCACCTAGCTGCTTGGTACTTGATACTTTTTTTCTATGGCTTGCTTGACTGCTCTCTTCTGAGTGACCATGGAGCTCACTGAGGAGGTCCAGTAGTATTCTGGGGCTTAGTGAAATCAGAACAATGTCATCCTCAAACAAATGTCATCTGTAGGCAGGAAAATCTAGACGACTTCACTCTATAGAAAATCCTTATTCCATAAGGTCTCTGAACAGATGGACATTCCAGCATATTTGATAAATGTAAAAACAGAAAAGGTTTTATTTTTTTTTATTAATTTTTTAAATGAACCAAAATCCACCTTTTCTCCTTCACACCACACTCCCCCTCTCTCTCCCTAAACCCCTCCTTGCCCCCCAAAAGAAAGAAAAACAAAACATCTATTACAAACATGGTTAGTATAGTAAAACAAATTTACTCATTGGTCATATTAAAAAAAAGCCCCATTCTGCACTCTGAATCTTTCATCTCTCAGGAGGTAAGTAGCAGGTTTCATCATTAATCCACAGAGGTAATTTTATTTGATGACCTTGGTCTTATCAACATCAAGTGAGGGTCTGGGAACAAAGTTCTGTCTGTGTTTACATCTATCAAGGAATCTTGTGTAATATTAATATACTCACGGGAGACATTTTATTGGAGGAGAACTTTTAAAAGTTGCTTTTTCTCTATTGGATCAAATGCTTTTCTCTAGTCAACAGACAACAAACCCATTAGAATCTTTTCCCCTACCTCTTTTAATCAATTGTGTGACTGTGAAGGTATGGTCTGCTATAGAAAAAGTCTGTGGTTGATCCCAATCTGCTCCCTGATACAAAAACTCATCTTCTTAACACCAATATTATCCAGTGGTGCCATGTGGTGTGAATTATAGAATATTATGCTCTCTGAACTGGCCCTGGTACACCCAGCCACACTCCATTGCCTTTTGGATCATTAACAATTTTAGTTCTTCAGAGAGCAGATTATTTAATTTCCAATGTGAGCATTTGCATCTCAGAAATCAACAATGCTGCAAATTAGGGCTTGTTTTATTGTTTTGTTGATTGTCTAGCCTTAAGAAAGTGATGCTGAAAATTTTAATAATGTAGATTAAAAGAGAATATTCATATGAAGAATATGAATATAATTGGGGGTGACTGGGAGAGGTCATATGATCTGCAGGAATGAAACACATCCTTGGGAGCTAGGTACCTGTGCTTTAAGTCCATGGGGAGAGATGGATGCTCTGATTCAGCAATAAAGGACTGGTACTTTAGGATGATGCATCACTTGGCCCCTGTCTCTGTGCCAAAGAGGACTGGCACCTGAGTGAGAAAGAGCCACCTACTCAAACCAAAGTCTCCACTCCTCTCTTTTTTTTCCCTTCTTTTGACCACATCTGGGCTCTGTCAGCTAGCTGTCCCTTGCACTTTAAACAAGGGAGGAGGGGATTTCTGACAATTTCTCTCCAAAAAAAACAACCAACCAAAAAAACAAAAACAAAAACAAAAAACAACAACTCTAGCAGCAGCTACAATGGCTATATGTATTGTTGTTGTGTCAATTAGCTGTCTCTGATTCTTCATGACCCCATTTGAAGTTTTCTTGGCAGAGATACTAGAGTGGTTTGCCATTTTCTTTTCCAGCTCATTTTCCAGATGAGGAAACTGAGGTAAACAGAGGTTAAGTGATTTGCCCAAAGTCACATAACCAGTAAGTGGCTGAGTCTGGATTTGAACTCAGGTCTTCCTGACTCCAGGGCTGGCACTCTATCTACTGGCCACATAGCTGTCCTAGCTGTATGCATATGGTATGTGCTCGTCTAGATGAGTCTGAGACTGGATCTTGGTTTCCTAGCCACAAAGCAGAAAAAGTCCACTGGGTTCAGTTCAGGTCAGTCCCCTGATAGTTTATGTTTAATATTGGAATAAAACGAGAGATTCACCATTCACTCAACAGGTAACAAAAAGAGGCTTTCTTTTCTGTAGCAGGAGAAGGCTGCTCAACAAGGATACGCATTGAGGACACCTTAAGTTGATTCGGCTGAACAAGGCTCTCTTGCCTGAGTTGCTGATCATCGTCTGCCAAAGATCAGAGTGATTGGAGTTCTTCTTGGCTGTTTTGTACTCAGGCACTGAGGAAGTGATACCTGTAGTCTGAGCCTTTAGTCCCCTGAGCCAACCAAGTCTTGAGGATGGTTTCAATATCTTTTAAGGAAAAACTAACCCAACTTGCATGGGTTAGGATATTGCTTCTTCCACAATGGGTGACCAAACAGCAGTCCTGAAGTGGCTGCTCCTAGCCTCGGAATCTACCTTGTGAATCTGAGAGGTACAAAGTCTACACTTTTAGTCTACATGGCTATACTCTTTTCATAGAAGGAAAAGACTAGGTCATTGGGAGATGACCCAGGCATGGTAGTGCCCCTACTAGAGATATGCCCCCAGATTAGCACTTATAGTGATGGGATGGGGATGACCGCAACCTTGGGTTCAAAGGTAACTATAGATCCACAAGTGCCTACCAGTGCACTGACCTTTAATGGCCAGTGTACACAATAACTTAAAGCAAAGGCATTTGTTAAGATGACATAGTAAGAACATCAGCTACAAACCATTTCCCACCAAAAGAGGATGTGCTTTCTCTCCAATAAATATAGCATTAATAGGAAGAATGGGCACATACATAGAGAACAGTAGAAGGGAATACACATGGGCAAGGCTATTCACACCTTTAGCAATGCAGGGCCCATCATTCTCTCTCTTGATATCTTCATGATGCTTCCCTCTAGGTACATTGTCTTTGCTGGGCTCTCTGGGCGTACTCCTCTTTATAGCTTGACTCTTAGATGCCCAGGCAAATCTTTTTTTTTTTTTTTCAGTGAGGCAATCGGGATTAAGTGACTTGCCCAGGGTCACACAACTAGTAAGTATCATATGTCTGAGGCCAGATTTGAGTCTTCCTGACTCCAGAGCCAGTGCTCTATCTACTGCGCCACCTAGCTACCCCACAAATTTTCTTTTAATCAATGACTGGCTCTCTTTTCTGCTGCTAGGGTCACACCCCTTGGAGCTAACTCCACCAACTGTCTCTCTCTTACTTTTCTCTACTGCATGTGGTTTTCCCCTACAAAGTGGATCACTTGACCGCACTGTGGTCATTGAGGAGAGAAGGAAGGGAAATCCCCTCCCCTCTCTGCTGCTTAATACAATCCAATAAACATTTAGTAAGCACCTGCTAAGTGCTAAGCACTGTGTTGAGCATTAGGGAAACAGGTAATAAAAAGAAAGACAGTCTTTGCTTTCAAGGAACTTACAATCTAAAGATGGAAAGAATACACAAAGGGAGGCAGGAAAGCAGAGGTGGAGGGTGGGAGAGGATGAGGATGGGACACCAGGGAGTACATGGTCAGGGCATCTTGTTTCATGGAATTGAAACCAGACAGGGAAGCATAAGCAAAATGGAGTGAGCTGAATCCATTCCTGCCCTCTATAAAGGAAGGCATTGGGAGAATTTGGTACTCAGCCCTCCAGCCCTCCAATCAGAGGGGAGAGGAGGCTGAAGGAAGATGGTGTCAAATGAGGCTTGAATTAGCTTCATGGTGATGAGTTTAGAAGTGATGAGCTTACCCTGGAAAGGACATCTTGTTCTGTGGGGTTAAAACCATGCAGGGGGGTGCATGGAAAGCAGATCATTCCTTGGGTACAGGCATAAGGGTCATATTCCACAAAATCTGTTTCCTGCCTGAACTCTATTGATTGTCTAACACTGGAGAGTGTAACTTTTCCAAAGCCACCAGGGGCATGGTGAATCTTTTTTTTTATTAATTTATTTTGATTTATCAATAATCACTTCCATATGCTTTTGAGTTCAAAATTTTTCTCCCCCTTCCTCCCCACCACCCTCCCCAACACAGCACACAATCTGATATAGGCTATACATTTACATTCATATTAAACATATTTTCACATTAGTGATGTTGTAAGTAAAAATTAAAACCAATAGGAGGAACCATCAGAAAGAGGAAACAAAACTCAACAGAAGAGAAAAAAAAATAGCAATTCAACTTCCATAGTTCTATCTTTGGATGTGGATAGCATTTTCCATCACAAGGCCTCTGGAGATGTCTTAGATCCTTGTATTACCAGGAAGGGTTAAGTTTATCAATATTAGTCATCACACAACGTGGCTGTTATTGTGTACAACGTTCTCTTGGTTCTGCTCACTTCACTCAGCATGAAACCATACAAGTCTTTCCAGGTTTTTCTGAAGTCAGCCTGTTCATCATTTCTTATAGCACAATAGTATTCCATCACATTCATATACCACAACTTGCTCAGACAATTGATGGGCATCCTCTCAATTTCCAATTCTTTGCCACCACAAAAAGAGCTGCTATGAATATTTTTGTACATGTAGGTCCTTTTCCCATTTTTGTGATCTCTTTGGGATATAGCCCTAGAAGTACTATTGCTGGGTCAAAGGGTATGCACATTTTTATAGCCCTTTGGGCATAGTTCCAAATTGCTCTCCAAAATGCTTGGATCATTTCCCAACTTCACCAACAATGCATTAGTGTTCCAATTTTCCCACATTTTCTCCAACATTTAACATTTTCCTGTTTTGTCATGTTGGCCAATCTGATAGGTGTGATGTGGTACCTCAGAATTGTTTTGACTTGCATTTCTCTAATCAATAGTGATTTAGAGCATTTTTTCATATGACTATAAATGGCTTTAATTTCTTCATCTGAGAACTGTCTGTTCATATCCTTTGACCATTTATCAATTGGGGAATGGCTTGTATTCTTATAAATTTGACTTAATTCTTTATATATTTTAGAAATGAGGCTCTTATCAGAGAGACTGGTTGTAAAAATTCTTTCCCAATTTTATACCTTCCTTCTAATCTTAGTTGCACTGGCTGTGTTTGTGCAAAAACTTTTCAATTTAATGTAATCAAAATTATCTATTTTGCTTTTCATAATGTTTTCTATCTCCTGTTTGGTCATGAACTCTTCTGTTTTCCATAGATCTGACAGGTAAACTATTCCTTGCTCTCCCAGTTTGCTTATAGTATCAGCCTTTATATCTAAATCATGAACCCATTTTGACTTTATTTTGGTATATGGTGTGAGATTTTGGTCTATGCCTAGCTTCTGCCATACTCTTTTCCAGTTTTCCCAGCAGTTTTTTTCAAAGAGTGGGTTCTTATCCCAGAAGCTGGGGGCATGGTGAATCTTGTACCAGCCAATGACAAGCGATCCTTTCAAGCTCATCAACATATATGTTTTATAAAGGGATGACAGCATGTAAAATCTTCTTGGTACTTCATTTAACATATGAACAAACACCTTGTTACTTCTCTTAACTGTTATTACATCAAAGGACTGTGGATACCAACTTCCATTTCCCTACCCTTTATGCACACATGGGTGTGCAAAAAAATATGCACCTAGACTGTTGTACCTAAAAAAGTTCAGAGCCAATTGAAAGTGAAATCTGTTCAGCAATCTTGCAAGTCACCTGAGGGTCTTTGGCTCTGGAACACACAGTGCTTGGCACATTCTAGGTGCTTAATAAAGGTTGATTGATTGGAAGAGTATAATAGAGGTGACAGACTTTTGAGTCCAAATTTTCTGCATATGTTTATGGGCTCTTCTGAGTCCTTTGTGATAGGTTAGTTTCATATTTTCAGTATTTGTCAATGTGTGGCTATGAATCTTTTGTATTTTAGGCATTTCTTGTGTGGTAGGGGAGATTAGAAGCTGTCCCATACCTAATATCGATTACTTTGCATAATAAATAACTTTTCCAGAAGGAACCTCTATTAATCCTTTTGGGAAAGATCCTAGTCATTAGCTCAGAAATTCCCAAATTTATTTGGCCTACTGCCCCCTTTTAAAAAAAATTACTCAGCGCGCCCCCTGGAAATCTACTTTCTTTAATCTTTTAACAACTTTTTTTGGAAATTTCAGTAATTTCAAGAAATATAATTTTTTTTAAAAAAAAGACACATTTTAAATTTAATAACTTATTGTAAATTTGTTTTTGTTTCTTGCATTGAAATTTTGATGACACAATATTGTGTCATGTAGCTGTACAGTATTGTATTGTAAACAAATCATTACACGCACATATTTCTGCTAACACATGCTAGGATTCCTGACAATGTGAGACACGCTCACCTGCCAACACTTGCTTATTAAGACCTGTTGGCAGACTTGACCACTGATGAGTTATAACTAGCATTTTGTGTGTTTATTTGGAAAATAATGTAATCACTATGACTTTAACTCTGTTATACAGCAGATGAAACATGTAAGAATGGTTTTTCAAAATTTTCTTCTCTTCTTTCCTTATGCTTCCACTGCTCCCTTGTTTTTATTCAACGCCCCCCCAATTGCACCCAAGGCTACTACCACATCCCCCATCGGTTCAGTGCCCCCCAGGGGGCAGTATCACCCACTCTGTGAACCTATGTGAGTTTAGCTTTACCTAAGAGACTTTCCCTAGAGTTCTACTCAGGGATAGAGGTAATGAACTTGATTCTTTACTTTGGGCTCAAGGCTTCCCCAGTACTGAACCCAATCCATGCCAAAGCAGGAGCCCCTTGTGGTCAAGGAGTATTCCCTCTTGACTGTAAATAAAGAAGGAGTGAAGACGGACATAATATAAAATAATTAATAATAAAGACAACGAAATTAGAAAATGACATTTTTTAAGGTAACACAAATCTTATTAGAATAGAACTCAGAAGGGGACACAAACCAAGCAAGATATAATCTCTTTGAGTATAATACACTGCTTCATTATTGTCTTGGCAACCTCAGCACTTAGCATACCATAATCAGGCAGCAAATATTTGTTATGTTGAGTTGAATTTTGTTATAGTTTATGTGTTTTTTCCTTTTATCAAAGTGTAAGTAGTTTGGAGTCAATGGTTTTATGCTTAATTTTTATCTGATTTTCTTTATTTATTTTTTAAATTAATTTTTGTTATTGTTATTAAATTAAAAAATAAAGCTTTGTATAAATACCAATTATTTGTACATATTATAGCAATATGATGATAGTGTCTTCATAGACTATTACCATTATTCCAAAATTATTTTAATGGATTTTTGTTTGTATACCTTTTAGGAAAAAAATGCCATTTTTCAAATATGCTCATTTGAAATGGAAGGATATTAGTCAAATGGAGTTAGGTTTTTAAAGGCCTTGCTCAAGGAATGGAATTGAAAAGTCAAATAAAGGTCCCGAGTTATATGATCTTTGGGGTCTCTTCCAGGACTCCCCCAAGAGAGAGCTGTGATTCTAGGCTGAAAGAGCTATGCTCAATGCTATAACTTGAGTATGATCAAAATGTTCTATAATTCATGCTTCATCCATAAAGTATTTCTATTAATGTAATCCAATCTTGAGAGGAGCTGGCAACTAGATGGAAATGCATCTGTTTTTAACTTTAAAATATCATTCACTTTTGTGTGTTTAATAGAGATGTCTAAAGTCAAGTAAAAGCTTCTAGTTATAAGATTTTTTTACAGAAATGTTTTTTTTTTCTTACGGTTAGTGTCAAAGAGGAATGATAAAGTTTTAAACCCTGGTTTCAGATTCCATGTTTATAATTAAATTGCATCATTTCTGAATGAATGAAAAAATGCATTTATTAAGTGCCTACTGCATATCAAGCATTATGTTAAATGCCGAGAATACAAATAGAAAAGAAAGAGATAGTTCAGGACTTCAAGTAGCTCATATTCTAATTGTGGGAGATAACATATATGTTGTTGAGTCATCTCTGACTCTCTGTGATCCCACTGGGGTTTTCTTGACAAAGATATTGGAGCAGTTTGCCATTTCCTTCTTCATGAGGAAACTGAAGCAAACAGGGTTAAGTGACTTTGCTAGGGTCACATAGCTAGTAAGCATCTGAGGCCAGATTTGAACTCAGGTCCTTCTGACTCCAGGGCCAGCACTCTATCCACTGAGCCACCTAGACAGCCTGATAACATATATACATTTAACATTTTTTTCCAGTACTTTCTCTAATTTATACAATCAACAAAGCAATAAACCAGGCTCTGATTTGTAGCATTTTATGATTTCCAAAGTGTAAATGCTTACTCTGAAAATTTAACAACCAACCCTCCCAACCCAGTATGTCATGTACACATTTTTCCCCACCAAAAAACCAGTCTGTTAAGCATTTACCAGAATATCCCTGGCTCAGTTGTAGTGTGGATGGAAAGACCTAGGGATCTTTAAGGCACAAGAGCAAGGCAGATAGTAAATTCTGGTGACTCTTAGGGTACAACAGAAGTTCAGGTAGCCAGTACTGTGAGTTTAGAGGGTTCTGTAGGGCAAATGTGTCATGTCACCATTACTAAAGGAGCTCTATACTTCAGTAATTGTCCATATTATTTAGTTGCAGCTCATTACTTCATTTGCACATAACAGATTTTTGTGGCTAAAAAGTGGATTTGATCTTTCAAGTGCATTACTTCTGAATCTGAAAAAAAAATGATGCCCTTTTAACAAAGTTGTTGACTGGTAGATCTGGATCTTAATCTTTTAAAAATATTTTATTTGTTTTAATCAACCAAGATTTTCCTTCTTACCCTCCCACCCCAACTCACCACCTCCCCCCACACTGAGAACACAAGAAAAACAGCACTCATTCTCAATATGTATAATCAGAACAAATTTCTACCTAGAACATGATCAAAAACTTTTGTCTCATTCTGCATTCTGACTCCTTAACCTCTCTGTCAGGAGGTGGGTAGTATGTTTCATCACTAGTCCTCTGGAATGCTGGTTGGTCATTAAACTGATAAGAGTTCAGCACAATAGTATTCCCTCACATTCATACACTTGTTCATCCATTCCCCAATTTGTGGACACTCCCTCAGATTCTCACTCTTTGCCACTTCTCAAGCTCTCTCTCTCTCTCCATTTCTCTTTCTCCCTCTCCCTTTCTCTCTCTATCTCCCTCTTTCTCCCTTCTCTCTTCTCTCTCTCTCTCTCTCTCTCCCCCTCTTTCTCCCTTATCTCTTCTCTTTTTCTCTCTCTCCCTCTTTCTCTTCCTCCCTCCCTCTCCCTCTCTCTCTCCTTCTCCCTTCTCTCTCTCTCTCTTTCTCTCCCCTCCCACCCTTAGAGTTTGACTTACTTAGGACTAGGACTGTTCTCTCCCTTAATAATCCCTCTCTCTAATTTCCCTCCTCCCTTCATCCTTTTCCCCCCATTTTCCTGTTAAGTGAAATATATATTTTATGCCCAACTTTGTGTGTGTGTGTGTGTGTGTGTGTATTCTTCCTTCTTTTCACCAGTTCAGATGAGAATGAGGTTCAAGTGTCAGCCACTCACCACCTCGTTTTCATAGATGTCTGCTTGTGTATGTGAGACAATTTTCCTTAACCTCCCTCCTCCAACAGTGTATTCCTCTTTCTCTCTCTGTCCATTCTTTTCTTAAGATTATCAAGATATAACAGATTGACTCTCAACCCTTATCTAATTGGACTCCCTCTATAAGCTGTGATGATAATAGGAACCAGAGGGAACAAACACATTTATCATCTCCCCATATTTGAATGTAAACAGTTTACTTTGTTGAGGTAAATACGCATGTAAAATGATAAAAGACTTGTCCTTTATCATTTTACATTCATATCTACCTTTTTTATGTTTCTTTTCACTTTTGTGTTTGAGCTTCAAAAATGTCTACACAGCTCTGGTCTTTTCTCTAGGAATGCTTGGAAGTCCTCTGTTTCATTAAGGATCCATTTTCCACCCCATGGCATTACACTCATTTTCTTGGTTAAGTTGTTCTTGGCTGTAAGCCTAAATCCTTTGCCTTCTGGAATATCATAGTCAGTGTTCTCCCTTTTTAGTGGTGGCTGCTAAATTGTGTGTGATCCTGACTGTGGCTTCACAGTACTTGAATTCCTTCTTTCTGGCTGCTTGCAGTATTTTTTCTTTGATCTGGAAACTAGTTATTGGCTGTAATGTTCCTGGAAGTTTTTGTTTTAGAGATTCTTTCAGGAAGTGACTGATAGATTCTTTCTACATTCACTTTGTCTTCTGGTTCTAAGGGAACTGGACAGTTTTCTTATAAGATTTCTTGAAATAAGTTGTCTTTTTTGGGGGGATGAGGGGTCATGGCATTCATATAGTGCAATAATTCTTAAAATTTTCTCTTCTCAATTTGTTTTCCAGGTCAGTTGTTTTTAGTCTAAAATACCTTATATTTTTTCTTTATTTTCTTTTTTTTAGCCTTTTGACTTTGTTTTAACATTTCTTGTTGCCTCCTGGAATCATTGGCTTCTATTTGGCCCATTCTAATTTTCAGAGAATTTATTGCTTGTATAAAGTTTTGTACTTGTTGTGCCAACCTATTAATTCCCTTTCCAATTCTTTCTTCCATAACTTTTATTTCTTTTCCAATTTTTTCCTTAAGTGCTCTTATTAGATTCATAATTTTTTTTAACTTTTGCTTCCTTTTTTTTTAAACTCTCACTTCATCCTTTTAGGTGTTTTAGAATAATTTTCTTCTGTGTTTGTACCTTGAGCATGTCTGCCACCATAATAACTCATCATAGTAGAGTTGTTTGTTTTTTGTTTGTTTGCCCATTCTTCTAGCCTACTTCCTGACTTTGAACTTGATGTGAGGATTGGGCTCTGCATCACTTCTGTTTTTGTTTGTTTGTTTTTTTTGGTGAGGCATTTGGGGTTAAGTGACTTGCCCAGAGTCACACAGCTAGTAAGTATTATGTGTCTGAGGCTGGATTTGAACTCAGGTCCTCCTGACTCTAGGGCCGGTGCTCTATCCACTGCGCCACCTAGATGTCCCTTCTTCATCACTTCTGGAGATGAGCTGGTCCTACTGGGGCCTTCTTGGTGTACTGAGTGTGTGTTATTCCAGGATCTCAAGCAGAGGCTGGGGATATGCAAACTTTTAACACTCTCCAAGTGGTCTGATCCAAGGCAAAATCTGATTGCCGTTCCCTTGGTCTGAGCTCTACAAATTTCTGACCTGGTTTTGGGTCTGAGAAAAAGTAGACTGCTCCTGAACTCCATCCCTATCAGTTGGTCAGAGAGCGCTATTGATTCAAAGTGACAAAATTGTAGGTTCCCCTTTGGTCTGGGATTCCTGCCCTGGTAATTCCTCTGCAGGCTTGGCTAAGTGCTGGAAGTGAGACCCTGCTGGGGACCTGGAGTCTGAGTCATACTGCTGCTATGGCCTCTGCCACTGTTGGCTCCTGAATTTCCTACTTTCTCTGTACATCGCCTGGAATCTCCTAACCCAGGAGCACTGTTCCCTTGCATCCCTTCTCAGTCTGACCTGAATCTGTGACCTGGAACTGGGTAGCAGGTGACAAAACTGCCAGCTGGTACCGGTACCTGTCGTAGTGCCCCAATATCAGTCTGTGGTGCCCCTTTATGCATCTGGGACCTCTGCTTTCTCCGGTGCACATCTTTTTCCTTTGTCCTGGACTGTGTTCTGCACATCGTGTCACTTGCCCCAACTTTCCCAGTGTCCTCAGACCTCCCTGCTTGTCTCCCTATGCTGAGCTGGGCTGGACAAATAACTCATTGTGACTCTTTCTGAGTTTCTCCATCAGGATTTAATCTGATGCATTTTCTAGATCTGTTTGGAGGAGTTTGCCTAAGAGATATCACCACATTGCCTCTTACCAGGCTGCCATCTTAGCTCTTATTCCTTAGTCAATTTTCTGTCAAAACTATCTAAAAAGGAACCAGATTTTTTTCTATTTAGAATCTCAAACCTACTTTAGAACTGTATCTATAGCAATCTACTAGATTTAGCCTTCATAGATCACAGAAACCAATAAGAATTGTTGTTGACAGACTTTCTATTTCATGATTTATATCTTTGCTCATGAATATTTGCCCTCCTAATTCTGAGAATTTATTTTGAGCCTTGATGTATATCTTGTGTTCCTGGAATTTTTTCACCCCACATCTGGTCCAGATATAGAACCCTATTCTAATGCAGATGACTCTTGTTTTCTATGTAAATATATTAAATCAGATGTGCCTCTACCATACATAACTCATTTGAATACTGCCCAATTCCTCCATCGTGGTCAGTCAAGCTTGCATGTTTACTCACAATTGTTCACATGACAATATTTAATCTCCCATTGGGTTATTTCAGAATAATTACATTGCCATGGAAATGAGAGATACAGTCCCAGAATCCACTAGCCAGTGATGTTTTGGGACTGGGACTTCGGGAACTGTTTGGTGAAGATTTCTGGTGAAGAGAGAGGAAGTAGACATACCAGTTAGTGTGGGAAAGTCACCTTCTACCTTCTGTTTCTCAACTTTCCACTCCAGAGAATAAGACTAGTAACCACTGTTGAAAGGGCTGTTGCTGTGGTTGCTGAGCACATCATTGCACTGGTATAGACCATAGTTGGTGAGTTAACTCAAGTGTCTCCCTCAGACCCAATTCCTTCTCCCATGACTATGAGTCAGGGAAAGAAGCAACTCCTATTGACTAACTCCTTTAAGTTTTTCCTCACTCTCTTGATCATGAGAGGAAGGAACCTAAAACAGAAAATGTCTAATCTTACTTCTGTGAATATCTGACAAACTTTACTCCTTTCTTTTCCTTCCCTCTCTTTTTAAATTTCTATTGTTGATTTCCTTTTCATAT
>NW_020941197.1:7612032-7664089 GCF_900497805.2 Vombatus ursinus | reverse complement strand
GGGAAGGAGAAGTTCATTATTATGTACACATTGTAGAAGTCCCCTCTTGGATTGTTCATTGTTGTTTATGTGTAATCATCCCTTTCCAAACATATCCTCTAATGCAAATCTTTACTCCTAGGTAAATTGGAAGCTATTTTAGAAAAGGGAGGATTACATATTATCTGAAAGAGGACTGCAGCCACAACACTAATACTAAATGATTATTAATAATAATGGTGAAATAATAACATTGAAAGGCAATGCAATAGTATCCTATCTTGACTCAGTTTCTTTAACTATAAATTGGGTTGGAAACCTTCTAAAATTCCTTTCAGTTCTAACATTCTATGATTCTATTATCTTCTACTTGTGACATGCTTTAAAAAAAGTTATCAATTAATTTGACCAATGACTATAATTCTGACTTTACCTTATTTCTGTTTGCATCTACACAATAGCTGTCATTGGTGAAATGCAGTCTCTCTGATGTTCATCTCCTTTCTGCTACAGAACCAACTTGCAAACCACTTGGCCAGCTGTATAACAGATCAGTAGAGGGGAGCCAGGTATTCCCTTAAGGACTAAGATTTATGTGGAAGGAGGCAAAAGACACACTTGTGGCCTGTGTTTTGCCAAGTATAAACTAAACTGGTATGGTGCTACTGGTCTTGGTTTCTTTTACTTCTTTTTAAATCCTGGGTAGTTTGTTCTGGCCTCCTAGTTCCTATGACAAACCCTTGATTCACATGGGTAAATCCCCCGCCCCCCGCCTCGCCCCTGAAAAAAAAAGGATTCAGTTGGATAAAACTCAGGATTCTGGATTTCTTGAACAATAATCTTTCTTCAGAAGACTGAATTTGTGTTGCTAAAAAGGGAAATCTTTAGCAAGTACTTGGAAATGATACTGTTCAAGAAATGTAGAAAAGAGGGATGCTATTATGAAAGGGTCCCAGGACATAAATATTATCAACAAATAGTTTCTATGAGTTAGATCATCTTTCCCATTTCAGTTAAGATAAAGGGGGGAAAGGATATTTGACCTCATAGAATTGGGATTCCTCTCCTACTTTGGCCAAAATGACTGAAGTCAATGAATAGTCAAGTCCAAATTTAAGGCTTCGCTTACCAGTGAAGACATATTCTGAGAGCCTTTCTTCGCCTGAATTATTGCTTCTGAAGTCTTCATAAAATGGTCTCTAGAGAGGGTAGAATGGGGGCCAAGTTTCTTGGATGGGCTCCAGCCAGCCTACAGAGGATATGGGCAGTGGAATAAAATGCACAGCTAATTTATGGCATGAAGAACAAGGCAGCTGTCCTAAGGACAATGTTCTGGGAACTCCAGAGGTCAAGGACCTATCACAAGTCACACATGAAATTCTCGCTGAATTAAATAGAAGACCTACACATAAACCATGAGCTATATGTAATACTGTTTAAGTTATTTAATTTTTTTAATAGAAAGGAGTCAAAGGTCAGGATATTTGAACAATAGTCTTTGAATCTATTTTGGCCTCTAAGGTTGGTGTTATCCAAATAAACTTCAAGGACAACAGTGAGTAGGGGGCTATTTTGTCCCTTTTGTCAATGGTGGTTGTCAACCTGGGCTTTGTCTAGATATTTTTTGACTGAAAATAGTCTAGCAGATATGGTTTTTTTGCTTTTTTGTCTTCCCTAGACCCTTGACCCTTTGGAAGCCAATAAATTATGTTAAACAAAGCCCTGAATGAGCTGTCTTCCTCCTTCTTAACACTCTGCATGAGCCCAGATTATGTCACTTATTTGGTATTCAAAAGATTCTATTTTGGGTTTTCAGATGAGTCCTTCCTTTAGTTTTCTGAGAACCAGAGTTCCAGAGAATCTGTGCAACTGGGAGTTATCTCTTCCTTAGCTAGATAATCTTGCCCCAATTTCAAAGAGGTTGACATCTTATGGACCATATGTGTGTTGCCAGGAGAATATGTTTCTTGTGCTAATAATGAGCTGTCTATTGAGCACCCTAGATCATTAAAAAGACATTGTACTATGCAGTAGTGCCAGATGTCTCTGTTTGGGGGGACTTTTCAAGCAGCACATGCTAAATCCTAGGACTGTGTTAGCACATATTCTGAATTTTTTTTATAAAACTGCATTAAAATTGGGACCCTTGGTTACATTTGATATTTACCCAAGGTGGGATCTAGAAACATCTGTAACACGTCTTTTAGTAGATTAAAAGATACTTCAGTTGAAAGCCACTTTCATTTTATCATCCTGACATCCACCTAATCCAGAGGCTCTTAACCTTTTTTGTGTCATGGACCCCTTGAGGGAGTCTAGTGAAGCCTATAGGTCCCCTTTCAGAATAGAATTTATTGCTTATATATCCATAATTGGAGGAAATACTACGTTTCAATTACAGGTTGGTCAATATAAAGATATAGGGTTTTTTTTCCCTAGGTTAAGAACCCCTGGCCTAAACTCATTGTTCATTTGTTTTCCAGTTGTGTCTGACTCTTCTTGACCCCATTTAGGGTTTTCTTGGCAGAGATAGTAGAGTGGTTTGTCATTTCCTTCTCCAGCTCATTTTACAAATGAGGAAACTGAACCAAGCAGGGTTAAGTGACTTGTCCAGGATCACACAGTTAGCAAGTGTCTGGGGCCAGATTTGAACTCAGGAATATGAGTCTTCCTGACTTCAGGCCTGGTACACTATTCACTGTGCTACCTAGCTGCCCCGGTCTAAATTCACTAAGCAGTTAATATTTATAGTGATTTAAATACATTGGGTTCAACTTAACCAACATTTATTAAGCATGTGCTGTGTCCAGACCATAGTGTTAAATTGTAGGAATACAAAGACAAAAGGAAAAACAGTCCCAGCCCCCAAAGGGCTTATTACATCCTACTGGGGGTGGGGGAAGACAGTATTCACAGAGACAGAGTCAATACAATAACATTTGAGGAGGAAAACAGTACTAACAACTAGGGTGATAAGCAAAGGCTTCCTATAGAAAATGGCAGCTTAGCTGAGCCTAGACGGGAACTCAAGATTCTAAGAGAAGGAGATGAGGATGACCACAGAATTAGAGCTGAGGTCATCTAATCCAACTCCCTCTTTTACAGATGTAAGATGTAAATGCAAGTGGCTTGCCCAAGGTCACACAGGTAGTAAGTAGAAGCATGCTGGGATTTGAAGCTAGGTCCTCTAACTCAAAATCCAACACTTTCCATGGCACCACTATGATCCCCATTTGACAGATGCCCTCAAATTGAGGCCAAATTGAAATTTTTTTACAGATTTCAACCAACTCATTAATACATCATAAGACCATGGATTCAGAGCTGGAAGTTGTACTATGCAACCTCCTAATTTTACAGGTTGGGAAATTGAGGCCCAGATAGGTAAAAAATTGTCCAAAAAGTCACACACAGGTAGAAAGTGACCAAAGCAGGATTGAAACCCAGTTTTTAAAATTTCCAAACCAAGGTTCTTTCCACAACACCAAGCTGGACTACAAATTTTAAATACTGATTTACAAGAGTGTTGGAGCAAATCCTATTCCCAGACTTTTTTCCTTCTTCCACTTTAAATGAATAAAATCAAAACAGAACCATAAAGAAAACCAAAAGAAAACACAGCAAACATGCCATGTTT
This sequence comes from Vombatus ursinus, assembly GCF_900497805.2. Taxonomy (NCBI): domain Eukaryota; kingdom Metazoa; phylum Chordata; class Mammalia; order Diprotodontia; family Vombatidae; genus Vombatus; species Vombatus ursinus. The sequence continues at coordinate 7,660,473 of NW_020941197.1, read as the reverse complement.
ATAATTGTTCCCTTTAAGTGGGTCTGCCAAAGACCGCATGTCATCTTATGGTCATCACAGGAAACTGAAAGTCAAGGGTCAAGAGTCTCAGCTGTAAATTCTCTGAAGAAGTGGTTGCAGGGGGGTGACTTGAGGAATGTCACTATGTCTATTTTTTTGAAGCCAAAGTGTAAAATGGAAGGCAAGGGTGTTTTCTTCCTTCCCTCTGCTTTTTATCTCTTCCACATGTGGGGCTCCCACTGTTTTTTAAGGGCTCTTTGTGGGTGAGAGAGAAAGACAAAGATTTAGGAAGGAATGAGCATATGACCCCTGAAGGACACTGTCTGGGGGACAGGGGCTAAAGGTACAAGGTCATGTGATTTATATTTTTGGAAGAATTGGAGAATATGGTACTGTTTAAAACTTTATATTCCCAAAGGCTTCTCTTTCATATCTATGTATGTATGTAATATATATGCACATACATGTATGTATATATGTATATACATGTGTATATGTATGTATACATGTGTATATACACACATACAAATATGTGTATATATAATCTATATAAGATATATATCTATGAAAATATAGGGCTAGCTCTATCTCAATAGAGATATTTGATAGATATTTTTGTTGTTTAATCACATCTGACTCTTTATGACCCCTTATGGGATTTTCTTTTTTTTTTTGGGCTAGGCAATGGAGTTAAGTGACTTGCCCAGGGTCACACAGCTAGTGAGTGTTATGTGTCTGAGGCCGGATTTGAACTCAGGTCCTCCTGACTTCAGGGCCGGTGCTCTATCCACTACGCCACCTAGCTGCCCCATGGGATTTTCTTGACAAAGATACCGGAGTGCTTTGCCATTCCCTTCTCCAGTAGATCAAGGCAAAAAGAGGTTAAGAGACTTGCCCAGGATCACACAGCAAGTGAGTGTCTGAGGCTGGATTTGAACTCAGGTCTTCCTGACTCCAGGTCCAGAGCTCTATCCACTGAGCCATCTAGCTCTCTTTTTCTCTATGTCCACACTCACATATGCATATGTGTGTATATATATAATATACACATGTGTGTATATATATGTGTGTGTATCAAATAGCTATACCTAGAGATATAGAGATATATATGACTCTGATATATAATATATGTGTGTGTGTGTCTCTCTCTCTATATATAGCTATATGCATAGCTATTTGATAGACACACAAATCTCTATCTATATCTATAAGGCAGTGAGGTGCAATGGATAGAGGCCTGGACTTCGCCACTTCCAACACTAAATAGCTGTGTAATCCTGATCAAGTGATTCCCTTGCACCTAAGTTCCATTTAACCATTTAACAGTCAGATGAGTTTTTACAAAGGAATATTTACTTTAAAGGAGAAGCAAGAACAAATACACAAACACCGCTACCCAATATATGTAGACATAATCCCCTTTTACACCTTCTGAGACTTTGGAGAGTAGAAAAGAACTTGGACTCTCAGTTTCCTTAGCTATAAACATAGAGATGATAATAATACTTGCATTACTTACCTCATAAGGTTCTTATGAGGAAAGTGATTATTACTGCATGATTCCTCTTCTCACTTTTAGTTCTCACTAAATAAACCTACTTACGAAAGCATTTGGGGTCAGGCCGTGTGAGCAGCAAGATGGTAGAATAGTTGTTCTCTGCAAACTCTCCTAACCCCAAGTCTCAAAAGAAAGCAGTTGTGGGCCAGTATAGAGTGATTACTGTTGAACCACAGGCATAGAAGACAGACTTCCCCCTACTCCAAGGATAAAAAGCTTCATGAATGAACACTTGAGAACTTAAATACTCAGAGTTCCCATTCAACATCCCTCCTCCCATCTGACTCCATGCATTTTCTTCAGGGAGCATTCTGTAGGGGTGCTTCATGGAAGTGACTATGCCTCAACCTACTCTAGCCCTGAATGGGGTGGCAGATGCTGATTCTGCCTGGACGTATAGAGGGAAAAGTTACTGGAGGAGAGGAGATAGATGGCAGAAAGGGGCAGGGAGGAAAATGCATGTAGGTGTCAGAGTCACAGGCTAGTGAGGAATGAATCTTAAGCCCTAGTCCAGGTCAGGGGTGGGGAACATCTCGAGGCCACCCGTGGCCTTCTAGGTCTTTGGGTGTGGCCCTTTTGACTGAATCCAAGTTTTATAGAACAAATCCTTTTATTAAGGGGATGTGTTCTGTGAAGTTTGGATTCAGTCAAAGGGCTGCACTTGAGGATCTAGAGGGCCTCCAGGTCGCACGTTTCCTATCCTTGGTAGGAAATGAGATAAAAAACTCAGTTGGGGCTAGTCCTTTCACCCAAGAGGCTACTCAGAGCAGGGATCTAGACCCAGGAAGGTCACTCAGAAGCCTAGGCTTGGGGAAATCTATGTGTAAAAGTGACTACCTTAGCTCCCACTGCCTGAAGTTCAGGTTTGTTACCTTTCCAGGGATCTCCAGTACTTTTAAGTGGATTTGGGCATGTCTAATATCTGCCATTGGCTCAAATCCCCATGCATGGTATTCCCCTAATTTTAGGGGCTCCCTTGCACCTAAGTTCCATTTAACCATTTAACAGTCAGATTACTTTTTACAAAGGAATATTTACTTTAAAGGAAAAGCAAGAACAAATACACAAACACCCCTACCCAATATATGGGGACACAATCCCTTTTTATACCTTCTGAGACTTTGGAGAGTAGAAAAGGATTAGGTTCACAGTGTAGCTCAGTGCCTACATGGCACAGTCCCACCCAATTCCAAGTCCAAAAACCGGGTAGGTTTGTGACCTGGTACCCTGGTTTTTCAGGTTCAACATCTGACCTAGAGTCCTCCCTCCAAGGTTGTCAAGAACCAAGTCCTGGGTCTGGGATGTCCAACACCTACACCCAGAACCGAAAAGGACAAACAAAACAGACCAAAACCCCAAGTCCATTTCTCAAGGCCATAAGGCCAATGGAGGAGGTGGGGTGGGAAGGGAAGGTAGCCCTTCTCTCTACACAGCTTAGTGTACTATGCCAATGCTCTGGTGGGTAGGACTTCCATCCCTTGGATGTTGCCAGAAAAAAAAAAAAGAAATGAGATTATCTCACTTTGATAGTTTTAAAGATTCAGCCTGTTCTGGCTAGCTACCAATGGAAAAGGCTGCTCCCATGCAAATGGTAGAGGATTGAAAAATGTCTTCTTCTAAAAGCAGGTCCTCGGCATTTCCCACACAGGTGCCTCCATTTGAGGTAATCTGGGTATGCATCAGAGCCTCATTACCTGTATAACAGTAGAACAGGGAAGAACCAGAGAATGAAGAGGATTCCCAAAAGCCAGTGATTGGGAATACAAGGAGAGATTCTGAATTTAAAACTTAGCCCACAAGTAGATAAAAAGAAAGATATGAGAAATAGAAGGAAGAATTAGTGAAACCTCAAAGACAAACCCAAGCATTTGAAAAAAAAATATCATAATACGCAGAAAAATAAACCAATACTATCGCATGGAAGGAATAATCTTAGCAAGAGATTTTGGAACGATAGAAACTCTAGAATCGTCTAAAAGAGACACCAAACTTAAAAGAAGAAATTAGGAAGGTATTTCAGTCAAAGGTCAAATATCTCAATGAACAATTAAAAACAAACTGCAGAGTAGGAGAAATTAAATACATGACAGACTCCCTCAAGAGAAGTAGAAGCTCTGAGACAGAGAACAACAGATTTGTAACCTCAAAACATTGAAGCCAAAGACAATATGTACAGACATACCTTAAGGATTGGAGAGCTCCCAGAAGAATGAGGCAAATCAAAACACATGAAAACAATAATGAAGGAATAGCTCAACAAAATAGCCTCAAACTGTGAGGGATTGTCTAATGTTGGCTACGTGCCACATGGGGGTTGTGGCAAGTTGGGGCAGGGACAAGATATTAGGAAGTAACCGGAGCTCACGCTCCCGAGGCAGGGGGCTGTGCCATGTGGAGTTGTGGTGAACTGGGGTAGGAACAGGATACAGGGAAGTAGCCAGAGCACGTGCTCCTGAGGCAGGGGGCTGTGCCACGTGGGAGTGGGACGGCAGAGAACGAGCTCCTTTTGTCTAGTCCTCTCCCTAGGTGCAGCACTAACCCCAGACATCCCCTTCCGGTATCAGATCCTACAATCATTCACTGGTAGGCGGGCTGAGGAGGAGGGGCTAGGAAGGTATATAGGGGCGGTAGGGGTCGGAGCTCGCTCTCTCTTGCTCCTGCTCTCTTGCTCTTGCTTTCCTGCTTGGCCTTGCTGTGATGGCCTCTGAATAAAGTTCGAGTGTTTGCACCTCCCAATCGGCTCGTCTCTGTGTTTATCTGGGTGGGCTCCGAAGACTGGTAAGTATGACCTTGGCAGCCTGCTCCTTATAAGAGGAGAGTGCATGGCGCGACCAGCACATCAAACTTTTGAATGTAAAGAACAAAACTGTTGGAGAGAATTCCTACTTTTTTACCAGAAAATAAAATTCAAACTCCAAGCCATATAGTAAATTTTACAATTTCAATAGTAATCAACAAATTTGGAAAGCAGCCAGGAGAAAGATTTTTTAAAATTAACTTATTTTAAGTTATCAACAATCACTTCTACAAGCTTTTGAGTTTAAAAATTTTCTCCCCCTCCCTCCCCAAGACAGCACACAATCTGATATATGCTATACATATACATTCCTCTTAAACGTATTTTCCCCTTAGTCATGTTGTAAGGAAGAATTAGAACCAATGGGAGGAACCACAAGAAAGAGAAAACAAAACAAAACAGAAAAAAAGAGCAAATAGTATGCTTTGATCTGCATTCAAGCTCCATAGTTCTTTCTTTGGATGTGGATAGCATTTTCCATCATGAGACTTTTGGAGATGTCTTAGATCCTTGCATTGCTGAGGACTAAGTCTATCAAAGTTAATCATCGCACAACATGACCGTTACTGTGTACAATATTCTCCTGGTTCTGCTCACTTCACTCAGCATCAGTCCATACAAGTCTTTCCAGGTTTTTCTGAAGTCTGCTTGCTCATCATTTCTTACAGCCCAATAGTAGGAGAAAGATTTTTAAACATGAAAGAAAGAGAATTTGAATGTAGTCCTCTTTGGGGATAAAGGGAGGACTCAAAGTCTGGGAAAGAGGGCATTCCAGCTGTGAGGGTACACCCAGCCTTGTGAGGGCAAGATAAAAATCAAGGAACATATATCTCACTGTCTTTGCAATCATTTGACATGGTGATCAACTACTCTACTCACTTTATATCCTCAGTGACACAGACAGGCATTCAATGGATTTGAGTGGGGACAATATAAGAAGAGAAGAATCATTTGTATTTGGTAAAATCAGAAAAGGTTTCATGGAGAAGGTGGAACCTAGACTAGGTCTTAAAGGAAGAGAGTCCCCATGTGGAGGGAGCAAAGTCATAACCAGGTTGAGGTGCCTGGGGCTTTGCAAGGATTAAGGATTTGAATTATGAATGGAATAGAATTAACTATCTTTCCAAAATGACAATTAGATCTACATAAAGATTATCTCTGTGCTGGTGCCTGTGTGTGTGTTTAAAAATCTGATTTATTTCATATCAGGAACTTTTTGTAAACCAAAAAATCAGCTGGAGGTAGACGCAGTTGGTGTCTCTTCATCATCCGTCCATCAGAATCCCATAGCATGTCTGGCTGAAGTCATTAACCTATTTCCTTAATGGGATGCTTATAAATGGTAACATTTGCCGAGCTGATTTTTCCCCCTCTGTGCAGCACAGGACCCATGTGAAACCATCATTACAGCCCACCCGACATGTCTTGGAACCATAGTGTAACTGAGACAGCAGATTTGCATCTAAGGGGTGCCTGTGGTGAGGTCTGGCTTAATGTTCCCCTGCTATAACTTACTTGTCATAGTGGAGAAAGGCCCTTTGATACCTTATCACTGCTGAGGGGATTCTCATGACTCCTTCCTCCGTTTACCTGTATGCTAGATCTGTATCTGCTTTGCCCATCTTAGGACTACATCCTTTGGGATTTATACAGTAGGCCTGCATAAATTCTTAGAGCAGGGATCTGGTAAAATGGTTAGGGAGGGAGAAAGAGGATAAAATATGAGATTTGTATTGCAATGAGTCAGAGGGCACCAAAGAGTACTTCATTTAGAAAATATCCCTCCCTCCAAAGGGCAGGGCTCACACAATATTCCCATTCTAATCCTTTGGCGGGCCATGAAGTGCTTTAGAGAGGACTTGGAAAATTTATGAAGTTTTCAAAGTCTCAGGAGTGAAATATTGTCTTCTAATGAATCTTCCTCTATCACTTATCCTGCCTCCTGCTTCCCCAAAGTGGGATCCAATATTCTTATTCATTTTTACCGCAGTTGGAAAGGAAAAGTTGAAATCATCATTAGGCTGGAGAGGAATAAGGTGAGCCCCTGCTCACAGATGGGCAAGATGTTTTCATTTTCTCCTTTTCTACATCTTCCCAGATTCATTGCACTGGACAGATGAGTTGTAGATATCTGCAGGAATTTTAAAAAATAACTTGTACCAAGTCTTTTTCTTTTGAATTCATGAAAATCTCTTAATTTTTAGGTATGATCTTAGATCAGGGGTTCTTAACTTTTTTTTGTTTGTTTTGTTTTGTTTTCTATCATGGACCCCTCTGGCAATCTGGTGAAGCCTATAGACCCTTTCTCTGAATAATGTTTTAAAGCACATAAAATTAAACACATAAGATTACAAAGGAAAACAAAGGATAGTAAAAATAAAAATGTAACCCCCCCAAGTTTATAGATCCCTTTAAATCCATCTACGGATCCCTTGTAGGTCCATGAACTCCAAGTTAAGAACTCCTGCCTTAGATTTAGAGTACATCAGGGCTAGAGTTTGCTGTTCTCAGTCTGTGATCAGGAATTTCTTGGGAAGTTAGAGTTAACCTGAGATATATAGGAAGAACAGGGTAGCAAGGTAGCTAGGTGTCTCAACTGGATAGAATGTTAAACTTTTAGTCAGGAAGATCTGAATTAAAATCTTGCATCAGACAAAGAAAACTACCATGAATTACTACAAACAAAACAAAACAGGACCAAAAAACCTCCTAACAAGTTAAAACCACTAAAAAGTGGAATGGACTACCTTGGGAAGTAGTGGGTTCTCAGCCCTTTAGCCAGCCTCCACTTCCCCTGCTGGGAGGCTTCAAGCAGAGAACAGTCTGCCGCTGGTAAGGTGTGCTGTAGTGGGGATCTCTTTTGGCTATAGGTTAGACTAGAATAGAGGGTCCCAAGGTCTCTTCCTACTCCAAAATTCTAAGAATCTGTAATTATCGTCTAAAAGAGTTTCCTGAAGCAATGAGATTTGCTGACAGTTACATTGCTGTGTTAGTCAGGATTTTACAGTGTCTGGATCTATACACTAGGCTATGAAGGCTCTCTACCATAATTACCCTGTGTTAATGGGCCTCACTTATCCACTCTGCAACTTCAAAGATAGAAATGGAGCATGAGAAGACAAGAGCCCCCCTCCCCAAAGGATTTCACATCTTTTTGAGATAGGCTTTGCTACTTTTGGGATGAGAAATTTTCCTTCTGTGCAGAAGACTCCAAAATGTCATTGGTGGTCCATTTTTGTGCCAGAGACTTTATCCCATTGTGGTCTAAAAGTTTTTGTGTTCCTTCCAACCAAAGATGACGGGAATCTTTGACAGACTTGATTTTCATCCAAGTCATATGGATGACTTTCAGAGCAGCATCTGATCTGTTTCTCTGGGTGCCCTGCTGGGATGTCCATCCATACTCAGGATACTTCACTCACCTCAAACCCAAGTTTTTTCCTTTTGACACATGAAGATATTTGTTAATTTCATGGCAAAAGAATGTGTGGGGAGGGTTGCACAAGAACTACTTCAGGAAAATTGTCTGGACATCAAACTCAACAGATATCTGAGCATCAAATATGCATTTAGCACATTGCTAGGTTCCAATATCTTCAAATGAAAAGTGTGGAATTGATATTATGGTCTGGGTCTGAGGGTCAGCCAGAGACCTAAAGCCCTCTGGACCTGCAGTGTGTCCTAAACTATTTTTAAAAAAATATACACTAGTAGGTTATTGTTGTTCAGTTGTGTCTGACTCTTCATGACCCTGTATGGGGTTTTCTTGGCAAAGATACTGCAGTGGTTTGCCATTTCCTTCTCCAGTGGATTAAGGCAGACAGAGACAAAGTGACTTGCCCAAAGTCACACAGCTAGTGAGTATCTAAGGTCAGATTTGAACTCGTCTTTCTGTCTCCAGGCCAGCACTCTATCCACTGAATCTAGCTGCCTCCATACTAGTAGGTAGCTATATATGTGTGTGTGTATACACACACATAAACACACTGTTCCTAAGTGGAATTTATACCATGAATGCAGAGTTGGTTCAATATTTGGAAAACTGGAAACATAATTTTGTTATTTAGTCATTTTAGTCGTGTCTGACTCTTCGTGATCCCATTTAGGATTTTCCTTTTTTTTTTTCCATTTAGGGTTTTCTTGGCAAAGATATTGAAATGGTTTGCCATTTCCTTCTCTAGCTCATTTTACAGATGAGGAAGTGGAGGTAAACAAGGTTAAATGATTTGTCCAGGGTCACACAGTTAGTAAGTGTCTGAGGCTAGTTTGAACTCAGGTCTTCCTGACTTCAGGACTGGTGCTCTATCCACTGGACCACTTAGCTGTCGGAAACACAATAAACCATATTTATATTAAGAACAACAACAGTAATATACTTAAAATAATGAATGCAGGAAAAGTTGTTTGATAAAATACATCTGTTTCTTTTGAAAACATAGAAATAAGTAGACTTTTCCTTAACATAGTAAGTACAGTTATCCCTTCCACATTATGGCTTTCCCTATCACGGTTTTGATATATTGCCAGTCAGCGTAAGAAATTAAATGGGAATTTTTGGTAATTTTGCGGAAGCTGCAGATAACATGCCAAGGCTAGCAAATAGCACAGAGCCTATGACCAAATACTTAACCCAAATTTTACAATAAGGTACTATAAATACGCCATAAAAGAAAAAGAAAAAATTCAGAGTACTCCTTTGATAGGAAGAGAGGGACAAAAATTTTATGTGGATTTTCCAGATTGTGGGGGTGCTGTGCCCCTAACCCCCATGATGTTGAAAGGATAATTGTAGTATCTGTCTAAAATCAGGAGCCAGCATTATAAATAATAGGAATAAACTGGAGATCTTTCCATTAAGATTGGGTTAAAACAAGGATGACCAACATCCCCTCTTTTTAATATAGTGCTATAAATGCTTTTGATGGCAATGAGAAAAAAAAAGAAACAGAGATAATAAGATCAGACAAAGGAGAGAGAAAATTTTTCCTTTTTGCAGATGATACGATGGTTTACTTAGAGAATCCTAGACAGTCAACTAAAATTAATTAAAACATTAATTCAGCAAATTCAGAAAATATAAAAGAAATTCACATAAATATTCAGTATTTCTCTATATTGCTAAAAAAAAAAGTAGGAAGCTGTAGAAGGAAAATTCTATTTAAAATAATTATAGAATGTATAAAATACTTGGCAGTCTACCTACTGAGACACATACAGGAAGTATATGAATACAAGCATAAAATAGTCTTTATGGAAATAAAGATAGACATAAATAATTGGAAACATTAATTGCTCATGGATAGGGCAGGTAGATGATGCAGTGGATAGAGTGGGGTCCTGGATTCAGGAAGACTCATCTTCATGGCCTCAAACACTTACTAGCTGTGTGACCCTGGGCAAGTTGCTTAGTCCTGTTTGCCTCAGTTTCCTCATCTGTAAAAATGAGCTGGAGAAGGAAATGGCAAACCACTCCTGTATCTTGGCCAAGAAAACTCCAAACAGGGTCACAGAGAGCCAGGCGCCACTGAAACACGTGAACAACCAAGTCAAGCCAACATAGTAAAAATGACAATACTACCTACATTAATTTACTTATTTAGTGCTATATCAATCAAACTACCAAAAGATTCTTTATAGAGCTGGAAAAAAAATAACAAAATTCAACTGGAGGAACAAAAGGTCAAAAATCTCAAGGGAAATAATGAAAAAAGTGGGAAGGAAGGGGTCCTAGGAGTACAGGATCTTAAACTATACTACAAAGCAGTAATCACCAAAATGATTTGGTACTGGTTAAAAAAAAATAGAGATGTCAATCAGTAGAACATATTAGGTATATAACACACAAAAGCAATTAAATCTAGTAGTTTAGTATCCCACCTCCTCTTATTTCTAGTTTCTTCCCTCTGTTAATTATTTCCCATTTCTCCTGCATATAGCTTGTTTATATGTATTTGTTTGCTGGCTGTCTTCCCCATTAGATTGTAAGCTCCTTCAGGGCAAGGACTATCTTTTCCCTCTTTCTATACCCTCAGTGCTTAGCACAGTGTCTGGCATAAAGTAGATACTTAATAAATGATTTTTGTCTAACTGATAAACTCAAAGATCTCAACTCCTGGGTTAAGAGAAAAAAAAGCATTCAACAAAAACTTCTGTAAAAATTGGAAAATGGTCGGATAGAAATTAGATTTAAACCAATACCTCAGACCAATAGCTCCAAATAGATATGATTTAGCTATAAAAATAGAGTTCATCACCAAACAAGGAAGAAAACACAGAAGATAAAACGAATAGTTTTGATTATATAAAACTGAAAAATATTTGCACAAACAGAACTAAATGCAGCTAAGATTAGAAATTAAATGATTAACTGGGGGAAAAAAACTACAAAAACTTTATTTGGGAAGACATATGAACTGATGCAGAGGGAAGTGGACAATTTATATAATAGCAACCACTTTTTAAAGACTTAATATCTTTGATCAAGAGATCTTGATCCACCATAATTCCAAAGAACTGATGATGATCTAAAGTACTACTTCGCTGACAGGGAGATGGTATACTTAGCATACAAAATGAGACACACATCTTTGGACACGGCCAATGTGGAAATTGTATTATTAAACAACTTTCTTTTAAATTGAAGACGTGGTAAGGAGAGAAAACAAATGGTTATTAATTTAAAAATAAAATAAAAATTTTAAAAGAACATAACAGTAGGGTCTCAGAGGTCACCAAGGCTACCTGAGCTCCCTTTAGGCATAATGGCTTCAAATATCTGAAAGAGGAGGCTAGCTCACACAATTTAACATAATTCTCAGGAGGCATTTGATTCTACTTGACCATAACCCATTGTTTTGGTTTATAAATTACCAAATTCATTACTATGGGAACTTTCTAGTGAAACTGAGTAAAGAAAAGAGGTATTAAAATGTACTTTATTCATAAGATTTATTCATATTTTAGTCATATTTATCCTTGCTTACTCATATTTTTTCAATGAAATTACAATATGTGCTACTTAAGATTAATCTGTATTCCCAAATTAGAAAGCATATAGATAATTATTGTGTATTTCATATAGTTCTATTTCTCTTGGGCACCCTGTGCCTGGTTTGGAACTTGGTCACTAAATCCAGTGCACTCTGGTTAGAACAACAGTCACTGCAATTCTTTTCAGGGGTTTTGACTCAGGTGTTAGAAGGTCTGAACATATGCCTTGTCTTGTTCCTTTCCATCTTTGCTTTGACCTTGGCCAGTTTTAACATTGGAAGAATGCCTTCTTCTTTTTCAGTTTTAAGTGGACTGCTGTCATGGAAAAGGCTGCCAGCCACGTCACTGCTCCTGTGGTCGTGTAGGCAATGCCTAGAAAGAAGTTTTTCCCTCCACTCCACATCACTGTGGAAAGGACCACTCCTTTTTCTCCTTTGAATAGGGTAACAGGGAAGTCTGAGAAGATTTGTTAAGGATATGTTTCAGTATTTCACCAATACCATACTATACTAATCTACCAAGGTAAGTAAACTTATCCACAGCACTCAAAACTTCTCCATTTGCTGTAACCAATGGTTCCTTGTATGGATAATGTAGTGGTGGCTGATGGAGCAACTGTGTTTTCTTGGTGTTGATTGTTAGGCCAAGTTCACTTACCTTGGCAGTGTACTTTCCAGGGATGTACACATTGATAATGAGGTTGAAGCACACATTGCCAGAGTTAGCTCAGTGTTTAGGAGGCTCTGAAGGAAAGTGTAGGAGAGAAGAGGTATTAGACTGACTACCAAACTGAAGGTCTATAGAGCTGTTGTGCTGACCTCATTGGTGAATGCCTGTGAAACCTGGACTGTATACTAGTGCCATGCCAGAAAACTGAATCTCTTCCATTTGAATTGTCTTAGGAAGATTCTGAAGATCACCCGGCAGGATAAGGTACCAGACGCTGAGGTTCTTTCTTTCTTTTTTTTGCTATTGTTGTTGTTTTAGGCAATGGGGGTTAAGTGACTTGCCCAGGGTCACACGGCTAGCTAGTAAGTTTCTGAGGCCAGATTTGAACTCAGGTCCTCCTGACTCCAGAGCCAGTGCTCTATCCACTGTGCTACCTAGCTGCCCTGAGGTTCTTTCATGAACTAAACTGCCAAGCATTCAAACTCTACATCAGAGAGCACAACTCTGATGGTCTGGCTATGGTGTTCTAATGCAAAATGTACACTTGCCAAAAAGACCATTTTATGGGGAACTCACACAGGACAAGCGTTCACACGGCGGTCAGAAGAAGTGATACAACGACACCCTCAAGATCTCTCTTAAGAACTTTGGAATTGATTGTGTGACATGGGAGGCACTGGCACAGGACCGCCCAGCATGGTGTGCCATCATTAGGGAAGGTGCTGCGCTCTATGAGCAAAGAAGAATTGAAATAGCTCAAAAGAAATGCAAGATGCACAAATTTAGAGAATTCACCCCAAACGTTCACATGCACTATTTGTGCCCTACCTGTGGTAGAGCATTCCGAGCTCATGTTGGTCTGATCAGTCACAGTCAGACACTCTGAAACGAGACTCTAGTGATGTCATTTTGGTCCTCTTTGAGAACGAAGGACAACCACCACTCTACTAATCTACATCATACTGTATAACATATTATGATGTGATACAATACAATATAATATAAAGCAATAAATGTAATATGTTATGATGTGATATAATACAAATAGCTAAGACTAGCTAGCCCTTATATAGTTCTTTAACATTTACAAAGTGTTCCACATGTGTAATCTCCCTTGATAATCCCAACCCTGTGAGGTAGGTGGTATCATTATTTCCATTTCACAGATAAGGAGACTGCAACAGAGAGAGGACAGAGCACTAGGCCTGGAGTCAGGAAGACCTGCTCAAATGTGGCCTCAAACACTGCTGTGTGACTCCGGGCAAGTCATTTAATCCTATTTGCCTCAGTTTCCTCATCTATAAAATGAGCTGGAGGAGGAAATGGCAAACTGATGGGGTTGGAATCTGGGCCCCAGAAAGGAAAAACCCTGGACTTTCCCACATGGCCAAATCTCTGGCTTTCACATAAGGCTATAATCCCATCAACTGGCCTTTTATTGTGGCTACACCCAATCTCCCCTCCATTGTTTTGCCTCCCTATGCCCCCCCCCCCACCCCCGCCATTTCCCATCCTTAATCCTAGCTAGGCTCCATTCTCCCTTGGCCATGAGTTCCAGGTCCCAGGAGTTCTGTTCTTCCTAGCTTACTAGCCAATCCCATCCAGATCTCCTTACGCCCTTCCTCCCAGCACCCCAAACTACCTGGCCACTCCTAGATCCCTCCCACAATCTTTCTGTATACAAGGTCCATCTTGTCTCTATTTAGACGCTCTGATTCTTAGAATCTAGCCAATAGCCCATAGATGCTCAGATTCCTCAAGAGTCTAGCGAATATGGCAAATCTTCAATAAATCTTATTTTTGGCTACAAGAAGTATTGCATCGAAGTCTTTCGGGCAGGACCCGGGTGTTGTGATTTTGGGATTCCAGGACCCCTAACCTCTAGACTGCATCATGAACCCCTAAATTGCATCAAAACCACTCCAGTATCCTCGCTAAGAAAACCCCCAATGGGGTCATGGAGAGTCTGACAGGACTGAAAAACAACAAAATAACTAAATAAAAATAGAGAGAGAGGGACTGGAACTGTGATTTCACTGGTTACAGAGAACTTTCCTGTCTGTCAGTGTAGGCTATCACTTTTTCTTCACCTTATAATCTGAGTTGTTGTTGAGTTGTTTTTCTGTTGTGTCAGACTCTTCGTGACCCCATCTGGGGTATTCTTGGCAAAGATACTGGAGTGGTTGGCCATTTCCTTTTCCAGTTCATTTTACAGATGAGGAAACTGAGGCAAACAGGGTAAAGCAACTTGCCCCAAGTCAAAGAGCTAATAAGTGTCTGAGGCCAGATTTTGAACTCCAGGCCTGGAACTTTATCCATTGTACCACTTGGCTGCCCATAATCTTAGAGAACTGAGGTAGATGACTTGACCAGGGTAATACAGCCAGCCAGTGGTATCAGATGTGCGACTTGAACTGAGGTCTTCTAAGACTGAAGGTCAACTCTCAATGAACTAAGCTAGTAGGTTCTATTTATCATATAAATAAGCCATTAGCTTTATTTATGTGAGGAGAGACTCTCTCTCTCTGTCTCCAAACCAAACCAAAAGAAAGAACAGTGACACCTACAGCTTTTAGGCTGGATTCATCTTTTGTTTTATGAATTGGGAGCTGGTGGCTAGGTGACTTTCCTCTGCTGACAAGAATCCCGTTAGACTGAAGTGAACCCTCTGGTACTGTCATCCACCAGGAGCGAGCAAAGAAAAAAGAATTGAATGGCAAAACATTTTTTGGTGGGAACATGGGAACTTGGGCTCCTTCCCTTCAGGTTTTTAAAAGTCCAGAACTCCCTAGAGGAGAAAGTGTTTGAAGTCCTGTCTGCTCTCATTAGCATTTAATGACATCATTGTGATTATACTGTGGCCTGAGGTTTTTATACAGCTGGTGCCTTTTGTAAACCAAAATAATAAACAAACAATGGCATCTCTTAGCAACGGAACAGAAGAGAAGCATTTCCCAGCAAGGCCCTGAAAGGCCTCAAATCCCTTGGCAGCTGGCATTTCAGGCACCAGGAAGCTTGATGGGAAACTAGTCCCATTTTCCTTTCAGATCAGCATTCTTCTGACCCCTCAAGCCTCGGGCCTCATCTCTAGCCATCAGCAGCCTTTTCCCTGCCCTTCTTGGAGACTGTCCAATTCTAGCTTGCCTTTGCATGGCAATATGAAGGTCTTCTCGCAGGTTGAACGTCTTTTCCCCTGAGTAGTAATTGGGTGTTTCTCAGCCTCCAACTTCGCCAGAGAGATGGAAAAAAACCCCCCAAAAACCAACCTACGACTCTCATCTTCAGCAAAGCTGAAAAGTAGATGGTAGTGCCACCATTTTTTTTAAACCACTGGTCACCAATATGATTTCATCGATGTGGAAAGCTAGAGTTGTCAGGAGCAGTGAGAGATTGATTTGGCCAGCACTTGAACTCAGGTCTTCCTGTCCCCCAAGCCAGCTCTCTATCCGTTAAGCCATGCGGCCTCTCATCCCCACGTCATAGAAGGAGAGATGAAAGCCCAGATAGGTGAACAGATTTGCCCATCATTGCTCACAGAATGGCAGAGAGGGAAGTCAGACAGTCTTCAGACTGTCTAGGGATCTAGGGATCTTTCTACTTACTGCTTAGGCTCTGTTATTACCTAGAGGTAGTACACTGGGCCTGGAGTCAGGAAGACTTGAGTTCAAATCCAGCCTCAGATACTTACTAGCTGAGTAACCCTGGGCAAGTCACTTTAAAAAAAAAAATCTCCATTTGCCTCAGTTTCTTCAACTGTAAAATGAGAATAATAATAGCACCTACTTCCTAAGGTTGTTGGGAGGAGCGAATGAGATAGTATTTATAAAGTGCTCAGCATAGTGCCTGTTACATAGTAGGTACCACATAAATGTTTATTCCTTTCCTTTTTCCCCCTCCCTGAGAAGATAAGACTTTCCTCAAAGTTGTGATTTTGGGAATGTTGTAGGGGAATCCTGTTCTAATATAGGCTGTACTATACTGAAAGTTATTCTGACTCAGTGACCCACTGTTTTCAGGGACCTGCTTGTGAATCCGTGTAGGGGGAGGCTGTTAGGGGATGCATCCCTTGCTATTTTTCAGATAACTACCTGTGGTTTGTACCCTGACCTGATAAATATCACGTGTAGGCCACTGGGGAGGAACTGAGATGCAATGGCCCATTCTCTTTTACTGATGTGAACCTATCTGAATTGTCTTTATCTCATTACAAAAGTTATCAATAAAAACTGGCTCCATCTTGAATCCTCTGCTGATCTCCAATGATCAGCCCATCGATGTGTTGCTACCTTGATGTGCTTTTAATAAACTCCTTTTAATTTTCTTTATCCTGTTTTGCCTCATTAATTAGGGTGGAAGCCTGAGCAAAGAATTCTACTTTTAACAACTAGCTGCACTCTGAGATTCTTTTCACCTCTGAATTATGACCTATGTCTTTGGAGGGAATATTCCCATCAATGAGATCATGGATCCCAGGAAAGGCAGTGTGGGGCAGTAGAGAGAGCACTGAACATGGAGGACCAAATTTGGAGTTACTGGACCTGAGTTCCACTCTTGCCTTTGTTACTTACTATCTGTGTTACCTTGACCAGGGTAACATCTCTGTCACTTTCTTCATCTGTAAAATTAGAGGGTAGGGGGAGACTAGATGACCGCTAAGGTTCCTTTCTGTTTTAAAGCTATGATCCTCTGAAGTACTGAAACACTGACATACAGACAGAAGTTACTGCACATTCTACTACATGGGTGAGGTAGAGGGAGTTAGGAGAGAGGAATAATTCGCCATCTTCCAAACAACTATGTGGTGGGGTCAACAGCAGGGTCACTTAAGTGATGAGTTATGGGTTTGTCTCATTTCCTCCCCTATTTTTGTGAGGCCAAAACATTAAACAGTACCTCAACCGCTGACTTAATTTGGACAAATTAAATCACATTAAAAAAATTTTTTCCCTACCACCATATTGGGCATTACATTGTACTAGACATTCAAAGAGAAAAAGATTAGATTTGTTGTTTAGTCATTTTTAGTCCTATCTGACTTTCCATGGCCCCATTTGGGGTTTTCTTGGCAGAGACACTGCAGTGGTTTGCCATTTCCTTCTCCAGCTCATTTTACAGATGAGGAAACTGAGGCAAATAAAGTTAAGTGACTTGCCCAGGATCATACCATTAGCAAGTGTCTGAGGCTGGATTTGAACTCAAGAAGATGAGTCTTCCCGTCTCCAGGCCCCGTTATTCCATCCATTGTGCCCTTTACCTGCCCTTAAAGATTAGATAGTATGCCTTTAAAACACTTTCCCCTCATCCTCTGAAGGGAGCAGCTGGAGAAAGGATACTGTAGGATATGTCTAGGCTGTAATTCCCGGCAGGGAGGCCATCGGCAAACTGCTGGATTCTGTGGATGCGCCTGTATAGCTTTTTGAAAGTGGGAAGGGCTGCTACCCGCATCCAGACAATGAAGTCACTGTTGAGGAAACCATTGTTTTCTGGATTCCCTTGGTCCAACTGATAAACAGGCTTCCTCCAGTAAGGAGGCTTGACAGTTCCTGTGGAAAGAAGTCAAAGGATTCGGTGGAGACAGGCTGCCAGATGACACAGTAGATTAAGCACAGGTCTTGGAGTCAGGAAGACTTGAGTTCAAATCTGCCCTCAGACACTTACTAGATGTATGACCTCAGTTTCCTCACCTGTAAAACAGGGATAATAACACACCTATCCCACAAGGTTGCTGTGAGGATTAAATGAGATAATAATAGTAAGGAGCTCAGCACACAAAGTGCCTGGCACATAGTAAGAGCTATGTAAATGTTGTTATTATTATTATTTTGAGTGGAACGCCACCAGGCTGCCCAGGGAGGTTTGAGTTGATCCAGGTCAGTAAAACAGAGTAGGTTAAAGCTTTCAGGACTGGGCCACTACTGGGCTTTGGCCACTGGACTTCCAGTCTGGGCAAGATAGGGAGATATAAGCTCTTAAAGAAAAAAAAGCTTCTACTGTACATATGTGAGCAGAGCACTGTGCTTGCTGCTGGAGAGAGACAAAGTTTATATAATCAATCAACATGCATTTATTCCACCCTTGCTATGTTCTAGGCACTGTACTAGGCCCTGCAGAGACAAATGCAACAGTCTCTGCCCTGAAGGAGTTTACCTTCTACTGGGGGAGACAAAAGGACATAGAAGAGGATAGTAAAAATAAATACAAGGGAATTTATATGTAGGGGAGAGATCTAGCAGCTGGGAGGAATCAGCTAAGGCTTCATGTGGAAGGTGGTACTTGAGGTAGGCTTCGAAGGAAATTAGAGATTATAAGAGACAGAAATGAGGAGGGAATGCACGCCAAACATCAGGCACAGCCAGTGCAAAGATAAGGAAATGGAAAATGAAACGTGTATGAGGAATAGCAAGAGAGCCAGTTTGGCTGGGCTGTAGAGTATACAAAGCAGAATACTGTGCTGTTGTTGTTGTTAGGACATTTCTGTTGTGGCCGACTCTTCATGACCTCATTTGGGGTTTTCTCGGCAAAGATACTGGCATGGTTTGCCATTTCCTTCCCCAGCTCATTATACAGATGAGGATACTGAGGTAAACGGTGAAGTGATTTGTCCAAGGTCACACAGCTAGTGAATGTCTCAGGCCATATTTGAGCTCAGGTCTTCCTGATTCCAGGCCCAGTACTCTATCCATTGTGCCACCTAGCTGCTCACTCTAAATTTAAAAAAAAAAAATTTTTGGCCAGGCAATGGGGTTAAGTGACTTGCCCAGGGTCACACAGCTAGTAAGTTTCAAGTGTCTGAGGCTGGATTTGAACTCAGGTCCTCCTGTCTCTAGGGCCAGTACTCTATCCACTGCACCACCTAGCTGCCCTTGCCCACCCTAAATTTAATGAATACTTGTTGAATGAATGAACATTTGACAGACAGAGACATTGCGGAACCAAATACTCTACTCATTCAGCATCCTGTTGTTCCAAGAGTTGTGAATTAGATTCTGGAAATGAACTCACACTAAGAGTCTGAGCATATGACTACTCAGACCAGGGTTTAGGGTCCAAGAGGGGAATTTTGCATTCATTTTTATTAAATAATATCTTATTCAATGTATTCTATCGTCCTAATCTGTTGAGATCTTTTTGGATTGGGATTCTGGCATCCAAAATGTTAGCTATCTCTCCAATACAAAAGGAAATGGGTTATAAAATTAATAATCATGGAGAATTTTAATGCCCCACTATGATAATGATAAATCAGGCAAAAAGATTAAGAAATAAATTACAGTGCTAAATAGAGTATTAAACAAATTAGATTCAATAGATACATGAAGAGAACTCAAGGGGAAAACCAAAGAGTATACATTTTTCAAAAAT
Source organism: Vombatus ursinus (assembly GCF_900497805.2). Lineage (NCBI taxonomy): Eukaryota > Metazoa > Chordata > Mammalia > Diprotodontia > Vombatidae > Vombatus > Vombatus ursinus. The sequence goes on along the minus strand of NW_020941197.1, from coordinate 7,641,097 downwards.
ACATATGCAACATGCACAAAAGTTGATCTGGCTTCAGGGGTGGGCTGGAGCCAGCTTGAACTGGTTCTTGAAAGTTGATTGTTAAATTTTTAGTGTGAGTATTTACTCCTCAGAAATAGGCAAACACTACAAATCAGGGCTTGATTTATCGTTTTGTGGATTGTCTAGACTCAAAAAAGTGATGGAGAAAACGTTAATGCAGATCAAACTTAAAAGTGTGTTGTGTGGACTTTTTTTCTCAGAGAGCTGATTGTAAAAAAATTTATCAGCACACCATTGTCTGGATTGCAAAGAAGGTATGAATAAATATAGAAAAATAGAAATCCTCTGTACTACATTCATGACTAATAACACACTGGAGTTAGCAGTAAATACTAGGAACAAAATATGTAAACCCAAGCTAACGCTAAAAGACTATTTATTGAATAATCCATAGGTGAAAAAATGGAAAATAATAGATCATATCAAAGACAATAATAATATGTATATTTCATATAAAAATCTATAGTATGCAGCCAAGGCAGGGGCAAACATATTGATCTGAATACCCATATCAAAAAGAAAACAAAATAGAAAACTAATGAAGTAAGTCTGCATTTTGAAAATGTAGAAAAGGAGGAAAAGTAATGTGCCAACAGAAAAAGAGAGAACTAGCCAAAATAAGAGTTCAGATTAATATAAAAGAAAAGAAGAAAACAATTGAAATGATAAATAAAGCTAAAAGTTGATCATTTGAAAATACCAATAAAATTGACGGTCAATGAGCAACTCTAATTAAAAATAGAAGAGAACCTATGTTCATAAAATTCAAAATGAAAAAATCATTTTTATACATCACCAAGAAAAATCAAGAGAAACTTATAGAGGAATGTCATTGACAATAACAACAAAAATACATCAAACATTAGGCTTTAGTCTATCTAGATATATAAGAAGTATATGCTAATACAATTGCAAAATTATTTTGACAGAAATCAAGAACTGAACAAGTGGAGGGTTTTTTTTGTATGTGATTAAGTAGAATTAGCATAATGAAAATTTGTTGTTGTTCAGTTGTGTCCAATTCTTTGTGACCCCACGGACCATAGCACGTCACTACTGTCTATGGGGTTTTCTTGGCAAAGATACTGGAGTGGTTCACCATTTCCTTCTTCAGTGGATTAAAGGCAAGCAGGTTAAGTGACGTGTGCAGGGTTACATAACTAATAAGTGTCTGAGGCTGGATTTGAACTCAAATCTTCTTGACTCCAGGCCCAGGGTTCTATCCACTGAGCTACTCAGCTGCCTCATAATGAAAACAAGATTCTCCAAATTAATTTATATATTTAGTGCAATTCCAATAAAAATACCAGAAGGTTACTCAATAGAATTAAATCCTAACAAAATTCATATGGAAAAGTACTCAGGCAAAAATATCCAGAATAGTTATGAAAAAGAACAGCTGAAGGGAAGTTGGGCCCAGTATATTTTAAATGTATTGTAAGGCAATAATTGCAAAAGCTTTTGGGCACTAGGGGGAAAATAGAGAAATAAATTGATGGAATAAAGTATAGAATGCAGAAATAGAACTTGAAACACACAAGAGATTAGTGTTTCATAAAAATCACACTAAAACATTGGGAAATTTCATCATTATTCAATAAAAACCTATGGGAAAATTGGCTGGATCTCAATCTATTTTTTGGTCACTCTGCTATCCAGTTTTCCCAATCAGTTTTTATTAAGTAATGATAACTTAACAGACTTTCCACTCTTGTAAAGCCTGCCCTATGACATTCAGGACATGTAAGTCTTAATGCAAGGAGGAGGGAAGTTTTCAGTCACATGGTTTACAGATGGGACCATTCTCCCCTCCAGAGAAATCCAACTTTCCTTTCCAAGTGTGGGACACTTGGTGTGAACAAAAAAATGTGCTCAGTCTAGTTGGATTAACCTTCCTCATGTTTTTGTATGTTTCCACCTCCACTCCTGAAACTCTTCTTAATGAGAGAGGTTTCCTTCATGGAAAAAAACAAGGATGTTCTTCCACCTTCACTTGGTTGATACCATCCTTCTCTGCCCCACAGTGGTTTGATTTGGGAATACTAATTGCTGTGGGTGAAATGATCAGACTTTTTGCTGCCACTGCTTCAACATTCTTCCCCATGGTCTGCCCGGGGTACCCCAGAATATCCTATCCTGGGGACAGGAAAAAAATCAACTTTCTCTGAGTACCAGGTTCGTCTATGTTGTATTTCAAAGACAATAAGCAGCCATATTAACTACTGGTTTTCTCTGCTGTGCATCACAGCCCATCCAGGAAAACTATAGTTCTTCCTAGGAACCAGGAGGCCAATTAGGGAGAAAATAACAAGTCATCTTTACTTAATGTCTCAATGGGAAGGACACTAAATACTAAACAAAAGAGTTTATATTTTATCCTAAGGGCTTGGGAAACTAATAAGCCGGGGAGTGACATGGTCAGAACTATACTTTCGGGCTTTTAATCAGATGGCTGTGTGGAAGGTGGATTGGAGATGGAAGATTAGGGATGGAAGAGACTAAATGAAGGGAGACCAGTGAGGAAGTTATATAAGAGTTCAGTGGAGGCCTGGACTGTGGTGACCTCAAGGTAAGAATAAAATTGGGGAAAGGTCATGATCTTAAAGGGTGAACCAGAGAGAGGCCATGCCAGGTCAAACCAGAGTTAATCAGAATAACAAATCCACAGGGCAGGGCTGGGTGGAAGGAAAGAATGAAGAATTCCAGTCATTCCCAAGCTGCAGAATCAGTACAGAATTTATGAAGAAAATATACTACAAAAGGGGACAGTAGGCATCTGAAAGATGGTGGTTTATCCCACTTACTTACCTACCTAAAATATTACTTTACGGTGACAAGCTGCTGGTCATGCTCCTACCATACATTGCTCATTGCCATGTATAGTAGGACTGAATGTTTTCCCCCAACTACCCTTTATAAGTGAGATAAAATGACAATGGCAGTGTTAATGGACCTTACCTGCAAATGCACTGGCAAGGTTACTGGACTTGGGATTCTGAAACTTGACATGCTTATCAGTCCACCATGTAATATCACTGCTGAGTAGTGGGACGTTGATTCTTGTAGATGAGTTAGGGTAGTATGACAGAAGAATAGTGTCTGTAGGGAAATCCAAAGAAACTTCATCATGTGCAATGGTAAATTCTCTGGTGTTGTAACACACACATAGCAAGGCTTTTGGCATGCATAGCTGTACTCAACCCCTAGCTAAAAGTCCATTCTCTAGACCTACTACCAATCATTACTCAATTACTTTTTTTCCCTTTTGTGTACATCCTATGACTATTCTGGGTGGTTAGTATTGGTACAAAATTCCTATTACCTTTTAAAACCAGAAATGACACTAAAACCTACCAACCAGCTCCTAATCACTATTTTATGTGCCAGACTTGCTGGACCCCTTTCCAACCCCCATTTTTGTTGTTCCCTCTCCAGTCCTCTTATTTTTGTTCATATTGTCACCTAGACCTGTCACAGATTCTCCTTTCCTCCCCTTCCTCTTTCCCAACCCCCAATTAAACAATCTATTTAAAGAGATGCTTATTAAACCCTTTTTATGTTCAGGTCATTATGATTCCCTCACTGTTGATGTACCTTCCTTCTTTCAAGGCCTAACTCATATTCTCTTTCATGAATCTTTCCCTAGCCCTATGATCTCTTTAAGGTGAAAGAGATTTCTCATAGTATTTTGCTTAAACCTCTCCTTAGCACGTATCTTACTCTTCCTTCCTTAATAGTCATTGGCAGATCGGTCTCCCCACTCCAATTACTCCTTGATCTTTGTCCTACCTCTCTTTGTATTTTATATAATTGGTTCTTAATCATTCTTTTCTAAGTTGACTGAATTGGGAAAATAATAAAGTTTAGGAAGATTTTAATACACATATGACTATCAAAAGCAATCAGAACTGATTTTTCTTCCAGTGAATACTCCAATTGTGTTTGGTTCAAATTAACAGACTCCTCTTTATAATCTTTGGAAGCAAGGTGGTATTGTGGAAGAATCCCCAAATCTCTCTGGGTCTCAGTTTGCTCATTTGTAAACTGAGGTGGTTAGGTTAGATGATCTGTAAGGCCTCCTCCAGTTTTCATTTTATGTTTATGTCTACGTCTATTCATTTGCAACCTGAGTACTATAATCCAGTGCTCAATGTAGGAATTCAAATAAAGTCAATTCAATAACTATTCATTGCTGTGCACAGGATGTCATGCCAAGTGAGGAAGAATGCATTCTGGAAATGGATATTTTAAAAAGTGAAATTTTGCTGCAAAGGTGGTGATCTGGACATTTTAACTGATTGAACTCATTGAAGTGGATAAACCCAAAGGATGGCAGAAGACACCTACCATTGAACATGCTGTTGGCAATGGCACCGCAAGGAGCGATGGGTATATCATTGGAAACCCTCTGGAACGGAGCGCAGTTCTCAACATTCTAAATTCAAGATGACACAAAAATGAGGAATGCCTTTTGTCTGATTACTTGGGTTGTTGGAAGAGAGAAAACTAGCAGCAACCGAGACCAAGGAATGTGATGTTTTTTCTAAAGTTTCTTATTCAGTGTTTATAAGGAATGTTCCACAATTTATATTTTGTAAGAAGGATGTACGTTTGCAGAAAGTGAGGGGGAGAGGGACAATTAATGCAAACTGTTTCAAAAATATGCTACAAAATGGTGGTCATTTTCATGTGACTACATAAAAAATATGTAAAAATATTTTCCTTAAGTAGCAATTCACATGTTCCCAGACAAAACTGCTTAAGCCTCAGTAAGTTTTCTACTCCAGGTCTGAAAAGACTGCCTTCTTAGCAAAATGTATTTTTCCAGAGCTAATGTTAGCAGTGAAGTAGAGATCAGTTTCTTTATATAACTCAGGAAGTTCTAAAGCTTCATTGAGGGGTCTCATTATAAGGAGGTAGAGCTGATGAGCAGAAATGATACCTACCACTCCTTTTATTCACTAAGCCCTGTGATGTTCATGAAGGAAGGTACAAGCATTCATACTCAAAGAGGTGAATTAGGTTCATACCACTGTTCTAAAGCAGGAAAACATGGCCAATCATCCATAGTTTGTTCAGTCCCAACCCCCAAATTCTCCAAAAATGAAAATAGCGATTTTTCTTTAGGAAAATCCTAGCCAGTGGACAGATTTCTGGCTTTACTTTCTGTATTATTCTTGCCAGGCCCACACTGGGGCTGGGATCTGCCATGTTCTAGAACAGAGAGTTCTATTGCCCAGATTTAGAATTGGAAGGGACCTCAGAAGTTTTCTAGTCTTACCCTTACCTCAAGAATTCCTTCTACCATATTCCTGATAAATGGTCATCCTTCCCCATTTGGCCAATTGTATTTTTTAGAAACTTGTTTTCTATGGTTGATTTTTGTCCTCCTTTTTTCCAGGCTATTGACTTTCTCTTGCATACCTCTCATTTTTTCTTCTACCTCTTTCATTTGACTTTTAAAATCCTTCTTGAGCTCTTCTAAGAAAGCTTTCTGGGCTTCAGACCAGTTCATATTTCCTCTTGAGGTTCCAGATGTGGGTTTGTTGACAATGTTGTCCTCTTCAGAATTTCTGCCTTAATCTTCACTCTTCTCATAATATCAGTCTATCATATGTTTCTTTTTGCTCATGGTGTTTACTTATTTCCTGGCCTTTAAAGAGATTGAGCTCTCTTGCTGGGGAGCAGAGGGCACTGACCCAACCTTCTTGTGCTGGGAGCCTAGGACCTGGTCACTGGCTTTGTGTGCTGGGGCCTCCAATGTTGGCAGTTCGAGGCTGTAGGGTTCTAGCAGCTTACCTGGTATTGGGCTGGAATCAGCAAGGCTAGAACTCTAGGGTAACTCTAGGTTGCCTGCTTTTCCTTTCCTTTCACTTTCTTCAGCTCCTTTCAGATGGATGTTGCAGAGTCTTTATCTGCCTGGGGCCCTTTGTAGTGCTGCTTCCCTTATTTTTGCTAAGGCACTGGGAGACCCGGTTGCTGTAGAATGCTGAGGGTGCCGAGGCACCAGGTGGTTTTCCAAGCTGGTTTCCACCAGTTACCCTGCCCTCACTGAGGCACTTGGGGGTCCAGGTGTTGGTGTTTGCCTGGTCTACCACCTGGGCTTCGGGATCTCCTCCTGGTATGCTGAGGTGGGGCTTTCTGCTAGCTTGCTGGGAGGCCTCCCATTCTGTACTGTTTTCCTTGCCCCAGGGCAAGAGGGGCCTTTCCTGTTAATCCCTCAAGCTACCTGGGCTACAGGACTGCTGCACCCCATCTTTCTTCTGGTCCAGCTGTTCCAGGGTTTTTCCTTGGGCGATATTTTCTGGGTTTTCAGAGGTTATTATGGGAGGGTAAGAGTGCCTTACCTCTTACTTCACCATCTTGGCTCTATCTTTGCAATTTCTATCCATTGCTCCTGCCACCTGGAACCAAGCAGAGCACACCTGATCTCCTCCATGACAGTCCTTCAGGTACCTACAGAGTATGAGACTCCCACTAACTTTTCTCTTTTCTAAACAGTCCCACTTCCTTCAACCCATCCTTCAGTGGCATTGTTTTGGGTCTCCTCATCATCCTGGTCATGCTCCTCTGAACCCACTCCAGCTTGTCCTTTGGTCACTGTTGTTTTTCTGGACCTGTGATTTCACTGGTATCAGGAGCTCTCAGAGGAAAAACTCTCTTTGCAGATGCAAATCACCAACTTTTCTTCAATGTATAGTCTTAGACAATTGCCTGAGGTATTAGGAGGTGATCTTGACTGGCCCAAGATCACAAAGTGGCTGTGTGTGTCAGAGGCAGATCTTGAACGATCCCAGGTCTTCCTGACTCAGGAGCTGACTCTTTATCTAATATATTACATTAGTTCTCGATATCTTCCCTGAAGGGCAGCTAGGTGGCGCTGCAGTGGATAGAGTGCTGGGCCTGGAATCAGGAAGACTCATCTTCCTGAGTTCAAATCTGGCCTCAGACACTTACTAGCTGTGTGACCCTAAGCAAATCACTTCACCATGTCTGCCTCAGTTCCTCATCTGTCAAATGATCTGGAGAAGGAAATGGCAAACCATTCTAGTATCTTTGCCAAAAAACCCCAAATGGGGTCACCGAGAGCGAGACATGACTCAATAACAACAAATTCTTCCCATAATAGAGCACCCACAATTCAGCACACTAGACTAAAGTCCAAGTTGAACATTTCCTTTGTCCATTCATCTTACCCCCCAACTCTAGCAGGCTGTCTCGTCTTCTGACTTGCTGATTTTAAATAAAATCTCATTTAAACCAAGCACCTTAGCACTGATAATTCAGAGGATAGAATATCTGATATCGTTTGGGAAGAAGGGAGTAGTGATGAATGGAATCTGATTTGATTACAGCTTCTCAGGGAAATCCTGATCAACAAATCACTTCCTATCAATGTTACGCTCACAACCAATCAATATGGCTAGCTTGTCTACTAGGCAGAGAAAGCTACTCAATTGGAAACTCTCTTTTTAAAAATTTTTTGGGGGGCTAGGCAATGGGGTTAAGTGACTTGCCCAGGGTCATACAGCTAATAAGCGTTGTGTCTGAGGCCAGATTTGAACTCAGGTCCTCCTGAATCGATGGCCAATGCTTTATCCACTGTGCCACCTAGCTGCCCCCAATTGGAAACTCTTAGGGACATTTCAAGTCTAGATTCTGAGACCCTGGAGATGAATGATTCTAGGGTTATCACTAGATAGGTCCTCTGATCCTCGCAACCAACCAATATGGCTAGCTCCTCTACTAAGACTTCAGAGTGAGCTGGAAACTCTTACAGAGATATTTCAAGTCTAGATTCTGAGACCCCAGAGATTAATGATGCTGGGGTTATTACTAGATACGTCCTCCAGATAGTTCCTTGCCTTCTCTACTATCTTTTAAAAATGTTTTGTTGGTGTCTTTTGTTTTTTACATACCATTTACATAGTCATTTCCCAATATATCATGCCCATTGGGCAAAGAAAAAACACAGTCAGGAAAAACTGGTAAAGTATCCTACGTTGGACAGTATATGCAAAAATCTACCCCCATTGCCTCCCACCTCTCTTGTAGGAGGAATAAAGTCTGTCTCAATGTTACTTCTACAGATACAAGATTGGCCATTGTATTTTATCTGAGTTCAGTTGCTTTCTAGTATTGTCTCCAACATCTTCTATGAGTCATCTGTTCTCATCCAAAGTTGAAGCCTCCCTAGGTGGGGAGCAAGGAATGGATGGAGCCAGAAATTTCCCTCGTGTGTGGGAAGGGGTAGTGCTAAAATAATAGGCAACAAGTCGAAAATAGTAACAAGGGATACGGGATGATTTTAAGGGAGAGAGAGGGAAAGCTCTGCTTATATGGGAAGCACAGATAATACATTAGGAATATGGAGGTAAGAGTGAATGAACATATCATCCAGGGTTAGGGTGTAGAGCACAATACCAAGATTGTATCAGGAGCCTGAGCTCCTCCATAAATGTTGCTTCAATTTGCTGCACTCAACTAACTTTGTTTCTTTGTTTCCTTCTCTCTCTCTCTTCCTTCTTTCTTTCTTTCTTTCTTTCTTTCTTTCTTTCTTTCTTTCTTTCTTTCTTTCTTTCTTTCTTTCTTTCTTTCTTCCTTCCTTCCTTCCTTCCTTTCTTTCTTCCTGAGTAAATCAGGCTTAAGTGACTTGCCCAGGGTCACACAGCTAAATCTGAGGCTGGATTTGAATTCAGGTCCTCCTGACTCCAGGGCCAGTGCTCTATCCACTATGACTCCCAGCTACCCCATGCACTCAACTTACTTCAGATGTGGCTACATCTTTACATCTTAGCTATTGTGTCATAGTCTGGCTGATTAGCTGTTGGATTCAGAGTCAGGAAAACTTAGGTTCAAATCCCACCTTAGATGCTTTCTAGCTGAGTGACGCTCGGGAAGTTACTTAAACTCTCTAGGCCTCAGTTTCTTCATCTGGAAAAAGAGAGGGAGGAGAGTCAATAATCTTTAAATCTATGGTCCTATTATGATCTGTTCTCCATAGAAATAACCATCTCTAAGTAATTACACAATTTCCTTCTACTTCCTCAGATTTAAAGACCAACAGAATAAAAACACCTGAGAGTTAAGTCAATGATTTTAAAGGAAGTTTTTACCGTAATATCTTCTCCCAAAAGCTGGCGATTATTTCTGGAAATAATATATCGGCGATAGTTCTGATAGAAGTTGTACAGTTTATAGTACATGTATACATTGCCCTTGGAGGAGAAAAAGAAATGAATAATGGGAGATTAAGAAAAGGTAAATGGAATATTAGTGAGCATGAATAAGAGCTTTAAACAGTAATATACTGGAGCCAGTTCATAATGGCTCAGAAGAGCTGATTGTTAAATTTTCAGTGTGAGCATTAATACCTCAGAAATCAGCAAACTATAAATCAGGGCTTGATTAATTGTTTTGTTGATTGTCTAGACTTTAAAAAGTAGTGGAGAAAAAAATTTTTTGTGTGTATACACATACATATTCACACAGACATACATTTCCCCCCCTAGAGAGTCCGTTGTTAAACATTTACCAGCATACCTTGGCTGCATTTTCCTAAAAAAAGGCATCATGGCAGAGCATTCTTGGGGAGCTGAAAGGCTCTTCATGTTTCATGGATCTCCCAAAAAGTCTACCACAGTCACTCAGCATTGGCAAATTCTAGCCCAGAAAAAGGTCTTAATGGTTACTAAACCTTTTCTTTCTTATGTTTATACAATGAAGGAGGTAGCTGTTTTGGCACAGTAGATTAAGGGTCAGCCTTGGAATAAAGAAGACCTGGGTTCAAGTTCTATCTTGGACAATACTGGCTGCCTAACTAGAGTCAAGTCACTCATGACCCCCTGCAATTCTCTAAGATTAAGTTACAGAGGAGTTAGCAAGCTGCATTAATGGAGGCATTTCCTGCTCTAGGATTGAGATCAGAATCTTTCTCCTCCTTCTCTTTCTCCTTCTTCTCCTTCTCCTTCTTCTTCTCCTCCTCTTCCTCTCTCTCTCCCTTCTCTCTCTCTTTCTCTCTTTTTCTGTCTCTCTCCAGAGTTAAAGTAGATGACAAAGCATTAAAGTCATGTGTTTTTCAAGCAAATACACCCCCCCAAAAAATCTTTTAAAATAGCTTGTTTATGTGGCACTGATCATATATAGTGAATAATTGCTGTACTTGGAGTCAGGAAGAACTGGTTCAGACACTAACCATGACTAGCAGTGTGTACCTGGGCAAATCACTTCCTATTTTTGGGGTCTTATTTTTTTCCTATAAAAACAATCCTAAGTTACTTGCTTGAGCTCTCCCCCAAACCCCTCCAAATACCTGTAAAAAATGGCTCTAAACAAATTTTAAAGCAGCAGAACCCACAAAAAGACAGAGTGAAACAAATATCCTGCCCAAGACAACCTGGATGGTTGATCAGAAAGGTATATCTCGCCCAGTGGGGAGAGGAGTGCAGTTTGGTGTGGGCGCGCAGGCAAACAGGCCTGGAGCAGGCCTCAGAGGACTGAATCACAGGCAGCTGTGATGATTTACAGACTTCTCAACCTATGAACGCCAAAGACAACTTATAAGGTCAGTGGGAAAAGTCTGTGACTGTGGTGAGAGAGAGAGAGAAGTACGGTCCCAGCCCCAGTCCCCAAGTGCAGCCCTGTGTGGCAGCTGCTTCCAGAGCTTCCAGCCCACAGACTGAGGGGGAATTGAGTGGCTGATCAGAGGGAGATTGCAGGGATCTCTTTGCTGGTGCAGGACTCTCTTGCTTTGCCCGTGCTTGGATCTGGGTCACAGTTCTGGGTGGCGGTCCTGAGGCAAGGAGGAGCTCTGGTGTAGTGGAGCTTGTTGTGGTGGTGGAGAGGAAATCCTCCTCACAGTTCCAAGGCAGAAAAGAGTGCTTGTGGTCACTCATAGACCAGAGCACAGGCCAAGAAAGGAGTAAACATCTCACCCTTGATCATACCACCTTGGAAGAACTGGAAATTTATAGGTCCCTAGAAGTATCTCTGAAAACAGCTGCACAAAACCCCAGAAGCTTGGGACAGTACATTCTCCACAGTGGAAGCAAACCCTTACCTTAACAAAGAGTTTATAACTCAAGTAATTGGCTGGGATCATGAGTAAGCAGCACAAAAAGAGTCAGACCATAGAATATTACTTTGGTGACAAGGAAGATCAAACCATACAACAAGAAGAAGACAACAAAGTCAAAGCTCCTACATCCAAAGCCTCCAAGAAAAATACGAATTGGTCTCAGGTCACAGAAGAGCTCAAAAAAGATTTTGAATATCAAGTAAGAGAAGTAGAGGAAAAACTGGGAAGAGAAATGAGAGTAATGTAAGAAAATCATGAAAAACAAGTCAACAGCTTGCTAAAAGAAGTCCAAAAAAATACTGAAGAAAATAACACCTTAAAAAATAGCCTAACCCAAATGGCAAAAGAGGTCCCAAAAGCCAATGAGGAGAAGAATGCCCTAAAAAGCAAAATTGGCCAAATGGGAAAGAAAGTCCAAAAGCTTACTGAAGAAAATAGTTCCTTAAAAATTAGAATGGAGCGATTGGAAGCTAGTGACTTTATGAGAAATCAAGACACTGTAAAACAAATCCAAAAGAATGAAAAAAATAGAAAACAATGTGAAATATCTCATTGGAAAAACAACTGACCTAGAAAATAGATCCAGGAGAGAGAATTTAAAAATTACTGGACTATCTCAAAGCTATGATCCAAAAAAGAGCCTAGACATCATCTTTCAAGAAATTATCAAGGAAAACTGCCCTGATATTTTAGAACCAGAGGGCAAAATAGAAATTGAAAGAATCCACTAATAACCTCCTGAAAGAGATCCCCAAATATCCTACAAATATTGTAGCCAAATTCCAGAGTTCCCAGGTCAAGGAGAAAATATTACAAGCAGCCAGAAAAAAACAATTCAAGTATTGGAAACACAATCAGGATAACACAAGATTTAGCAGCTTCTACATCAAGGGACCGCAGGGCTTGGAATATAATATTCTGGAGGGCAAAGGGGATAGGACTACAACCAAGAATCACATACCCAGCAAAACTGAGTATAATTCTTCAGGGGAAAAAATGGTCATTCAGTGAAATAGAGGACTTTCAAGCATTCTTGATGAAAAGACCAGAGCTGAATAGAAAATTTGACTTTCCAATACAAGACTCAAGTGGAACATGAAGAGGTAAACAGGAAAGAGAAATCATAAGAGACTTATTAAGGTTGAACTGTTTACATTCCTGCATGGAAAGATGATATTTGTAACTCATGAGATATTTGTCAGAATTAGGGTAATTGGAGGGAAAAAAATTATATGTATGTATATAGATAGATAGATAGAGGGGACAGGGTGAGTTGAAGATGAAGGGGTGATATCTGGAGAATAAAATTAAGGGGTGAGAGACGATTATACAGGGAGAAGGAGAAAGGGAGAAGTAGAATGGGGTAAATTATCTCATATAAAACAGAAAAGAAAAGGCTTTTATAGAGGAGGGGAAGTGGGGGAAGGTGAGAGGGAATGAGTGAATCTTATTCTCATCAGATATGGCTTAAGGAGTGAATAACAGACACACTCAATTGGCTATGGAAATCTATCTTATCCTACAGGAAAATGGGGGTGGGGAAGGGGACAAGAAAGCAGGAGGATGATAGAGGGGAGGGCAGATTGGGGGAGGGGGTAATCAGAAGCAAACACTTCTAAGGAGTGACAGGGTCAAAAGAGAGAATAGAATAAATGGGGGGCGGGATAGGATTAAGGGAATTATACTTAGTTTTTTACAACATGACTACTATGGAAGTGTTTTGCCTGACTACACATGTATAACCTGTATTGAGTTGCTTGTCTTCTCGATAAGGGTGGATAGGTAGGGAGGAAGGGAGAAAATTTGGAACTCAAAGTTTTAAAAACAAATGTTAAAAAAAATTGTTTTCACATGCAACTGGGAAATAAGATATACAGGAAATGGAGTATAGAAATCTATCTTACCCTACAGGAAAATTGAAGGGGAAGGGGATAAGAGAAGGGGGGGAGAAACAGAAGGGAGGGCTGATTAGGGGAAGGGGTATTCAGAATGCATGCCATCTTGGGGTGACGGGAACGACAAGATAGGGAGAAAATTTGGAAGTCAAAATCTTGTGTAAGTGAATGTTGAAAACTACAAATAAATTAATTAATTAAAAAAACAACAACAACAATCTTAGACTTCAGTAAGAAAGACACCTAGGTAGCAGAAGTAGTTGCAAAGAGGCAAATTTATATATGATATAAGTACACCGCAGGCTCTGTCAGGCCCCCAAAAGTGCTTGCTTCTACCCTCAGAGTTCTAGGGGTAACCCTTGGAGGGAGTTGAAGGCTTTTCTAGCAGTAAAACTAACAAGCCCCGTCTACTGTAATTCTGCCAGTAATAATCAGTTGACATCAATTAGCCAGCCAGTGTTTACTAAGGTGGTATTGTAAGGATAGTTGATACAAAATTTCTTCTAAAAGTCTGAGACATACTCCCCCAGCAAGTACATACAGAAGCCAGGGGAAAGTGGGCTCATACTCAGACCACTTATGGCAAAAGCAGATCATTCACAGTTCCTGGAAGTCCTTTTCCCTGCTTCATAGGGCATTCATGTGTCCTCAGTTCCAGGAACTGTGAATTGCCTACTTCTGAAGTTCCCCAGAAATTATTGTTGTTCAGTCGTGTCTGACTCTTGGTGACCCTCTTTGGGGTTTTCTTGGTAAAGATACTGGAGCAGTTTGCCATTTCCTTCTCCATCTCATTTTACAGATGAGGAAACTGAGGCAAACATGGTTAAGTAACTTGTCCAGGGTCACACAGCTAATAAGTGTCTGAGGCTGGATTTGAATTCAGGTCTTCCTGACTCCAGGCCTGTTACTCTATCTACTGCACCATTTAGCTGCCTATAGGTATGGGGCAGCTTTCTGCTGGACTTGTAGAGTTCTGAAACTGCCTTTTCTCAATGCATCTAGTCTGTCTGTGACTCCTGATGCAGACACTGCTACCAGTCACGTCTGTCCTGGGGATACAGCTAGGATGCCGATGAGAAGTCCAAATCTTCCAACACTTTAAAGCATGTGGGCCAACCAAGAGGGGATAAATAGCTCTATTGGCCAGCAACCATCAATAGCCTTCAACTACTGCTAGACTGTGTCTGGTCTACATGTGCTTTGTACATCACCAGATATGTGCATATGAGTTCCTTGAGGACAGGGAATATTTCACTTTTGTCATTATACTCCCCAACTCCAGCACAGTACTTGGCACATGGTGGATTTTTAATCAATTCTTGTTGACTGACACCCCACCCTCCACCCCAACCCCGCATTTATAAAGGACCAAACCGAGGCCCAGGTATTTGAATTGACTTGTCTAAGATCACACAGTAAACTAACTGGTGGTGGGACCAGGAGCAGAATTAGAACCTAGGTCTCTTGACTCCTGAACCAGTGTTCTTTCTACTATACCACAGAGGCCTGAAAAGTTCTTATTGAACATATCAAGCCATTTGTTTCTTTTATTCTGAACCTCCACCTGAAAGCAGCATTCTTAAAAAGATTTCTGCATAGCTGACTGAATGACCTAGGAAAAGACAAGCATAGAAAATGGGAGCTGGGTCATGGGGTATGCTGGACAAAGAGGTAAGGTAAGAGGGAAGGGTGAGTGATAGGTGAAAGTAAGGCAGGCTGGGGAACATAATCCTGAAAAGAGGAAAATCTTCAGTGTATGGGAAAAGGAAACAGTTTGTTATGCGGGCACTGGCAAAACCCCAGACCATAGCCATGACAAGTAGGAAACATCATGCGTGAAGGAGAACAAGCCAAACTTCAGAGAATCATTTTCTCTCATGGCCACCCAACCTGCTAATTATCTTTGCTCACTTATTTGAACAAGCAAATTCATGAGTTTGTGTCTGTGTGCGTGCATGCGAGTGTGCGCACACACACACATGCACACAATGAATCTTTATTGTTGGCTCCTGACTTTAAAAAAAATGCACATACACATTAAATCCAGATAATGGAATTGACTGTACATTTTCTTGGAAGCTGAAATGGGAATTCTCCTTCAGCTCAATTATAGGCCCATATAAATGGTAAAATAAACAGGCAGAACACATACCACACTAGGGACTGTTGTATTTTAATAAACTGTTTCCAATGGTTCTCTTCCCAAAGGCTGAGTTCAATGAGGGCCTTCATGGCCATGGCCTCTCCATTGATTTCTGGTGGCAGGTCAGGCTTTGTGGAGCTTCCTCTCTTTACATTCAGTGGGGCTTTCAGACAGTTTCCCTTTGTTGAAGAACAGAGGGGCTAACATGAGTTTGCCCTCCTGGTTTTCAGCAGTATGTAATATGTGGTGATTTGATAACTGAATGCTCTGTGATTCCCCTAAGTACTTTGGTTGAGTTTTACAAGAAAGCCTCTGCCTGGAAGAAATGGTTAGCAGCTGCTAACATTTCATTTGACTTAGGAAGCTACAAAAAAACAAACCAAAAAAACTCAAAAAATTTCTTGCAGATGGGATTGTGGCCTTTTGGGTTTTACCTTAACAAGCTTTTCTTCCAGAATTTAAATGGCACTAGCTGACTTTTGTGGGGAAGGAGGTAGGGAGGGAGGCAGAAAGAAGGGGCACTTCCATTTGGAATTGTAGGTTTCTTCTATCACAGGGACATCTCAACACACATAGAAAATACAATTGACACTCTTTCAAGCAGGGGTACAGTTTCTGTATTTGGTTATGTGATCTATATGCCATTATCTTCTCCAAATGCTATATGTTATTGATCCTATTGAGCCACTGGTTTCTCTTATTCTGAACCTCCACCTGAAAGCAGTATTCTGCATAATTGACTGTGGACCTAGGAAGAGACAGGCATATAAAATGGGGCATGGGGTAGGATGGACAAAGAGGCTATTGAACTATGAACCATAAAATGATTCATTTTATAATGAATCCTTTCCAATGAAGGCATTCTCAGAAGGGTCTGCCATCATGCTTCCATCTGGTATCGTCATCCTTCACAGAGGGAAATTGGAGAAGGAGGTATTAGACCCAAAATTTCCCATGGTATGAAGTGTCTGTTTAGCACTACATAGCTTAGCACTTCATTTCTTCTTTCCTTCATTCAGGCTGGTTGCAGGATGACAGCTCATTAGTCAAAGAGTTTCCACTTTGGTAGGATCTGCCAGAGCTTCTACTCTGCTGGTCTAGCCTTTGAGAACTCCAAATCACTTCTATGCCATGATGAGGCATCACTTACCCAATCAATCCACAAGTTTTCATTTTCATTTTCATTGTTCCCGACCTGGGTAGAGTTTTCTGAACTCTTATTGGTCTGATCAACCACAGCTGGACGCACTATACCTTGACCCCGATGTAGGGATGTCATTTTGGTCCTCTTCAAGAATGAAAGACCACAACCACTATGTACAGGGCATTGGGCTAAGAGATGGAAGGATACCAAGAAAGGCAAAAACATGGTTCCTGCCATCAAGGATATCACAATCTAATGAGGGAGACAACATGTAAACAACCATGGCCATACTAGATATGTAGAGGGTAAATGGGAAGTTGTTTCTGAGGGACGGCAATAGCAGAGAAGAGGACACAGCTAATTAATGTGAGCAGGGAAGAGTCAAAGTCCGGTCCTCCTGACTCCAAGACCAGCCCTCCATTCCCGGTGCCACTTAGCTACCAATCAAATGCAATAATAAATGTAAAGTGCTTTGCAAACCTTAAAGCCTTTTTCAAGTAAACATGATAGAGGAAAATCAATTAAGAAACAATTTAACTATGTGGTATTAGAAGAAAATGACAAACCACTCCAGTATCTTTGCCAGGAAAACCCCAAATGGGGTCACAAAGAGTCGGACACAACTGAAAAACAACTCAACAACAACAACAACAAAATTTTCTATCAACAGAAATGGAGATTTTTCACCTGGAAGAGCCTTAGTGGGAGCCAAAGGGTGGAAGTTACAGAGAGATGTTTATCACGGCATATTTTGCTAAAGGAAGAATGGAGGCCTAGCAGGGCTTATAGGATTTGAGCATCTGAGAGGTAGCACCATATATAGTGGAGAAAGACACTGAAAAAGAAAAAGAGAGAGAATGCTTCTTGAAAACAGGAGACTATGATCCAGTCCTGGCTCTTCTATTTGTTAACACTGTGACTTTGGGCAAGTCCTTTAACTTCTCTGAGGCATCTGGAAAATCGGCATTATAATTCTTCTACTCCCTAACTCACCAGGTCAAATGAAATAAAGTATGTGAAGGTGCTTCTGTACCCTTAAAGTACCATGGAAGTGGAAATCGCTGCTGCTATTACATTAATAAAACTTCCTCTAGAATAAAATACAAGCCTTAAGCCTGGCACTCAAAGTCCTTCTCAGTTTGGCTCCAACCAACTTACCATACGCATTTCACACTTCTCATGGATTTTGAGTTGGGAGGGACATTAGAGATCACTGAATCTAACCTAATCTAATCTAATTTTACAAGCAAGAAAACTGAAGGTAAAGTGACTTGCTGAGAGTCACACAGGTAGGAAGCAACAGCAGCAGAATTTGAACCCAGGTCCTCTGACCTCCAATCCAGTGTTATTGGTTTTTATTTTTTTCCACAGGGTCTCCCTTTCATGTATTCTACATTCCAGCTGAATAGGCCCCCAACCTTATTGTGCATTCTCCCACATCCTACTCATATAGGCTAGTTCCCTATATGTAGTTCCCATGGACTAGCTTGGAATTTGACCCTGTCTCATATTTTCCTTTTGAAATCTGTCCCTTCCTTTAAGGTTCAATTCAGGAGCTACCTCCTCCATAAAGCCTTCCCTGATTTCCCTCTGGTGAACATTGCTAGAGTCAGCTCAATTCAGCAAATATTGACCAGGCACTTGCTTTCTGCACAGCACTGTGCTATCTTGATGGAGACAAAGATGAAAAGTGATACATTCCTACTCTTAAGGATTTCAAATTTGGGAGTGGGGGACAAGTGTAGAACTAAGTAAAACAGGAATAATGCAACATACAGTGTGATTAGTGCAAGAGAGAAGTGCTGGAAAAGTGTTTTAAGAAAATATAGAGAGAAAGATCACTTTAAGTTAGGGGTGAGAGTGAAGAGGGAGAAGAAGGGGGAAGGGAGAAAGGGAGAAAGGGAGAGAGGGAGAGAGGGACAGAGACGGGGAGGGGGAGAGAGGGTGGAAGAGGGAGAGAGGGTGGGAGAGGGAGAGAGAGAGAGAGAGACAGAGGGAGAGAGAAAGAGAGAGAGAAAAGAGAGAGAGAGAGAGAAAAGAGAGAATGAATGAGGGAATGCTTTATGGATTGATTACGTTGGACCTGACTTGGGTTTTGAAGGAAAGAGAAATGTCAACAAGTGACAAGGTGTAGTTCCAAAGCCGGCGGCTGGCCTGTATTAACTAGTGCAATGAGGGGGGAGAGGATCACTCCTCAGAGCTTTGCCCAGGGCCACTCCGGATGCCAGGCACTTAGCTCAATAAACACTCATTGATTTGACTTGAAAACTAGAGAATTCTAAACCCAGATAAGGAGGGGTACACATAGCAGCTGAGCTGATAAAACAGCCAAGCTAAAACCCGTGACCTGGCAACAGGCAAGGTGAGGTCAAAATAAGTGAATAAGACATGCTGACAACATAATGCAAAGCTCTAAACTCCACTCTGACATGCACGGAAGGGGCAGTAATCATCAGCTTAGTGGTCTGGACACCGACTGAGAGTCGTGCACGGATCGACATTCCTTCTACCTCCCTCCACTGACTTGCTCTGGACATCTCATTCCTCCTCATCTGTAAAAATGGCCAAAGAATAGCATCGGGTCCCAGGGATATCTCAGGAGACAGGGTAGTCTTAGAATAACAGAGGGTGGAAGAACTGGGGAGGAAGGCTGTGAAGTGTAATCTTAATAGAGGAAACAATAAATAATTGAATTATTTCTTCTACAGCCTTTCAATTTATAATTTATTTACACTGATTCATTTGCAGATTTTTAAAAATATAAGTGTTACCTCCATTGCACCACCTTCTATACAAAGAAACACACAGTGTGCTACCTCAATACATTTTACCAGTCTTTTTCTTTCCTAAAAGGTGCAACTGTATAGAGGACATGTTAATTGCTTAAAGCAAGGTTACAGTACTGGTTTCAAAGAAGCAATCACTGATAATAATAACCGACATTTCTGTTGTGCTTTAATGTTTTCAAAGCGCTTTACATAGATTATTTCATTGGTCATAAGAACCACGTGAGGAAAGGACCTCAGGTATCATTGTCCCCATTGAACGGATGAGAAAACTAAGGCTCTGAAAGGTTAACTCGACATTACCTTCCTTGTAGTCACCCAGGTTCCCAACCTGGAGTCATCCTTTGAAGAGCCCTCCCCCCTTTCCAAACATCCAAATGTCAATTTCAGCCTCTTAACCTCTTTCTATCTGTCCCTACTTTTCTGCTCATTCTACATCCACCCTAGGACAGACCCTCATCATCTCTCATCTAAACTATTAAGACAGCCTCCTAATTATATTCCTTACTTTCTATCTTTCCTTTCTTTAATTCACCTTCCACATAGTGATCAAATTGATATTCCTAAGCACAGACCTGACCATAAGACTCTTCTGATCAAGAAGCTTACTTGGTTTCTCATTGTCTTTAGTATAAAATACAAATTCCTTTTGACACTGCTTCAGCCTATCTTTCTATTCTAATTACACTTCCCTATGTTCCCCTTCCTACCCCCCATGATAACTGACCTACTTCCTGTTCCTCATATCCAACATTCCATCTTTCCAATCTTGATGCTTTCCATAGACTGTCTCCCATGACTGGAAGATGGGCTACAAGTAACAAATCAGGGAGTGGTCATGTGTGGGCTGCTCTTTTTCATTTCTCTGACTGGGAATAAGTAAAGCTTATGGTGCAGTGGAAGCCTGGAGTCAGGAAGACTCATCTTCCTGAGCTCAAATCTGGCCTCTGATACTTACAAGATGTGTGACCCTGAGCAAGTCACTCAACCCTGTTTGCCTCAGTTTCCTCATTTGTCAAATGAGCTGGAGAAGGAAATGGCAAACCATTCCAGTATCTCTTCCAAGAAAACCCCAAGTGGGGTCATGAAGAGTTGGACACAACTGAAATGACTGAACAATAACAGCAAAACTAGGTGCCCAAGTCAAGAACAGGACGACACTGTTGGGAGAGAGAGCAGGAAAGAGCTCTGAATCTAGAGGCAGGTGACCAGGGTTCCAATCCCATCTTTGTTATTTACTTTCTATGTGACCTTGGATAACTCACCAACCTTCCCTGGGACTCACTTCTTCAACTGAAAAATAAGCAAGTTAGATTGGCCTCTAAGATCCTTTCCAGCTCTAAATCTATGACCTACTATGTAGTATTTGCAGTCAAGTAGTTCAGTAGAATGTAAGGGTTCTGGGAGACTTGCCTCTAACATAGAGGTCAGACAGAGCCCTACAATTGGTTGGTCATTAGGAAACAGGGCTAGGAATTGGAACCTGCCTGCCACAGAAGAAGGTGGCATCTTAATGGGTTTGCGATGGAGGTCAGGGGAGTATCTGGAAATTCCTTAATGAATTGAAGAGGGTTAGGACAGGGTCAGAAGGTGATTTCAGGCAATTTGGGGTAGGAATGTCTCTATCTGAGTAACTCTAATCACCAGAGAGTCTGACTCAAAGTCATAGGGTTCAGCAGCAGTTGAATTGGTTTCAAGTAGGCAGGAAGACAGTCATGTAATTTCTTAGAGTCAGCTCCATGACAATCTCACAGGAGTCTGATCCATCACAGGTGACAGATAATCAAAGAATGCTAGGCTTATGTTAGGAAAATCTGGGTTTGAATCCTGCCTCTGACAATTCTAGTTTTACAGTGAGGAGTCAGACAGTTCTTGAAACCTCAGTTTCCAAAGCTCTAAAATGAGGATGATGTTTGTAGTACTGACCTCCTTAGGACTGTTGTAAGGTTCAAATGAGATTATCTGTGCAAAGAATTTTATAAATGTCAGCTGCTGCAACAATAAAAACTATTAGGGAGTTCTGGGTCATGTGTCCAGCAAATTAGAGGACTAGGTACTTTTTCTGATCCTCATAAGGGAATGGAAGGGAATAAATATTTACAAAGCATCTATTATATGCCAGGCATCATGCTAAGTGCTTTATAAATATTATCTCATTTGATCCTCACAAGATCCCTGTGAGATAAATGCTGTTATCCTTATTTTACAGTTGAGGAGGCATACAGTGAGGCATACAGAGGTTAACTGCCCAGGGTCACATAGCCAGCAAGTATTTAAGGTCATATTTGAACTCAAGTCTTCCTGATTTCAGGTCCAGTGCTCTATCTACTGTGCCACTTAGCTGCCTAGGTGGCCACCTCTCAAAATCTCTCCAAAATAGGAATTATGCACAAAAGATAAGGCAATTTCAGCTGTCTCCATAGTCTAAGACACCAAGAACTCTAATGAGATAACAATCGAATGAAATAACAGCAAAGAAGTTTAATCCCTAACCTCGAATGCACTAACTCAGAACCTGATCCAACATCAGCCACCACATTCTGGCAGGGCTGCCCAAGCCAATCCAGGGACTGCAGCAGAACTCACCTCTGCCTACCACCTCCTGCCTATGCCCCAGAAAACCAAAAAATAGAAGGTTGCTCTGGTTGGGAGAGCAGTATGGTAGTGCTACGTGCTTCAACAGAGGTCAGGTAAAGAACGAAGGAAAAAAAAGGAAACTGGGGCAGGATGCCAGCTATGCGTCTGGTCCTAAGCTTGAGGGAAAAGGCTCAACATCCAGCTGAGGCTAGCTCTGTCCCCCTTGAAGTCATTTGGGGCAAGGACTAATTCCCTAGAATGGGAGAAGTCTGAGATAACTTTGAGATACAGCTCTAATTACAAGTGCCAGTAAAAAGGGAAAAAGTCAGAAGATGAGCAATAGGAGAATATAAGGGTAAGCGGAGAACCTAAAAAAAAATTACCAAAGATCTCAGGAGAAATAAAATTCAGAATAAAGAAAACAAAAGACTTTGAGCATAAACAGATAAACCAACAAGAAAGATATTAATAAAAGAAGGGAATAAGACCTCCAGAGCACCTAAATAAATACAGACATATACAAATAAACATTGTAAGACAAAGGGAAATGAATCAACACCTGAGGCAGAGGACTCTGTAAATTCCCATGAGAGTGTGGAACTCCAGCAGAATATTCCCAAAGAGAAAAAGTAAATGTGAAACCAGAATTTATGGCCTGCACAGCAGAAATAATCAGCAGAATTAAAAAAAAAAAACTTGAATCAATGGTTGCAAATTTCACCAGAGAAACAAGAAAACAATTGATTTACAATGCAAATACTACAAGTGAAACAAGTGAAATACAATCTGGAAAAAGAGAAGCAAAAGGCAGCAATGTAGAAAGAAAACATGGTCTCTAAACAAGTAAAACAGTCATTTCAAAGACAGAATATGTAGAGACAATTTAAGATTATAGACAGTAGTATACTCAAATTGTTTGGTGTAGGCTCTAGAGAGATGATTGTTAAAATTTCAATTTAAAGTGTGAATATTTACACCTTGGGAACCGGTAGATGCCTCAAATTAGGGTTTGATTTATTGCTCTGTTGATTGTCTAGCTTAAGAAAGTGATGGAGAAAATGTTAATAGTGAAGCTTAAACTTAAAAGTGCCAGATGAGAACTTTTTTTTTTCAGAGAGCTAGTTGTTAAACATTTACCAGAACACCCCTGCTACAGCTAAACTGCCTAGATTTTCTTCCTGTAGTAACAACTAGGGGCAGAAAAATGTAGCTCAGAATCTGGGTGGGGAAAGCAGAAACAAGAAGCAAGGTCTGTGATCTCTGTGAGGGCAAAGAATGTTACTTCTGGATTTGTCTGCCATACAAACATAGTGCCGAGGAGCAATGTGGTATAGAGGATTAAGTTCATTTTGGATCAATTTCAAGTCCCACCACTGACACATGCTGGCTTTGTGACCCTGGGCAAGTCACTTAACTACTTATAAGGGCTCTTTGTTGTTCAGTTGTTTTCAATCCCCTCTGATTCTTCGTGACCCCCATTTGGGATTTTCTTGGCAAAGATACTGGAGTGCTTTGCCATCTCCTTCTCCAGCTCATTTTACAGATGAGGAAACTGAGGTAAACAGGGGTAAGTGACTTGCCTAGGGTCACACAGTTAGTAAGGGTCTGAGGCCAGATTTGAACTCAGGAAGAGTCTGGTTCCAAGCCCATTGCTCTATGCGCTGTGACACCACCTAGCTGCCCTGTAAAGGCTCTAATCAATTGTTTTTAAGATTATAAATCACAGCGAAGGCACCAAGTTGAACTGGTAAAGGCACTTTCTTTATTCGGGGTGAAGATGAAATCATATGTCCAGTCTATATCCCTATGCCTGGGGTCTCAGGTACAACAGAAGTTTAATAAATGTTTGTTGATGGATTTATTCCCCGGCAGCAAAAGGGCAATTAGTCCCCACCCACCCACCCTCATCCTTGCCCTGAAAAGGTGAGAGCCTATCTCTCCGTGCTGTTGGACTGCACGTGGCTTTTGGATACAGCCTGTTTAGGCTTGAGGATCCTGTTAGGAAAATGAAAGAAGTAAGGAATCTTGAAACTTGGGACAATAGGAGGCAAAGGAGCAAGACCAAAACATTAGAAAATACATGCATGGACTTTATGGAAATGCCTTTCCTTTGTCTGGTTCCTTCTCTCCTCCTGCCCCTTCCCCCCTCCCCTTCCCCCACCCAACGGTGTTCCCAGGTTGTTTTTTTTTTTTATTTTTAAGAATTTATAGATGGTAACTCTTAACTTCCTGACAATGAATAAGTAACAGGAGCAGAATAGTTTGAAGTTTTTTGGATTCTACTTACTGGCATTTTCTCTGGAATGAAGAAAGAAATTGAGCAGGTACACTCTTTGTAGAAATTAGAGGCATTTTCCCTCAGTTTCGAACAATTTGAGCATATGTCTGTATATGTAATCTTTAAGCCAAACAAACAAAAAAGGAGATCTATGGCAGTCCATTAGAAAGTGAGGTAACTCTGTGTCCTAGAGCTTCCTGCCAATTTGCCTCATTCCCAATCTCCATCCCCCGAGTTATTAAGTCCCTTTACATTAGAAGGGACGTGAAGCTTATCTCCTCTAATTCCCTTCTTTTACAACTTTGGAACACAAAATGTGGAGAAAGAAATGACTTATCCAAGGTCTCATGACTAGTAAGTAGCTGAGCCAAGTTTTAGTTCTAGGACGGCTTTGGGGAGCTCATTCTGTCAATCCTCTTCCTCTTTGTCAGGCAAGGCTGCCCTTAAACCATTACAGTAAAAATAAGAGGCCTTTCTACTCTGAAAAACCTCTAGGGGAAGGGATTTTACAAGCTTTCATGGCAGGCTGTCCTGGCCCATTAACTGCTCATTATCAGGAAACTTCCTTGCACTTAACCTAAATCTCTGGGGCTGAAATTTCCTCTTATTCTGTCTGTAGTGGAGATAGAGGCACTAAAGGGGTCCTTGGAGGATCTGAAAGCCCTCATTAATCACCGCCTTGGTGACTCTTTCAGCCTGAATAGTCTCAGTTGCTTGATTTAAACTTTTCTCATCAATCTTATTCACAGTAGTAATGTAGCTAATATGTCTATATATTATATAGAACACATAACATTAAATAATAGATATCACATCACAATTACATTCTATATTAAATATTATATAACATATACTATTAGAAACACTATAATATTATATACACTATGTAACAGAGTATATTATCTGTAATAAATTACATATATATTTATCTGTAATAAATTATATATAAATATTATTTATAACATAGACCATAATATAAAATAGATAATAACGTAGTGTTTCTATAGTTCTATAGGTTTGCGAAACACTTTACACACATCACTTCTTTGATCCTCGCAGCAACTCTATGACGATGGAATTTCCTCATTTTACAGATGAGGAAACTGAGGCAGAGGTTAAGTGACTTGCCCCAGGGTCACACGGCTGATAAGCTCCTGAGGTAGAATTCCGACTCCCAGCCTAGTACTCTATACACTCTGCCACTGAGCTGCCACATTGCTTCTTCACTCAGCTTCATGGCACTTATGCCCTTTAAAGTTGTCCATCAGGTCCCACTGTCCCCACAAAACTGTCGGGCTTGTCCCTCCAATGCTGGCTCGCTAGGCTGTTTCCAGGAGGAATAGACCATATGTGCTCCCTCTCTGCTCCCTAGCATCTGGGAAGATACACCAGGGAGAGGGAACGCCACCAGTTTAGTGTCTCCGCACCTCTGATTTTCCGGGACAGTCTCAATTTCAAAGTAAGAAAACAGGCTTTTAATGAGTATTCACAAGTGGACTATCCTCTATCAGAACACATACCCCAATTTTTGGTTCAGAAAAACAGTCACAGAATCCTCTTCAGTGCTGGATAGGGCCTCAGAAGCCAGCTATTCCAACCCCCTCATTTTACAGATCAGGAAACTGAGGCCCAGGAAGGTTAAGTGACTCGCTCACTTAGTAAATATCAGAGGCAGGATTTGAACCTAGGTCATCTGAGTCCACAGTCATTGCTCTTACCATTTCTACAGAGTTAAAAACTAGGAATGGCTAGTTTATTTAAATTGTGATAAGATAATTTTTGTGTTTTGCTAAGATAATTTAACACATTCTTCTCTAATATTTATTCTGCATATTGTCTTGACCTAGTGATATACTCTTGATACATATCTGGTGATCTTTCTCTCTCTCTCTCTCTCTCTCTCACATACACACACACACACATATACTATCAACCTGGATATCTATCTAGATATCTATATATCACCAGGATGTGTATATACGCATGTATAGATATTTATACATATATGTGTATGCATGTATACACACATTTTTGCCTTAACAAAATGTTTTTTTTCCAATTACACATAAAAACAATTTTTAACATTTTTTTTAAATTTTGAGTTCCAAATTTTCACCCTCCCTCCATCTCTCTCTCTCTGTCTCTCTTTACTCCATCTAACGGAATCTCACACTACCAGTCTTCTCATTAGATATGTATACCTAGAACTTATTTTCAGTTTTGATAATACTGTATCATTAGCCAGATTCCAGTCCCCTGAAGGATTATATTCAGTTTTGCTAGGTAGGTGATTCTTGGTTGTAATCCTATCTCCTTTGCCCTCCAGAATATTATATTCCATGCCCAGCAGTCCTTTAATGTAGAAGCTGCTAAATCTTGTGTTATCCTGATTGTGTTTCCACAATACTTAAAGTGTTTCTTTCTGGCTACTTATAATATTTTCTCCTTGCCCTGGGAACTCTGGAATTTGGCTACAATATTCCTAGGAGTTTTCCTTTGGGGATCTCCTTCAGGAGGTTATTGGTGGATTCTTTCAATTTCTATTTTGCCCTCTGGTTCTAAAATATCAAGGCAGTTTTCCTTGATAATTTCTTGAAAGATGATGTCTAGGCTCTTTTTTGGATCATGGCTTTGAGATAGTCCAGTAATTTTTAAATTCTCTCTCCTGGATCTATTTTCCAGGTCAGTTGTTTTTCCAATGAGATATTTCACATTGTTTTCTAATTTTTCATTCTTTTGAATTTGTTTTACAGTGTCTTGATTCTCATAAAGTCACTAGCTTCCAATTGCTCTATTCTAATTTTTAAGGAAGTATTTTCTTCAGTAAGCTTTTGGACTTCCTTTTCCATTTGGCCAATTTTGCTTTTTAGGGCATTTTTCTCCTCATTGGCTTTTTGGACCTCTTTTGCCATTTGGGTTAGGCTATTTTTTAAGATGTTATTTTCTTCAGTATTTTTTTGGACCTCCTTTAGCAAGCTGTTGACTTGTTTTTCATGATTTTCTTATATTACTCTAATTTATCTTCCCAGTTTTTCCTCTGTCTCTTACTTGATATTCAAAATCCCTTCTGAGCTCTTCCAAGACCTGGGACTGATTCATATTTTTCTTGGAGGCTTTGGATGTAGGAGCTTTGACTTTGTTTTCTTCTGGTTGTATGTTTTGATCTTCTTTGTCACCAAAGTAAGATAATATAGCCTGACTCTTTTTGCACTGCTTACTCATAATCCCGGCCAATTACTTGAGTTATAAACTCTTTGTTAAGGTAGGGGTCTGTTTCCAGTGTGGAGAATGTACTGTCCCAAGCTTCGGGGGTTTGTACAGCTGTTTTCAGAGATACTTCTAGGGACCTGTAAATTTTCAGTTCTTCCAAGGTGGTGTGATAAGGGGAGAGGTATTTCCTCTCCACTGCCACAACAAGCTCCATAGTACCAGCGCTCCTCCTTGCCCCAGGACCCCCTCTTAGAACTGTGACCCAGATTCAAGCACGGGCAAAGCAAGAGATTCCTGCCTCAGTACTGGCAAAGAGATCTCTGCAATGCCCCTCTGATCAGCCACTCGATTCCCCCTCAGTCTGTGGGCTGGAAGCTCAGGAGGCAGCCACCATCCCAGGGAATGGGGCTGGAACCCCACTGTGCTTCTCTTTCAGCACCGCAGAAACAGACTCTTCCCACTGACCTTCTAAATTGTCTTTGGCATTTGTGGGTGGAAAAGTCTGGAACTGCCACAGGGGCCTGAGATTCAGTCCTCTGAGGCCTGCTCCAGGTTTGCTGTGACCTGCATGCCATGCCAAACTGTGCTCCTCTCCCAGCCCGGTGCGATATACCTTTCTGATCAACCATCCAGGTTGTCTTGGGCTGGAAATTGTTTCACTCTGTCTTTTTGTGGGTTCTGCTGTTTTAGAATTTGTTTAGAGCCATTTTTTTTACAGGTATTTGGAGGGGTTTGGGGGAGAGCTCAAGCAAGTCACTGCTTTCACTCCACTATCTGGGCTCTACCCCTCAGAATAATGTTTTTAAATGCATGAAATAAAATGAATAGGATTACAAAGAAAACTGATTATACTGAAATACAGTTATCAAAAATATTCCACCTCCTGGCTTCCTTTAAGTCTCAGCTAAAGTCTCACTTTCTACAAGCAGACTTTCTTGTTCCTCTTTAATCTTAAGAGTCTTTCCTCTGAGATTATCCTTCATTTATCTTGTATGTATTTTGTTCATACTTAGTTGTTTGCATGTTATCTTACCCATTAGATTGTGAGCTTCTTGAAAGCAGGGCCTGTCTCTGCTTTTCTAACTGCACGTTAGCATTTAGCATAGTGTTTACATGCAGTAAATACTTAATAAATGTTCCTTCTTTCTTTTTCTTTCTCTTTCCTTCCTTCCTTCCTTTCTCTCATCATTCATGGAAGATGCCCTGCATGAAGCCCAAACAAAAGGATGCCCTCTTGAGATGCAGATTCCCCACATGCTTCTACCTGATGATGGAAAGGTACTAATTACATTGAGCACAGGACCATTCCATAGCTTCTCCACTGAAATCCACAGCAATGCAAATTGTCCACATAGGCATAAAACATGAACAAGTAGCAGCAATAACATTGAGCTCCCTTGTATAGAGGAGGTAGGAACTCCCACTTGTAAGAAAAGCTTTTTAATGAGGATGAGATCCCACCTGTAAGATGGCCATACACATAAAAAGGGTGCTGGTGTAGAAAAATGACATCCCAGGTATTAGAATAACAGAGAGAGTCTCACTTGCCAAGTCTGAGGTCTGGTTTGGTGCTTGAAGCCTTCTGGTGACTTGACCAGCTTCAGCAACCCAAAGAAAGCCTCGGTGCTGGCCAGCAGCTGAAGTACTACTTTCCATGATTGTAAGCATCTTGAGGGCAGGAACTTTCAACTCTTTTTGTATCCCTAGGGTTTAGCACGCAGCAAGTGCTTAATAAGTATTTTATTGATTGATAACATATAAGGTCTTTATGTTACCTTCCTTAAATTATTCCTGTTTCTGATTTTAGTGGTCTTGGAATCAGGAAGACTTGGTTTCCAGTCCCACCTCGGTCATGTATTGGCTCTATGACCCTGGGTAAGTCACTTAACATTTCAGTGCCCCCAGCCCAGTTT
>NW_020941197.1:7583358-7612022 GCF_900497805.2 Vombatus ursinus | reverse complement strand
AGTCACTTAACCACAGCTAGTAAGTGTCGGAGACTGGATTTGAACTCAGGCAGATGAGTCTTTCTGGTTCCAAGTTCAGTGCTCTGTTCCCACTGTGTCACCTAGCTGCACCTATAAAAAATGTTATTATTATTATTCTTAGTACAAGGAGCAGTAGATTTTGAATTACCTGGGTTCAAACTCCAGCTCTATCATTACTGTGTGGTAGTGGATAAGTGACTTAACTTCATTGGACCTCAGTTTCCTTACCTGTAAAACAAGGGGGTTTGACCAGATGATAGCTAGTTATATCTTTCCAGCTCTATGATCCTATGACTGTTAATCTCTCTGAGCCTCTGTTTCCTTAATTGTAGAAAGAGTTGAATTCAGATGATAGATTGTATCCAAAAGGTCTTAGTACAGTTTAATGCCATTGAAGTCTCAAAAAACTGCACTGGGACATTCGAGGTACCATACATACATATATATGTGTGTGTGTGTGTGTGTGTGTGTGTGTGTGTGTGTGTGTGTGTATATATATGTATATATATACATATATATATATACATACATATATATATACATATATATACACACACATAGTACTTTGTAAACTTTAGAGCATTATATAAATGCTGGCTATTATTATCATGAATAATAATAAAAAATTGTTTCTTCCTAGCTTTAATTCTATATGATACATGGGCCAGTAATGTTGACAAGTCTTGTCTGCTGAGCAACTTTGCCAGGGAATGCTCTGGCATCCCAAAAAATGTCTGAAAATCCCTCATCTCTCCACATTCCTTTAGTTGTGAAATTTTGCAATTGAGGATGTTTAACCTGGAGAAGAGATTTAAGGGGGACTTGAGAGTTATCTTTAAGTATTTGAAGCATTGTCTATAGCTAAAGGAATTAACTTATTTGGCTTGACCTTGGAGGGCACAGCTAGAAGCTGTTGTTTATTCTTCCTTCTGGAAGAGAACTGTGACATCAGGAAGATGATGCCATGACTTGCAAGTGGATTGGATTTTAAGTGAGGAAGGGCTGTGCAAAGTCACCAGCCTCACTTTCTCCTCTGGAGCCACCTGGGCCCAGTGGCCAGATATACATCAGGACGACTGGAGATGGTCCAGGTTGCGGTGGGAGATCTTGACCTTCTGAGTTAAAGTCTTTCCCACTCTTAGTTTGACTGGGGCAATGCCCATTCAGTGATTAGGGCTAGGTATGAAATGAGGCAGAGAAATGGCCTCTTTTACTTAGTTAAAAAAAAAATCCAACCTGGGAGGGGAAGATCCTCAGGGTTTCTGTCCAAAACAGAAACAATTGCTATTTACATCTACTGTGAGTCATCAGGGCCCAAACAATGTCGGAGTAGGGTTTGGGCTGGAACCTATTGTTGGTTCATTTAAGGACAACACATGGGAATTCTCATCACTTCCCCCCTGGCTACTTTCCTGGACTTCAGGATGTCTAGAAAATCATCATTCTGCAAGATAAAAACACCTCTGAAACTCTCACCTCCTCAGCTCATTTCCCACTTTTGCTGCAGGATTTGCCCTGTACCTCTGGGTAATCTCCTCTCTTCTTCGTCAGTTTCTTTTTATGTTCTCTTTCCCCACTAGATTGTGAGCTCTGTGAGGGCTAGGACTTGTCTGATGCCTTTCTTAATATCTCCAGCACTTAGAACAGTGCTTGGCACATAGCGAGCACTTAACAAATGTTTATTAACTCTATCATATGATCAATTTTTATAAAAATGTTAGGATGCTGAGAAAGAGGTGCATATTTCAGTTACTATTTAATAATTGCAAAAGAATAAGGAGGGCAGAGCTAGAAGCAATGAGTATGTAAAAGCATATTTAAAAGCTCCTTTTTAATAAAATTGAAAATATTAAGAAATATTTCTCTGTTTGAAGGTGGGTTAAATTGAGGATAAAAGGTCTTTCTCAGGGTGGTAACCAAAACTTAGAACAAAAGAGTCTTCCTCTCCCCTACCCTGCCACCCCTGAAATAGTTGATTCGTCTAAAGGCAGTCTCCTCTTCCCCATCTCCTGAAGGGATGGTGCCCAGCCTTCTCCATTCGGGAAGGAGGATGGTCTCAGGGAGGAACTGAATAGTGACTATTGTTTTGGACTGTTAACAACTAAACTTTATTTTAACATATTATGATCTTTACCATGTCCAAGATTTCTCTAAGTATTAACTCAAAGTGTCTTGGGAAGAGAGAGATACCTGCCAGGAAGCATGGGAGAACAATGCCAATTTGAATGTCTCTAAGCCAGAAATGGCTTGGATTGTTAAAAGAAATAAAAGTTTCTGGCAGACTTGTGCCTGAAACACAGAAATAATAATATAACAACAACTAGCATATATATAACGTTAAGGTTTACAAAGTGTTTTACATATATTATCTCATTTGACTCTCACAACAACTCTGTGAGGTAGGTGCTATTATTATCCCCCTTTTATAGATGAGGTAACTGAGGCAAGCAGAGGTTAAGTGACTTGCCCAGGGTTATACAGCTAGTAACTGTGCAAGGGAGGATTTAAAGTCAGGTCTTCCTGACTGTAGGCCCACTGCTCTTTCCACTGTCACTTAATTAGTATGGTGTGTGTGTATACATGTGTGTATATATATGTATGTATATACACACACACACACATATTTCTTCTTTGGTGGGTGTAAGGTTTAAAGAGACAGATTTAGCCTTGGCATCAGGAAAAATTTCTTGTTTAGTCATTTTTCAGTCATGTCTAACTCTTTGTGATCCCATTTGGGGTTTTCTTGGAAAAGATACTGGAGTGGTTTGCCATTTCCTTCTCCAGCTCATTTTACAGGTGAGGGAACCGAGGCAAACAGAGTTAAGTGACTTGTCTGGGGTCACATAGCTAGCAAGTGTCTGAGGCCAGATTTGAACTCAGGAAGATGAATCTTTCTGACTGCAAGCCCCAGTGCCCTATTCACTGTGCCACCTAGCTATCCTCAAAAATTGCCCTTAATAATTGCAAATGTAGAAAAGGCTGTCTGAGTGAATAGGAACCTCTTAGATAGAGATCTTTAAGCAAAAGATTGGATAATTGCTTGTCAGACATGTAGAAGGGCTCTCTTTTCAGATATAAGTTACACTAGATGGTTGCTGAGATTCTGTGAAGTCCCAAATGAAGGTCTGACCATCCATCCTTTCAGAAAGGCTTACCTTACACACTGCCTTTTATCGGCACAGAACT
Organism: Vombatus ursinus; assembly: GCF_900497805.2. Classification (NCBI taxonomy): domain Eukaryota; kingdom Metazoa; phylum Chordata; class Mammalia; order Diprotodontia; family Vombatidae; genus Vombatus; species Vombatus ursinus. The sequence continues at coordinate 7,608,815 of NW_020941197.1, read as the reverse complement.
GGCATTAGCTTTGGACTAACTCTTTTCTCTCCTCTTCCCCCTTCGGAAGACAGCTACTTTAGTCTCAAACAGCTTACAATTAAATTAATTAATTTAATAAAATTTAATAATATATTAATTAAATCAATCAATTAATTAATTACATTAATTAAACTGGCAATGAGCTTATGTCTGACAACTACTCTTAGTTTTAGCCTTAGTTTTGGCCTTTATCATTCTCAGTAGAGCAAATTTGTTTTGCAGAAAAGGTGATAGGCACCAAAGTCCTATGATGCTCAGATGAAAATAGTGATCTCAGAGAAAGTTCACTCACACTCACACACACACACACACACACACACACACACACACACTGCTATGATGGCACTTCAGTAAAAAAATTTGTATCTGTTTCCTTCTCTACCACTGTGCTTCCTTTCCCCCATTCCTTGCCCTGCAGATTGACCATGACATTGTGTTGAATGCCACAGAGTATCCAAAGTTTCTACACTGGAACACATTTAACCATGTACTATCATTTATAGAATACACATATATACATATACATACATATTATTCTATCTATCTATCTTTGTGTGTATACAGGAATGATACAGGTTTAGACCACAGGGGTGGGGAACCTGCAGCCTCGAGGCCACATGTGGCCCTCTAGGTCCTCAAGTGTGGCCCTGTGTGGCCTTGAGGTTGAAGGTTCCCCATCCCTGGTTTAGAGTAAGAAGACATAAGTTTAAATCCTGTTCTGTCCTTTGGTTTCCCTCATCATACAGTATAAGCTTCTATAAGAAGCCCTCCTGATCCCCCTAGTTGCTGCTGCGGTCCCTTCCCAATCTAAGGCCTTCCTGGCTCAGAGTGAATGCAAATAGTACCTGTTTCTCTTTTGGCCAGCAACCCTGAGGGTCTTCCCCTCCCAGTTTGATTTTTTTTTTTTTAATTAAAGGGGCTATCCTTTGACTCACTTCTTAAGGAGGCCGATTCACCGAATGGGTATTGCCTCACTCAAAGTGAGAACCTGGAAAGACGTTAGCTTAAAAAGGCCAAGGTCTCCCATTGCATCCTGGGCCATCTCCAGTCATCCTGATTGATATCTGGCTGCTGGACCCAGATGGCTCTGGAGGAGAATGTGAGGCTGGTGACTGCACAGCCCTCCCTCACTCAAAGTCAATTGCAAGTCATGTCCTCATCTCCTTGATGTCAAAGTCCTCTTCGAGAATGAAGGACAAACCATAATTTGCGTTCATTTATACCTTCCAAGAGGCAGTTTGATGCAGTACATAGAGAACTAGCCTTGGAGCCAGGTTCAAGTTCTGCCTAACATGTACTGGCTGTGTGACCATGGGCTAGTAACTTAATTTCTTGGGGCTCTAGTAAATTTTGTAAGACTAAGTTGCAGATAAGGTTCTAACCTGCATTGGTAGAAGGGGCTTTCCTCATGTAGGAATTCCCTATACTAATGAAATCACAGGTTCAGTTTCTCTTGCTATGGATACACTTATATATGCCCATATTTTCTTCTCCAATAGAATGTAAGCTTGCTGAGAGGATTTTCTCCTTTTGTATCTTCTACACAATGGCTGGCATAAAGTGCTTAATTAACAAATGCTTGTTGGGTGAGCCTCCTGGACCCAATCCATGTAAGCCCAGGATTTGGAATGCTGGACCCCTGCCCACCAGGATAATCATATACCTGAGTGACCTTGGGTATGTGATTTCCCTTCTCCAAACTCATCAACTCTAAAATCTAACAATCTTACACTTTCCAGTCATGGTTCTACACCTTTGCAAGCCGGATTTGGCCTGCTTATTTCCCGATCTATCATATTTCGTTGCTTACCCTCAAATCTCCTCTTCTGCCCAGGACGCCTCTTCCCCCTCCCCAGCCCCAGGAAGCCTGCCCTGTATGAAAAAACGTAAGACCAGGACAAACCTCAATTTCCTTGACACTCTTCGCAGATAATATGAGGAGGATGCCCATGCTGAGAAAGAATACTCCAGTGGTAAAGAAGCCAGGGAGGACTGCCCTGGCCGTGAGGGAAGGTCTCCAGGCTGGCAACTGTTGCTGTTGAAACGCAGTATTGTCTGGCATTCTGGATGGCAGACCCTGGCAGTTGTTGCTTTTCATCTCTTGGCTCTCTTGGTGGCTCATGGGCTTTCTGGGCATGTAAAATGTTACTAAAGTACTAATAGTAATTAAAAAATTCTTAATAATCCCAGGGCCTTTTCTTGCTCCAGGTAGTAGGGCATCATGTTTATGAAAACTTGGCTGTTTCCTCAAAGTAGTCATTAAATACATCTGTGGTTTAGTTTAGAGTCACGGATGGAGGGTATCTGTCTATTTTCACTCAGCTTGGGTTATGGGTAAATGAACTTTACTCTGATTCAAAAATGGCTAATACCCTTCTGGCCTTTGCTGCAAAAGTCTCAGCTGGGGTCTTGTACTGAATCTCTAAGACCTATTTTGGTGGTGGTGGTGGTGGTGGTGGTGGTAGTAAAGAACACCCAGTGAAATGTTTCCACAAAACAGTGATTTCTTACACCCTGCCTGGATGACCTGGTAGATGCATGACTAATCTAAGGGCAATAATTTCTGAAAAGAGAAAAAATCCCATCAACAATACTCAATTGATCCTGAAGAGCTTCTTTAAATCTTAAGTAGTGAATACAGTATGTTTTCTCCCCAAATGGGACTATAGCCAAACACAGGGGCACAGTGGGGAGAAGGTCATTGTCTTACAGTAATTATAGTTATGTAGAAGAAGGGCTAAGGCTTGTTCTACTAGGCCCCTTCAGAGGTCCTGGGGCCCAATGGGGTGTCAATTATAGAGGCAGATTTACGTTCAATATAAGAAAGTATCTTAATAATTAGTACTATTCAAAAGCAGTGTAGGCTGCTTTCCTAGGTTCTAAGTTCTCTGTCACTAGAGATATTCAAATAGAAATAAGAATATTGGAGAGTGGATTCATGCTATAGGTAGGGATTTTAGCAGTTCTCTAAGTGTGGTATGGTGACCCCTGGGGGTCCTCTAGATCCTTTTAGGGAATCCACAAGATCAAAATGATTTTCATGATAGTAAGATGGTTTAATTTCTAATATGGCAAATATCAAAAGATATTACCCAGGTAAACAAAAGTCTTTTAAGATTTTCAGTCTGGGGTCCTGTCCTTGCCTGTTCAAGTTTGAGAATGATTGGATTAGAAGACCTTTTAATTCCTCTCCAACTCTAAGACTGTATGGTTATAGACTAATTTGGAAAATGACTATATGATTAGACAATCCTAGATCATCTACAGTAATGGAGGAAAGGGTCAAGGAAAACAGATAATTCCAAACTTCAACAGTTTTGCTTCCCCACCCCCAACCCACTAAACTTTTATCAGGATCATTTACAACTAGCAAAGTAGAAAAAATTTTTAGTTTCTTTCCTAGGAGACAGAAAACTGGTCTCAAAGTTAGGAAGTCCCACTTTTGACAAGGTCTGGCCCAGGGGTGGGGAACCTGTGGCCTAGAGGCCACGTGTGGCCCTCTGAATTCAGACTTCACAGAACAAATCTCCTTAATAAAAGGAGTTGTTCTGTAAAACTTGGACTTAGTGAAAAGGCTGCACCCAAGGACTTAGAAGGCCACAGGTTCCCTACTCATGGTCTGTCCCATTCAACGTTTCAATATTTGGGATAAGTCCAGTTTCAGAGAAGGTGCTGACCAGCATTGTTCGACGAAATTTCTCACCTGGAATTTGATGCACCAATGAAATCACAGGTCCAGTCGCTATCCTTATTGTTAATCCATCTCCCTTCCCTCTCCCTCCTCTGTCTCACCCAGGCTGGAAGTTAAGTAGCCACTGGAGGCCAATCCCAATAACAGTCTGGATAGAAGCTCTAACTTGCTCCATTTTTCATCCTGGGCCAGTTCACCCCTCCTCAGGCAGCCTGGTGGCTCCCTACTTCTGGGGGTTCACCATTTTGGTGCTGGACTCAGTTTGGATACCCTTTTGGCTTTAGCCCAATTGCAGCTCAGAAATTCCTAAGTCAAGTGGTCCACCAGGTTCAGCCTTACCAGCAGTATGGATTTAGGTGTGGGCTACTATGCCTTGCTCCTTGCAGTTTCTGCTGAAGGAACGAGGTCACAAGGCAGTAAGAATAAAAGAAGGGTCCGGCTAGTTCATATGCTGAATTATCAATCCCTGAATTAGAGAAAGCTGACTAGAAGGGCTAGTTTGTCAGATTTTGTGTATTTGTGAAAAATTCCCATTAAATCCCCAATTAGAGAGGAAATATTTATCTCCTCTTTGAATTTATAATGTGGAAGCTAGAAAGGAGAACTCAGAGCTTTTGGCTTCAGGTGGCTAGACAGCTTTATTGTTCTCCCATTTCCCAAACCTACTTCTTTCACCCAAGAAGCCAGACTGTGCTCACTTTGCTTTCAGGTAATATAGTTATTAGTTATAAACACCTCGTTTAAGAGAAGTAAAAGTGGAGGCGTAATACTTACGGCAGGAACTTGCTGTTTTGAGGACTTAACGGCCCTGCTGCGAATGGAACAAGGCCGCCAAGGACCACACCACGAAAGAGGCATGCCATGCAGACCAGCTGACTTGGAAGGGACTGGAAAAATACGCATGGGGGTTGGCGCTGGGCTGGCAAAGAATGCTCACAATCCACTTCCATTGTTTGTTTTGCTAAAGCAAATACGGTCAAGAGATTGGGTGTGAAAGGCGGTAAAAAACTCTGTGACTAGTTTAAACACAGAGGTGGTGCATTACATTTAGGCATGGTGGGGGGCATTTTGGGGAATCTGATTCATGCTACTTTGTGGGCTTTCCTTACTCAGCAAAAGACCTGCAAGGTAGTCATTAAAATAGTGTAACCATAAAAAACTCTGGCACACAGCTGGTACTTCATAAATGCTTGTTGTCTTGACTTTTTTGGTGTGGCAGGGCCTTGGCAGATCGTGATGTGGGAAACGACCTTCTACTGAAACGTACCCTTCCCTGAAGCAGCTGGGTGACTTATTTGCAACTTGCAATGCTAGACAGTTGCCTGAGACAACTGAGAGGTTAAATGACTTGTCCATGGTGATACAGATAGTATGTGTTAGGAGAAGAACTTGGACCTAGGTTCTCCTTCCTCCAAGGTCAGCCATGAGAATCAGAGCTGTCCAGAGGCAGGATGGCCTGCCTTAGGAGGCAGTGGGTTTCCTCGTACTGGAAGTCTTTAAATGGAGTCTGAATGACTAACCACTCATTAGGGATACTGATCTGGGTTAGATGTGATGACCACTGAGCGTACTTCAGTCTCCCGCAATGTGACGCGTTCTTGGGTGATAGTTTATTGCCTACATGGTGGTCCTTCTTTTTTAAATTTCTAAGTTCTTCTTCCAAGCCGATGATCTGATGTATTGCTTTTCTTCACTCATCAGATGGGATAACGCATGAAGAATTTTATATGGTACTTACTTTAAAAAACAGTTCACAGATATTTCATTTACCCTAAAAGGTTTTGTTTGGTTTTGATTTTTAATATGTCTTAGGAGAAGTCCCACAAGATAGGAAAGCCACAGTTGATGAGTTGTTTCCTACTCACAACTTCTTCAGTCTGCTAAGTAGATTCACACCAGGTCTATAAACGTGCTTTCTATTGTTTTAGCCTTTTTGAGTGCTCCCATTCTTTCCTATGTAACCTTGATGGGGTGACCTGTCCTAGCTGTGGCAGGTTGATACGTCTCAAGTGGGCACACAATGCTACTGGACACTTCAGAGAAGTGGCCTCTAAGTCTTTGCCTTTGGTTCTCCCTTACCATTGTACCAAGTGCCTTCTTTAGGGTGACCAGATATCCCAGATGCATGGGCAAGTCTCCCATTTCATTGCCTTGTTGTGTTTTAACTCTGTTGAAATTCACATGGGAATCTGGCAGTAAATGCAGGCATGCCCCACTCTCCCACCTCCATTTCCTAGGTCTGGCAAATCAATGCTTGAAAAGTCAGTCAGCCTGAATACAGTCAGCAAAACCCACACCTTCTTCCCCTCCTCAGTGGTGTTACAGGTTGCACATGGATATTTGGCAGTCTTGGACTTTTACTATTTTCTTACCTGATGATTTCCTGATGCTCTTCTCTTGGTTAGCCAAAGACACTGTATAACATCAACAAACTACTCCTGTAATGTTCAGACGTTGGTGAGGGGGAGGTCGAATGCTCTGCCTTTTTTCTTTAGAGGCAAAGAGCATCCTTCTGTTTATGGGCACTTTATTAGCGGCTCCTGAAGCATTCTGTACCTAGGAAACCCAGGCCTTCTTCAAGGTTTAGCCCAATCGTCACCTTACATGCAACTCCTTTCCTGATCCCCACAAGTGTTGGTGTTTCTCCATCAACTTTCTTAAATTGTTTAGCATTACTTGCGTTGTGGTTAAAAAGGACCCACAGTTCAGAATTTAGGGTATAGGCATGTAAAATGGGATATCACAATCCACTGTAGAGAGAGGTCGTTCAGTTCACAGAGGAATATCTCTGTCAAGTGAACGCTAATTAGAAATAATTTCCAGCCAGTGCATGTAGAGGAAGATGAAGAAGTAAACATGAAAGATAGTTATGCTACACTTTAATTTGTTGCTAAATTCAAGGTAACAGTGCTCCATACAAGGAGAAAGAGAGAAGATACAGGACACAGCTCTCCTATGTAGGTTTGCAACACCTTCAAACCTTGTTTGCCACTGTGGGACACTGATGATGACAAGGCCACATTATGAAAATCTTAGCAATGTACTGGGGTAGGAATAAACCCTAAACACAGAGAAACAGACTTGCCTGCTCAATTTACACTGAAAAGAAGAAGCCTTGTTCAAAGATGGAGCCACTTATGTCAAGAGAGGAAAGATACACTGGGCCCCTTTTTGCTTCTAATAAGTGTTCACTGGACCAATGAACCAATAGCTTGTATGAATTTTTATTCTATTTTGTACATGGGTTTTTCGCTATTAATTGCGGTATCTCAGTTGTCTGACACAATATAAATCCTATTCCCCTCTTTCTTTGTCATGTTCCTAACACTTGTTGACCCATGAGCAAGCTGCCACCTTGTTTGGTAACACCTAGGACAACTTTACCAGAACTCAGGCCAATTAAAAAAAAATTACGCCAAGATTCAAATATAGTATTTTTCAGGCTGTTGATAACATCTGTTTATATTATGAGGGCTATAGTGTTATCTTTTATGAGTGTGAAGAGTATCTTATACATTTACTATTTCCCATAAATAACAAAAATAATATTGTCTAATACTAGACAGCATGTAGAGTCTCCATGAAACTAGTAAAAATGACACAAACTTGTTCTACTTTATTATAAAGAGAAGGAAGCTGGCAAAAAAGGCAATAAGATTCAGGCCTGCTAAAGCATCCCAAAAGGCAAACATCCATCTTGTGTGACTCATTTGGCAGTGTGTGGTTGCATTAAATACAGATGCAAATTCTATCCTTATGTCAAAACTTGAATCTTCATTAGAATTTGGAAATTAAAAAAGTCCCAGCTTCAAAGACTCAGCTCTACACAGGCTTATTAGTCTCATTTCCAGCAGTTCAAGAACTTCTTTTCTTATCTGAACAAGAGAAAAACAAATGATCAACAATGGTGAAAAAAGGAAAAGTTCTCAATTTAAAAAAGAGACATTTTGTTGAATTAATTCAATGCTCTTGACTCTTGCTATTTACTCAGCTGTTATTAGAGACGTGGCCAGAGAAGGATTAGATCCAAACCCACATCTGATCTGGAGGTGAAATGTTTACGCAAGTAAATGAAAAGGTCCTGCAGAAAGCATCAGTTCCATAAAATGGCCTCTTGTTTGTATCTGTTTTAAAATATTCCATCTCAATGGATTTCCAAGGTTCTGTCTTCTGGACTCTTTACAGCCTTGTGTTCATTGTTAAAAATGAATTAATATTCCAATATGACTATTTTTTATTACCATCACTGATATTGCTAACAACCAACAATAAAGCAGTATCCAATAACTAGCCACAAGATAAAAATAAAATTATCCTATTTCTAATCAGGCTACTGGCGGCAGTGTGCTGTTGTGGCTAGAGGATTGACCTTGGAGCTAGGAAAACCAGACTGACTCTGATGCATCTTAGCCGTGTGACCACGGGTAAGTCCCTTTTAACTTCTTGGTACTCTGGCAACTAAGACGATAAATTACAGACAGTTGCCAGTTGGTGGCAGAGGAAAGTGTTGGAGGAGGCAGGGGAGTGGAATGTATGAACTAGATAAAATCCTAGGTCTGGTCAAAAATAAGCAAAATAAAAAAATAAAATGGTGGCTTATCAGCTAATCACTCAGGTTCAACCTGACCAATCAAACTTATCATTTTAGACAAATAATTCAATTATATTTAGCTTATGTAATTCTAGAGACATTGGTTTAAGCAGTTAGCAAATTTTTCTAGGATGACTGTTAACTGTATAATTTCTGGTTATAACTGGGCACCTTGCTGTGTTCTGGGCTTAGTGCACATTCACTCTAATTTCCTATAACTTTTGAATCTCCATTGATAGTACTGAACCATAATCAGTAATCTTCAGAATGATGGCCATGAGGCACTGGACAAGATCTTCATTTAGCAAAATAAGTCGGTATGGCGTGATGGAAAAAACAATGGCTGAGGAGTCAGAAGATTGCCACATGAGTCTGGGTTCTGCCACACGAGTTGCTATGAATTGTGCGAATTTGGACAAATCATTTGTTTCATTCTAGCCACGCTGGGCAGTTGGGGGCACAGCAGATAGTGTGCTTGGCCTGGAGTCAGGAAGAACTGAGTTCAAATCTGGCCTTAGCCACTTATTAGCTGTGGTGATCCAGGGCAAGTCACTTAACCCTGTTGACTTTGGTTTCCTCATATGTAAAATGAGCTGGAGAAGGAAATGGAAAATTACTCCAGTATCTTTGTCAAGAAAATCCCAGACGGGATCACAGAGAGTCAGACATGATGGAAATGACTCAGCAACAACTAGCCACACTGTTGTGTTTTTACGGCAAAGGAAACTGAGACACAGGAGCTAAATGGCCTTCCCATGGTCACATCGAAACCCTCAGGAGACTGTTTTGAGGATGAAAAGAGATAATGCACATAATGTGCTCTTGTAAGCATAATGTGTCATATAGAAAGCAACTTTTATCCTTAAAGTTTGTCAGCTACTTTAAAATATTCACTAAGTCTGAAAGATTAGCCCCAATTACCTTCCTACATTACTCTGATATTAGATTTCTCCAAGACACTTGGTAATAATAGCTAGTATTTAAATTAATGCTTTAAATTTTGCAAAGCAAAATTTACATATGTTAAGTCATTTGAGCCTCACCACAGCCCTGTGAAGTAGGTGCTATTATTTATCCCCATTTTATAGACAGGAAACAGTCTAACCTTAATCAGGATGTTAAGCGACTTGTTCAAAGTCACACAGCTAATATGTGTCTGAGGCAGGAGTAGAAATCAGGTTGTCCAGACTCCAAGTCCAACACCCTACCCACTGTGCCTCCCTGCCTATAGCCAAGCTTTCCCCCTCAGATAAGCAACACATGAATTGCTAATTTGATTTAAAAGAAAAAAAAAACAAATAAAATTAATAGCACTAAAAGGGCAGGATTAAAAGGACCCACAGAAAAAGGAGCACAGTTGAGGGGTGGGAGGCTTATTGAGTAAGCCATACGTTGAGTCCTTTGGGATTTTCTGTCTCTTACAAGTGAAAGCATGAGAATCCATATAACAGAATAGATGCTTAAGAATGTTTAAGAAGTGGAAAACATGTTGTCAGAAGGGTTAACTTCTCCACAGTAAGCTACCTCAGCGTCAAATGCCAGAAACCAATTTGAGAGCCAGAATGTGCTGGCTCCCAAAGTCATGGGCTTTATGACCATGTTTGAACTCAAGTTCAAATTGCAAGAAAATGTGATTAAAAACAATTGCTGGTTACATGGTACCTCGGGAATGTCCATCAGTCTCCTCAACTTCTGATCTCTCCAGTTCCAATCAAAAACCAGATACTTCAGGGAGTTCAAGTTAAGGACATCTGAAAGGGTCAGAGAGATGTGTTCTAGTGAAGACCACATGGCACGAGTTTATCAAAGCGACTTTTCCCTCCTCCCCCTCTTTGGGTAGCTTTTACAGTCACTGCTGTCTTCTTCCCAGGCAACTAATCTCAGGACATTAAGTGCTACCTTGGCCTGGTGAAAAACAAATGCAACCACTCTTCAGATTTCCTCACCCCCTAATCCTGCCCCTGATTCTGAGGAAAAACACAAGGGCAGAGAAACTATTGTTGTTAAGCTCATGTCCTGGCAGGAAATCCACCCCAAGCCACCATTACGTGAAACCACAGAGGCTCAGTTTTCATCTCTGGCAACAATTTGGTAAGAAGCATCCTGTGGTTTGGGGTTAATGTCCCTTCAGGGGAGATGTGTCAGACTCATCTGTGGGACCCTTGTAGAGGAAAATCAGATGGAAGCCCGAGTGACTGAGTTGTGTGGTGAGCGTTCAGCATCTGATATAATTGTTAGGGCAGAAGGGGAAATCATGATGAAGGGCTCTGTTTAGAACTGTAAAAAAAAATTTAACATCAGTAAGTCAATTACCCACTCTGTACCTCAATTTCCCCATGTAAGAGGTAGAAAATGTAATTCTCTTTAGGGATGATCACTTAGTCTAACATCTTCACTCTCTCCTCCAATTTTACTGCTGAGGAAATAGAGGCCCAGAGAGGCTGACTTGTCTAAGAGTCACACTGTTGTTCATCTTTCGTTTTTGAAGAGGACCAATGACATCACAGGCGATGTCCTGACTTGTGCATGAACTAAATGTAAGTGAGGCTGAGCTGCACAAAACTGTCAGCCTCACTCTCTTTTCCTGAGTCACAGAAGTCCAGGGCAGGAGAAAAGTCAAGATGTCTGGCCTTTAAACGTTTGATAGAATTCACTTGTAAATCTGTCTGGTCATGGTGTGTTTTTCTTAGGAAGCACATTTATGGCCTGTTCAATTTTATTTTTCCAAAATAAGATCTATTTAGATACCCTATTTCCTATTTTGCTAATCTAGGCAGTTTATATTTTTTGTAAATATCCTTCCATTTCACTTAAATTGTTAAATTTATTGTCATGTAACTGGGCAAAGTAACTTCTTATAACTGCTTTGATTTCATCTTTGTTAGTGGTATATTCACTCTTTTCATTTTTAATACTAGCAATTTGGTTTTCTTCTCTCTCTTTTTTTTTTCCTTCTCTCTTTTTTAAAAATCATATTAGTCAATGGTTTACCTATTTCATTGGTTTTTTCATAAAACCAACTCCTAGTTTTATTTATTAATTCAACAGTTTTATTACACCCAATTTTATTAATCTCTAGGAAGGGGGAGAAGGGAAGAAAAATGGGTAGAAAAGACAGTTACATGATAACTTTATATTATATATGTTTTTATATATATACACACACACATATATTTTTTCATTTTACATCATTTATTTAGGTAGTAGAGGGAAATAAAGTTACCCTCATCATTAAGAGCAATGCTAGGCCACATTTGGAAAGCAATCTGGAATTATGCCCAAAGAGTTATTAAACCTATGAGCCTGCAATACTATAACTTTATTGTATATTTAAAAGGAATAGCAAGTTGTATATAGTGAATTTACAGTTTTGTGTGCAATTTCTTTTTTTTCTATTCTGTTGTGTTTTGAAAATGCTTGTTTTACTTCTTAAGTTCAGGAAAGAAAAAGACTGGTGATGACCCAGGATGCAACGGATGACCTTGGTGTCTCTGATGCCTGACCAAGCTCTAAGTACTGCATAGCACCTGCTTCAGCTGCTTTCATGGCTGTTGGAAGAAATTGTTGTCATCCGCCCATTCCACCAGGGTGTTGAGTGGGGGGGGATTGCGAGTGACGGAAGTCTTCACATGCTTGGGGGCATCCCTCTAAGTCACTGACAGGTTTGAGGCCTGTCAGTTATCCTCAACTTTTTTTAGCCTGTCTACTGAGACAGTTTTACTGGGGTGTGGCCGCTGTGCATGCTACAGCTTTTTGGAGCCACAGGTGAGAGCTAGGTGACAAGTGGACACCAAACGTGAACAAGCAGCCCTGAAAAGGGCTCCACAGCCCTCACACCAGACATGATAATTCTCCCTGCACATCCCATATGCCCCAAGAGTCACACAGTGAGTATATGGCAGAGCTGCCTCTTACCTCTTGTGCTCTTTCCACTATGTTATGTTGGCTCCTCATTTGCCTAGACCCAGAAATGAAGTCTGAAGCCTTCGCCTACTCTTCTATCCAATATTGCTAGTCAATACAAGCCGGTGGGATAGTGGGGAGGAGGGGGGAACTCCTCAAATTTTCTGGAGAAGTGGGTCTGGATGTCAGCTCCACCACAACCTAGCTGAGGAACCTTGGGCAAGCCAATTAACTTCACTATATTCATTGAAGGGGCTTTATGGATCTGGGGGCCCTGGGTAAGTCAATTAATGTCTCTAAGCCTCCTTTTCCTTATTCTGTAAACCTTAAAGCACTATATGAATGTGTTGTTATTCATCATTTTCATAGGAAACATCAGTGATAACTAGTTTCCTGGATGGAAAGAAAAAGATTGCCTCTGACTTCTGGGCAGGCCTCTAATCTCATCTTGCATCTCATATAAAGACAGAAAACCCTAACTGCATTCTGAAGCTTTCATCAACTCCCGTCTCTGCTTAAAAACCCCGAATGGCCCTTTGATACCTTTGATGGCCTTCAAGGTACTTTTTATCAACTTATTTCTCACCACCCCTCTACATAAGGCCTCTACTCCTGCCAGACTGATGTATTCATCACTCCCCAAGACACATTTCCCAACCCTGTACTTTTACTTCAAACTATGCCTTGGAGTATTCTCCTTTCTCCTCCCCACCTCTCTGAATCCCTTCTGTATTTCAAGGTCTAGCTCCTGTGACACCGCCTTTGTGAAACCCTCTCAGATCACCTCAGCCCATAGAGATCTCTCACACTTCTGAACTCCCAGAGTACTTCTGCTAACATCTTGCACTTACATTTTTCTGCCCTGGATTTTACTTATTTTTTATGCATAAGTATCTTGTCTTTATGAATATAACTTTCTTGACAGCAGGGATTTTGTTTTAAATTTTCTTGATTATCCTAATGTGTAGGAAAAGGAGTAATTATGCCCAATAAATGTTGATTGACATCTCTTTGGACAAAGATCCTTTTGGTCTACAGAGAACCCAAAAAACTATATTTCCGTTCCAATAGGTTTTATCCTTCAGTCCTCTATCAGAAGAGGAACCAATCAATGGTACTATGACAGTAAGACAGTCACATTTGACTTTTAGAACTAATCCAGGTTAAGTGGGTCCATTTTCTCACAGATTCCATTAGTCAACAGTTAGCTAGGAGGCTCTGGGACACCCTCAGGCCCTCAGGGTTCCTACCTTGCTGAATGAGTGCTTTGATCCTTCCAGGAGTTCCCACTCCCAGATGCACCACACCTTTCTCCAACAACTTTACCTGCTCCTGAATCTGCTCCAAGACAGAAAAGGGGTGTCAGAAAGAAAGAACTTTCAGAATAGGCAAGTTTAGAGAAGTTTCTCTCAAAGATAAAGGGTGGAAAAAGGGTGCAAGAACAGCCATTGCCAGAATCAGCCTCTATTATAGCATATGGTGACTCCAGGAACACAATCTCATGAAAACAGGCATGTGAGCATGCAACCCCGGCAAAAGTGAATGAAAGCAGTCTTATGGTTAATAATAATAATAACAACAACAACAATAACTAGCATTTATGTAGTACTTTACAATTCATGAAGTGCTCTACATGTATCAGATCATTCGAACCTCACAAAACCCCTGTGAGTTAGGTGCTCTTATCCCCATTTTACAGATGAGGTCAAGATGTTAAATGGTTTGCCCAGCATAACACAGCTAGAGGTTGCCTGAAGGAGGATTCAAACTCAGGTCTTCCTGGCTGAAGTCTCCGCACCATCTCACTGATCCATTGATACTGGCTTCCTTGCTGTTCCTTGAACAGGAAGACACTCGATCCCCCAACTCAGGGCATGTTCACTGGCTCTCCCCTCATGGCATTCCTGCTCCTCCCTGATTCTAGTGCCTTCCTATTTAACCTGCCTACAGGTTTTCTGTATATGGTTTTTTTGCCAGTTGCTCCCCCATTAGATTGAGAGCCCCTGAGAGCAGGGACTATTTTTTAAATAATTTTCTTTGTATCCCCATCACTTAGTACAGTGCCTAGCACATAGTAGGTGGTTAACAAATGTTTATTGATTGATCGACTAACCCAATGGCTTCCTGAAGTCTATTAATAAGAGTGAAAGAGGAGAGTGTAAAAGCCGGCTTGAAGCATAACATCAAAAAAACTAAGATCTTGGCAACTGGTCCCAACACTTCCTGGCAAACAGAGGGAGAAGAAATGGAAGCAGCATCAGATTTTCTATTCTTGGGCTCGAAGATCACTGCAGACCATGAAATTAAGACACTTGCTCCTTGGAAGGAAAAACACGGCAAATCTGCGCAGCACACTAAAAAGCAGAGACATCACCCTGTCAACAAAGGTCCATATAGGTAAACCTATTGTTTTTCCAGTAGCAATGTATGGCTGTGAGGTTTGGACTATAAGGAAAACTGAGTGCCACAGAATCAACGCTTGCGCTGGTGAAGACTTTTGAGAGTCCCTTGGACAGTAAGGAGATCAAATTGGTCAGTACTTAAAAAAAAATTCATTTGGGCTATTTACTGGAAGGTCAAATATTGAAGCCGAAATACTGTGGTTATATAATGAGAAGACAGGACTCATTGGAAAAGACCCTGATGTTGGGAAAGATTGAAGGCAAAAGGAAAAGGCGATGGCAGAGGACAAGAGTGTCTTGGAAGCAACAAACATGAGCTTGACAGACTTTGAGAGATAGCGGAGGACAGAAGGGCCTGGCATGCTATGGTCCATGGGGTCATGAGAAGTTAGGCATGACTGAACAACAAAAATTAATGAGAAGAGGTTGGGGGAAAAAAACTGAAGAGCACCATATATGTCCACCCTCACTGCTATCACAGGATTCTCTCCACATCAGCTACTTTCCTTAGTACACCACAGAATCTCTCCTCACCTTTATGTGTTTTGCAAATAACTTCAGCACTTTGCAGTCTCCTTTGAATGCTGCCATTGATCTAGTGGAAAAACAAACAAGCAAAAAATGAATGGAAGAGGAAGGCAATTCCCTAATCAGTGATGAGCTGATAAATGTTTAACAATTGACTCTCCTAGAAAAAAAAACCACAGGCAGGATACACGTTAACATTTTCTTCATCATTTTCTTAAGTCTAGACAGCCAAACACAATAATAAACCAAGTCCTGATTTGTAGTTTATCGATTTCCAAGGTATAAATGCTCACACTGGAAATTTAACAATCGTCTCCAGCACACCCCTGTCCACAGTCCAGATAAAGACTTGAGTTTCAAGTTTTTTCTTAAATACAGCATTTTGCAGGACAGTTAATACATTTGGGGGATGCTGCTACTGGGGGCCGTTAGCATCCACATTCTATGCTATGGCGGAATCAGAGTTGGAAGGGACTTCAGAGGTATATATAACTCCTAAAGGAAGAAGACTCTATCACATCATCCAACATTTATTTATTTATTTAGCATTTATTTAAATGCTAATAAGGGGAAATCCACTACCTCCCAAGGCAGTATATTCTAGTTGGGGTCCACTCAAGCCTAAAGTTCTGCGCTTTGGAGTCACATCAAGTAAGTCAAATCTCTCTCTCTTTTTTTTCCTCCTTTTGCATTTTTTGGTGAGGCAATCAGGATTAAATGACTTGTTCAGGGTCACACTACTGGTAAGTGTTAAATGAGGCTGGATTTGAACTCAGGTTCTCCTGACTCCAAGGCCAGAGCTCTATCCACTGCACCACCTAGCTGCCCCTAAAACTTCTCTTTCTAAGAATAACCCTTCAACTGCTGGAAGATGGATCTCATGTGCTGCCTGAGTCTCTTCCGCAGATAAGGATTTTATTGTGTGTTACTGTTATATTTCAGGCAATTTGATGTGATGCATGCTATATTTGAATCTGCAGAATAATGAGCCATGTCTAATGACCCAGAATAATGGATTCTTTTGTATTTGAACTAATCCTTAATGTTGGCTGGTTACTTAGGGTGCTTTCCATCCGGCTAAGCTGGTGAGGGACAGGCTTTAAGGGACATGAATGCCTGGCACACAGCTGAGTAGGAACGGGTATTAAGGCCAAATGAAGGGTTATTCACCAGCAGTTCTTATGGAGAGAACTTAGTGTGCCTGCACAGGAGCCAATCTGTCAAATCTAACTTTGGAAGAGATTGTGGGACTATAGGAGAACATGAAAACACAGAGAACTGGTAAACCCGGTGTGGCAGGAGTGTGTGAGTCTCTCCTCAAAAGGTATTTATGCACATTTAATGCTCAAATCAATCTGAAAGGAAGGCCCTTCTTGGGCCAATATCCTTGCCAACAGATTTTAAATCTGGAATTAATTTTTTCTACTTAATGTTTCAAAGTGGCAAAAAACGGTGATGGCATATTTTTCTTCCTTACTAGCAATGAAAAGTTGACATGAATTCTTATGACAGCAGGTGGAACAGCTCTATGCATAAGACTGGAAAACACCCAGAGAGTTTTTAGGGCTACGGTGATTTTTAGGGAAAAACTACAGCTGAAGGTTGGACCTGTTTTGGAGAGGAGAAAGGCTTATGTGGAGCTGTTTTAAGGTACATGTATGTGTAAGAAAGGAAACGTGAAAGCCAGTGGTTTATTACGTTTTCTTCTAAATTCAGGCTTAGGTTACTACATAACGGTAGGTCTATAGTCAAGCAAATTCCCTAGTCTCATGTTTATTTGGTGTCACTCTCTCTGTTGAAATCTCATCCAAAACTCACTTCCCTCAAGTAAGCATTCCCTGGATAAACCTTATTCCATTCTGATCATTGACCACACTGCCTCACTAATCCATCCTTTACAAAGAGCTACCAAATGGATCATTCTACTGTACGTGTCATAGCATGTCATCCCTTTGCTCAAAAACCTTCAATGGCTCCCTATTGCTTTCAGGATAACATATAAGCTCTTTAACTTGACATTTAAGGTTCTCTACAGACTGGCTCCAACCTGCTTTTCTAGTTTTATTTCATAGTATTCTTCTATACTTTATAGTTTAGTCACTCTGGATTATTAGCTATTCCCTTAATTTCTCTTGCCCACATTTGTGAAAGCCATCCATCAACCCTAACAAATAGACATTGTTGGCTAGACCACAGTTTCTATGAAAAAGATCTGGGGGTTTAAGTGGACTGCAAGATCAAACTGATTAAATCACACGTCATTAAGAGAAGCATAGAGCCCAGAATGAAGGAGTCCTTCTCTGCTCTGGCTAGATCACAAATAGAGGCAATTTTAAGTATCATGTTTTAAGAAGAACATGGACAAGATGTAGATTTCCATGAGAGAGAAGCAATCAAGATGGCAAGGGACGTTATGATCATGCCTTACAATGTTCAGTTAAAATAACTGGGAAGTTTAACCTACAAAAAAGAAGAGTGGTGGGGCTGGGAGTCTGGAGGGTAGAGTATAGAGTGTAGACATCTCTAAGCATTTGGAGGACTATCATATCTAAGGGGAGTTATATTTGCTTTACTAGGTTCCAGAGGGCAGAATTAGAAGCTTCGGAGCATGTCTTAAGGAAATACTTCCTTACGATTAGAGGGGCCCCAGGGGAAAATGGATTATTAACACAGGAGAGAATGAGTTCCCCCTCCCTAGAGGTCTTCAATTGGAGGCTGGATGGCCTTTTTTGAGAAAAGTGTAGAAAGGACTTATTCTTACATGGGTTTGGGCTGCATCAGGGTTCTTACCCTGGAATCTACAGACTCCTGGATTTCACAAGGTCCATGAACTTGGGTAGGAAAAAAAATTAGTCTTTATTTTCACTAACCTCTAACTGAAATTTAGCATTTCCTTCAAGAATGGATGTAGGCAACAAACCACAGTAGTAGTATTAGTAGTACTCATGACTTTGTCAATAGAAATTACTGATAATTTTATATAACAATATAGCTGTTGCAGATATCTTGAAATATCAAGGAGGTACTAACTTATAGGTACTCTAATAAAGGCTAATTAGTTGCAACTAACAGACTTCTTTTGAACTTTTGACCATTTCAAAAGAAGCTCTGAGCTCCCAAGTTTGCTTTATAATCTAAGAATATATTGAATTACAAGTTCATTTAATGGCAAATTAATAGCAGCCTTAGCTATTCAGAGGATATTTAATTTATACATTACTCAACCCTGCCCCCCCCATCATTTGTCCATTTTACTGCTCACTGGCGTCTCTTCCAAAGGAAAATGGGCGGAGGATGGGAGAGAGGGTAAAATTCTAAATTTACATACTAAATTGTTGGCTGCTCTAATAAACGGTTCATTGGGATATTAGCCTAAGAATATTATCATCTATAAGTTTTATTTAGTCAAAGTCTCTCTTGCCTAAAGTATTTTTTTAAAGAATGTTTTCATTTTATTTTTCTCAATTACATGTGAAAACAATTTTTAACATTCATTTTTTAAAAACAATTTTTGAGTTCCAAATTTCCTCCCTCTCCCCCATCCCCACCTTGAGAAGGCTAGTACTTTGATACAGATTATATATGTGCAGTCATGCAAAACATTTTCTTATTAGCCATGTATTGCCAAAGGTATTTGAGAAATGACTAAATAACTAGACAAATAGATACTCTTCCCTTTCCTAATTATGCCTAAGAAGATGATGGGGATTTTTAGCTGGGGGTGGTGGTAGGAAAGAGGGGTTAGTGGCATAGGGGATAAAATGCTGGGTCTGGAGTTTTGAAGACCTGAGTTAAAACCCAGCCTCAGTCACTTACTAGCTGTGTGACCCTGGGCAAGTCACTTGACTTCTGTTTTTCTCTGTTAACTTATGTGTCAGATGGGCATAATAATACACCTCCTTATTGTGAGTTATTGTGAGACTCAAATGAGATAATAACTTTAAAGTGTTTAGCACAGTACCTGGCACATCGTTAAGTGCTACAGAAATGTCAGCTACTCTTACTCTTATTATTACAGTAAGCTACAAACCTAATGAGTTCCAAGGCTCGGAGTGCAGAGCTACAGATTATCAGCATCACCAATGACTTCTTCTCCTTGTGGTTCCTTCGAAGTTTGGCCCATTTGGGACAGACTGTGAAAAAAAAAATCAAGATTATCATTTTAAGTATAGTAGACCAAGGTTAAATAGGCAGTTAGGGGCTCAGACTATAAATCTGATGCTCTTTACACATCACCTTACTTCTCTCACCTAGCCTGAACCCTCATTTTACAGATAAGAAAAAAGAAAACCCTAAGGTCCAGAGATGAAGATTTATGTCATGAAGCAAATCTGTCCTGTGCTTTTTAATAAATAAAAAAGAGAGGCAGCCCCTTCCTCCCTCAATATGTTTCCTCCCATTTCATAACAATGACCATATAAACAAAGACAAAATAAAACTTAAATTTAGAAACTGAATAATGTTATTACTGAATTTATACTTAAAAATAAAATCTGTTTAATTATCTAAGATAATTTTGTTTTTAAAAAGTAGCCTTTTAACTTATAATTTCAATTTAATGACTATTATGAATTAATGATCAAACACTGATTTGATTAATAATCAAATAAATAATTGTTATTCAGTTTAATTTAATTATTAAGCATCTACTAAGTGTGGAGGCACTGTTTTAGGTGATGGGAATGTGAAGACAAAAGGAAAATCTGTTCCTGTCCTCAAGGAGCTTCTATTCTATTGGGGAGAAATAACATATATACTAATAAGTAAACACAAGATAATTTGACAAGGGAGAGAAGACAAACAACTGGAAGGAATCCAGAAAGGCTTCCTGTTGGAGTTGGCAACTGAGGTAAACTTCATAGGAAGCTGGGGAATTGAACAGGGAGAAATATGGAGTTAGTAGGCAAGGGGGACAACCTGTGCAAAGGAATACAGGCAGGACATAAGGATAGAGAAGAGTTTCCTTGAAATAATCAGGATTGACTTATTTAAACACAAAAGATTATCTCTTCAACAGAATAATGACAATTTGGTAAAGCCAAAGGATATTGGAGTTACTTACTTTGCTTTAGATACGAAGAAAGGCTATGAGACAGATCATTAGCTGGGAGGAAACAGGAGTCTACAAACATAAAAAAAAGATGTTTTTATAGAGAATTTTAACAACAATACTAGCTAAAAATGATAATAACTAGTATATGAACAATAAGATGGTGGACCAGTTAGATCCTCATGACCTTTCAAATCTCTCCAAAATAGAAATTATACACCAAAGATAAAGCAACTTTGGCTATTTCCATGGTCTAGGGTACCCAGAACCCAAAAGTTAAAAAAAAAGAAAAAACAACCACCCTAAGCCCAGGAATGGACCCTTACTGACCCTGAGCTTGCTCAGTGCCCCTCCCCCACCTCCAGCAGCAAGGCCATATCAGCAGACCCAAGGACACAATACAGGCTTACATCAAGAAACCCCCCTACACCCTGTCCTCCCTCCCTTTTCAGGGCCATGGAGACCCTGGCTCTAGGCCAGGGCTTGCTTGGGCCTCAACAAGGGAAAACCGGGGTATTAAATGAGAAGAGGGGATCGAGGTGAGGGGAAGAGAACCAGTGGGAACAGGGTCATCTTAAAAAAAAAAAGATGAAAGTAACCGAAGGAACATAATACTGTGTTTACAGAAGAAAATGAAAAGCTTCGGCACAGACAATATTAATGCATCTAGGATAGGAAGGAAAGTAGTAAAATGCAGAGAAATCTTTTTTATCCATTTTCTCTGATATGTAATTGATGAAGACAGAGAAGAATGCAAAGATTTATATGAACTGATGCAGAGTGAAGTAAGTAGAGCCAAGAAAACAATATACACAGTGGGGTAGCTAGGTGGTAACAGTGGATAGAGCACTGACCCTGGATTCAAGAGGACCTGAGTTCAAATTTAGCCTCAGACACTTGACACTTACTAGCTGTGTGACCCTGGGCAAGTCACTTAACCCCATTGCCTAGCCAAAACAACAAAAAAACAAACAAACAAAAAAAACCCCCAATATATATAGTGACTACAACAATGGAAATGGAAAGAATAACCACACACACAAAATCAAAAGTCAGTATAACAAAATTAAAAAGATCAAGTGGGACTCAAATGAAGACAGATGAGAGGACACCCACAACCTACTCCTTTGTGGATGTGGGAGGTCCACAGGTGTTACACACTGTGCATGTTTTCAGACTTTTTAAAAATATCAATCAATTGGGCTCCTTTTTCTCTCCAAAAAATACAATTTGTCATAAAGGATGGCTCTCTGGGAGGGGAAGAGGGATGGATACATGGGATACATTGGTGATGTAAGAAACAGAAATTATCAATAAAACTTATTAATATAATCAGTATATTTTATAATGTCATTATATATAATACATAATAATATAATTAATATATATTAATATAATAGCTGTAAGCCTTAAAATAATGCTTTAAGGTTTGTAAAACATTTTGCAGATATTATCTCATTTTATTTATGTTATCCTCATTTTACAGATGAGGAAACTGAGGCTAAGAGGTTAACTGACTTGCTCAGGGTTACACAGCTAGGAAGTGTGTGAGGCTAGATTTGATCTCAGGTCTTCCTGACTCCAGGTCCAGGGCTCTACCATTGTTCCACTGCGCTGCCTCTAGGCAACACAGTGAAATTAAATCAAAGGCTGATTGGATGAGCTTAGTCAAAATTGGTAAAATGTTAACAAAATGAAAAGCTTATTAAGGTGAACCATCACTCTGGATTTTGGGGGTGGTACTGGCTTTTTGGATATAAAAACCCAGTTGAATCCTTCACACATTTGACCATCAATCACTTGAAACTAGTGGGACAGAAAAGAGATACTTGTATCGTATATCAGGCCAATGAACCGTCTATATTTCTTGAAAATCAATACCATATTCATCAACTTTTCCCCATTTCCCAGTCTCTAATTTCTTACTATAAAATATGAGAAATTTTTTTTTCCTTATGTAATCTAAGTGCAATTCTCTCCCTATGGAGGGTTACAGGAATAATAATCACAATTCATATTTAGAATGCTTTAAGGTTTATAAAGTGCTTTCTTCAATAATGATTCTGTGGGAATAGGTTAGTGAAGATATTATTTCCCCATTTTACAGTTGGAAAAACTGAGGATTTCAGGGACTGAATGACTTGCCAATGGTCACAAGGCTAAATGAATATTTGAGGCAAGACTTAAATTGACCCATCCTCCTTTTCACTATGTCATGATATGTCTCCTAGGAAAATAAATTCCTTCCTTCCTTCCTTCTGTCTCAAATGAATGGCTATTTGCCTAAGCAACTTTCAGGCAGGGTAGAGTAGTAGATGGAATGCTGGACTTGTAATCTGTGAAACCTAGGTTCAAATCCTCTCCCTAAATAGCCATATGGTCTTGGGCAAATTCCTTTACTTCTGTGGGCCCCAGTTTCCTCATTTATCTAATGGGAGAATTGGACAAGGAGGCCTTTAAAGTTGCTTTCAACTCTAAATCTTTAATCCTCTTCCGAATCACTCTACAGTTTTGGAAGATAATTAAAACCCACCACATTTCTCAAGAGTATAGTTAGAAAAATGATTAACCCTGAAATTTATTAGAATAACCAAATATTTCTTATATTCCTATTTGTCAGATATTAACACTTTTCAATGTATAATGCTATTTTAAAAGGCACTGGCCCCGGAGTCAGGAGGACCTGGGTTCAAATCCAACCTTAGACACTTGACACTTGCTAGCTGTGTGACCCTGAGCAAGTCACTTAACCCCGACTGCCTCACCAAAAAAAAAGAAAAAAAAAGATAACAGTACCTGTAATACAGGGTATGTACAAATTCTGACAACCGAATCTCATATATGACATGCGTAGTACAATAGAGATATAATATTTTAGCACGTCCCTTCTTTCATAGGTTTTCCTACGTTTGGTCTGGTTACCAAATGTCCGTCTTTCTTTCTCACTCTCTGAAGCATTTACTTGCTCTCTTTTCTTGGCCCAGTGACTGTACCTGTGCAGTAATACGGGCAGGAGGGCAGCATATTGGATGGGTCAGAGTTAGGATGCCCTCAGTGTCAGCTCAGAGGGAGATGTGTGGAGGGACCTAGGGATCTGTGCTTGGCCTCAGGCTGCTGAACAGTGTTCTCAGTGATTTGAGTAGAGGTGACACGTTTCTCATCTTAGCAGATAACACAAAACTGCTAAAGCTGTGGATGATGGAATCACAATCCCAAAAGTTCTTGCAAAGCTAGAACATTGGGATGAATTGAACAGGATGAAATTTAATGGGGGGTAAGCATAGTGTCTTAAACTTGGTTTCAAAAAGACAACTTCACAAGAATAAAATGGGATGAAGTATGGTTAGATGGCAATTTATCTGGAAAAAAAGACAAGGTATTTAGCAGCCTATAAGCTCAATATGGGCAGCTAAGTGGTGTAGTGGATAGAGCACCACGCCCGGAGTCAGGAAGACCCATCTTCCTGAGTTCAAATCTGGCCTGAGACACTTACTAGCTGTGTGACTCTGGGCAAGTCACTTAACCCTATTTGCCTCAGTTTCCTGAGTCAGATATGACTGAAAAAACAAGCTCAATAAGAATCAGTCAAATGACACAGCAGACAAAATAGCTAACGCAATCTTAGGCTGCGGATGAATAGCTTCCAGGAGTAAGGAGTGATAACGATACCTCTTTTCTCTGTCCTGTCTCTGTCAGATCATACCTGGAGCACTGTGTTGAGTTCAGTGTGCCCCAGCTCAAAAAGGACATGGTTTAGTTGGAGAGCAACCAGATGACGTAGGGGCTGAGGTACTAGCACAGTTAGTAAGTAAGCACGTATCGCTTCTGGGAGCCAAGACGGCAGAGTAAACAGTAAGTCACTCTCACCTTCCCTTATGGACCTTGAAAAACTCAGAAAATATTGCCCTAGGAAAAATCTTGGAACAGTGGAGCCAGCAGAAAGATGGGGTGCAGCAGTCTTTTACCTCAAGGGGCTACAGGGATTAATGGGAAAGTTCTCTCTTGCTGTGGCTGATGGAGACTAGTACCGGACAGGAGGAGCCCCAGAAAGCCAGTGGCAAGCCCCCATCTCAGCAAACCAGCAGGAGATCTTGAGCCCCAGGGTGGTGGAGCAGGCAAGCTCCAACACCAGGACCACCCCCTCTCCCAATCCTGTATGCCTTGGCACAGAAGCCAGCTCGGAGAATTACTACATGCATCAGCAGATAGGCATCCACCAGCAGCTGAACTTACCCACGCTCTAGGACAGCCCTGGGTAAGAAGGCAACCTCCAGTGGCCTAATCATACTCACCACCCCACCCCATACCACAAGCTTCAGTGTAACCTTGGGGAAATGCAGAAAACCCCACCTGGCCTTGGCACACACCAGCCACCACCACCAGCTCCAGTTCAGCATCAGATCCCTACGGCCTCCAGCTGCCAGCACCTAAGGCCCCAGCACACAAAGCTGGTAACCAGGCCCCTAGACCCCAGTACAAGAAGCATGGGACAGTGTCCCCTGTGCCCCAGAAGCAGAGATCAACCTTAAAGGCCAGAAGAAAGGCAAACACCATAAGCACAAAGCAACAAAGAAAAACAATGACCATGGAGAATTATTACGGTGACAGGGAAGATCAAAACATAAATTCAGGAGAATACAACATTGTAAATATACCCACATCTGAAACCTCAAAAGGGAATATGAACTGGTCTCAAGCTCACAAAGCCTTCTTGGAAAAGCTCAAGAAGGATTCTAAAAGTCAAGTAAGAGAGGAAGAACTGAACAATTTCTTTAAAAATACAACTGACAAAATGGAAAAAAAAAGTACACTGAAGAAAACAACTCCTTAAAAAGTAGAATTGGCCAAATGGAAAAGGAGATACAAAAGCTAGCTGAAGAAATGATTAGAATTGGGCAAGCGGAAGCTAATGACTCCATGGGACATCAAGAATCAGTCAAACAAAATCAAAATGAAAAATAGAAGAAAACATTTATTAAGTGCATGATATATTCCAGGCACAATGGTAAGCACTGGGGATACAAAGAAAGGCTAAGAGACAGCCCTGCCCTTCAGAAGCTCACAATCCAATGGAAGAGATGCAGGATGATATTCAAGAGATGCCACAATGGTAGAAAAGATAAGACTTGTCAACTGATTAGATATAGGAAGTGAGAGAGAGAGGGAGAGAGGGAGAGAGGGAGAGAGGGAGAGAGGGAGAGAGAGGGAGAGAGAGAGAGAGAGAGAGAGAGGGAGAGAGAGAGAGAGGGGGAGAGAGAGAGAGAGAGAGGG
>NW_020941197.1:7564824-7583258 GCF_900497805.2 Vombatus ursinus | reverse complement strand
GGCTCTTCCGAGCGGGTGGGGGGGGTGGGGGGGGGTGGGAGGGGGGGAGAGAGGGAGGGAGAGGGAGGGAGAGAGAGGGAGAAAGAGAGGGAGAGAGAGAAGGAGAGGGAGGGAGAGAGAGGCAGAGAGGTCCAAGATGGCACCTAGGTTCCGAGCCTGGGCAATTGGGAGCCTGATGGCACCCTTGACAGTAAAAAAGGGAGAGTTTGGGGGAAATATGAGTTCAGTTTTGGACACGATGAGCTTAAGATGCCTAACATCCAATTCTAGGGAGATGGAGATGTGATTGGAGGTTAGGAAAAAGATTAAGGCTAGACAAGTAGATGTGAGAGTCCTCTACACAGAGATGAAATGGTTGATTGACTTGTTCCATTTGGCCACCAGAGGACAAAACCAGGAGCAATGAGGAAAAGTCATAAAGAGGTCAATTTAAGCTTGCTGTCAGGAAAACCTAGAGTAATTTGTAAGTGGAATGGGCTTCTTCAAGAGGCAATGGCTTCTCCCTAACTGGTGATTTTCAAGCAGAGGCCAGACAACTCACTTATTGGGTGTGTTATAGTGTGGATTCTTTTTTAGGTATGGATTGGATTAAATGGTCCCTGAGGTCCCTTCCAACTCCATATTTCTGGGGTGGTGTTACTGAACTTGACAAAAAAAAAAAACAAAACAAAACAACTGAGGATATGGCTCAAAAGAGGGCTGCAAACTTAAAATGACTTTATAATGAGTTTTCTGTACATAAGAGAATGAAGGCTTATAGTCTTTCATAGGGTCACACGGTACTAGAACTTGTCTTGTTACCTCATAAATCCTCTCCAGGAAGAACTATGTCCACAGGAAGAGATAAAAAGGAAAAATTCACTAAGTAGCAACAGACAAAACCAAGCTTCATTGGAAGTTTGTGCAGAAAACGTCTAACATTTGACTGATAAGATGAAACAACATAGACAGGACTGCTTTTCTCTGGCCTCATCTGCTGCCTGGAAGGATTTCTGACAGCTGTTCGAGCAGTTTCGGCTTGGCACGTCTCAGACGCCAGACACTGTTCACGTAGAAATAGGTTGCTTCATCAGCCTAAAGGGCTTTCTTGCTGGAATGGAACCAGACAGGGGAAATTGTTTCTCCAAACCTAATGTGTTTATAAAAAGCATGTCACAAAGGGATCATAAAAAATCAGAGACCAGACTCTTTTTCTGTTTTTCCAGGCTTCAAGAAAATATAACCTTCTTACGGGAAGAGGAAATCAAGTTAAATTTGATAAAGAAAAGGGTAGTACAAGAAGAGATGCTCCTATGTCAACACATAGGAACAGTCTATACAGAACAACTTTTTAGTGGGGCTGATTTTGGGGTACTATCCTCTGACCTCAATTTAATGACATCTATTTATGACCTAGTTCTGAAATTAGTTAAAATTAATTTTGGTTTGAGTTAGTCAATATTCAGTCAGTAAACACTAACTGTCTACTATATGCCAACTTAGTGCTAGGGATACAAAGAAAGGCAAAAGACAGTCTCTGTTCCCAAGGAATTCAGTCTAATGGGAGAGACAGTAAGCAAGTAACTATGTACAAATAAGCTATGTACAGGACAAATTGGAAATTATCAACAGAGGGAAGGCACTAGGATGAAGAAGGAGCAGAAAAGGTTTCCTATGGAAGGTGGGATGTAGCATGCCAGGCATGAAGGACAGCCTGAGAAAATCTCTGGAATTGAGAGATGGAGCGTTCAAACTTCTTGACATTTTTTGGGGACAAATAGAGACATTCCAGGCGGTCAAGGCATTATGAAGTTTATGACTTGGAAATTTCTGACTTAAAAGGATAAATTTAAACAATTTTAGATGTATATGTCTGAGTATTTGACCTGGCTAATTTCCAGGAAGGAAGAGCAAATTAGTCCACGATGCAACATTCTCATTATCATTATGGTTTTAAAAATGGTTGTCCTGTAGAGACCTAAAAGGTCAAAAAGGAGTTAAAAATGCAGCTTGATAAATGAATTTGGTTAAAAAAAAAAAAAGAGAAAGAAACCAAATCACAATTTCTCACCTTATTAGGCTCAACAGATTCCATTTTAGTGAACTAGTAAAGTCTAATGAAAAAAGATGCCAGCAATTAAAAAATAAATCATTATAGGGAGAATGTGTGTCAACATAGGCACAATTTACTAACCTAGCATGTGTTGATATGAGAAGTAGGATGCTAATAGTGGGCCTTGGAGTAAGACTTCAACGATTCAGTTCAGTAAACATCTATTAAGCACCTACTGTATGCCAAGAATAAATTTAGGCAATGAGGACACAAAGGCAAAAGCAAAATAGATCCTGTCCTCAAGAAGCTTACATTTCATGGGGGTGGGGGAAGAGGATATGTTTAAGAAAAATTTAATATAAACTATATATAAATACAGAGCAGCTGGGTGGGAAGCATATGGAAATCAGGCCTCTTGTAGGCGGTAGAAATGGAGCTCAACCTCAAAGACAAAAAGGGATTCCAAGAAGTGGAGGTGAGGAAGCAGGGCCTTCCAGGCATGGGAGACAGCCAGCCCGGGCAAAGGTGTAAGGTGGGAGTGTTGTACACATGGAATCGCAAGTATGCCAGTCTGGCTGGAAAAGAGAATGTGTGTGTGTGTGTGTGTGTGTGACTAAGATACTAAGGTGTAATCAGTCAGTCAGTCAATAAGCATTTATTAAGTGCCTACTATGTGTCAGGGAAAGAAAAGCTGGAGTCAGGATATGAAGAACGTCAAATGCTCAGCAGAACATGGTGACAGCAAGAAACTGAAAACCAACTGGTGGGCCATTGGAATGGTTGAAAAAAAATCATTGTCTATGAATGGCTGTGCAACAATAAATGACAAACATGAGGAATGCAGAGGAACACGGAAGATTTTTATGAATGACAGTGAAATAAGGAAAATCAACAGAACAATATGCAAAATGACTACAGCAAGCTAAGTTAGTTGTTTTTGTGAAAAGCCACTATAGGTTAAGTTACACTTGGAGAAAATGTCCTGGAAAAGAGATAATGAAACATGCCTCCTCTTGCCACAGCAGAGAGGTAGTAGTAACTAAGCTAGCAGAACAGACCATGATGTATGCTGTTAGATGCCGTTTTTCTTTGTCACAGAGGGACAAATTTGGGTGATGGAAGGGTTCTGAAATGATTGTGATACATAGGCAGAAGGCATAAATAAAATGTAAAAGGCAGGTAGGTGGCACAATGGGTAGAGACTTAGACCTGGAGAGAGGAAGACCTGACTTCAAATCCAGCCTCAGACACTGCCTAGCTATTAATCCTTTACAAGTCTTGGCATCTTTGTCTGCCTCAGTTTCTTTATCTGTAAAATGGGGAGGACAAAAAGACCCACCTTCTGGGGTTATTGTGAGGCTCAAATGAGATATCTGAAAAACACTTTTCGAACCTTAAAACATTATTAATCAATTAATAAACATTTGTTGAAGACCTACTATGTGCCAGGCGCTGGGCTAAGCTCTGGGGATATAAAAAGAGGCAAAAGACAGGCCCTGTCCTCAGAGAGCTTACAGTTGAGACGTGTGAACAAATATATACAAAGCAAGCTACATACAGGATAAACAGGAAATAACTAACAAGGAGAAGGCACTAGCATTAAGGAGGGCTGGGGAAGGCTTCCTGTGGAAGGTAAGATTTTAGTTGGGACTTAAGGAAAGCCAGGGAGGTCAGCAGTTGAGTGGAGGAGGGAGGGCATTCCAGGCATGAGGGCTGTTGTTGCTGTTCAGTTGTTTCGAGTCGTGTCCAACTCTTCATGATTTTTTTGGGCAGAGGTTTTGGAGTGCTTTGCCAGGCAAGGGTGATAACCAAAGAAAATGCTTATGTAAATATTAGTTATGATGATGATGATGATGATGACTACCACCACCACCAGCACAAAGTGCCTCCCTTTACCTGTTTTATATAAGCCATTAGATGATTTTTATGAATGTATTCATAATCCATAATGGTTTACGACTTTGCCTGATCATCTGCTTGCCATTTTAGCTCAATAAAATCACGTATATTCAGTTCATTCCAATCCAGCTAGAATTAATTAGTTAAGTATCTATTATATGCAAGGCAATGTGTTAAGTCATTAGATTATAAGCTCCGTGAGGGCAGGGTCTGTCTTTTGTCTCTTTTATAAACCCCTAGCCATTAGCACAGTGCCTGGCACACAGTAGATGATTAATAAATGTTTACTGCTTCATTCTCTGCTTATTGAGGGATACAAAGCACAAAAGGAAAAGAGTCCCAGGATCATCACTTTAGAGCTGAATGGAATCTTAAAGGCTATTTAATCCAACTGCTCAAGTCCCACTTTTAAGGAGCTCACATTTTATGGAGGGGAATACAACATATAATCAAATAAGCTAACGTGAAAAGGGAGGAGAGAGCACAGACAACTAGGGGAATAGGGAATGTCAGTTAAAGACTTGCAGAGAATTGTCTAGACCAAAGGTGTCAAACTCAAAACCCATATGGGCCACAGGTAGCTGTAACACTCCCCAGGGACATGGGAACTGGACTGAGATGTAACTGGGAAATATTTAACAAAGTAAATAAAAATACAATAGAACACAGATAATGTTAAACACTGGTTACCACTGCCTATAATATCAGCCAGATCCCAATTAGTTCAAATAATGATTCCTGTGAAGTGGCCATAAGCATTTCGATTCACACTGTTAGAAGTTATAATTATGTAGAACATGGTAAGTGGCTCCAACCCAATGGAAATGTGTAGTGCTAATGTGACAACTTCATGGACTTAGTCATTTATATTAATTAGGACCTAGCAGCAGAATTTTTCTGTTTTCTTCCTTTTGAAAATGAAGGTAGAAACTTGAAAAATAAGGTAGAGATTATACTATCTTTGAAGGGAAAAAGACAAACTGCAATTTAATTTTCAGACAAAGTATTTCTTCTGTGTTCATGAAAAAAATATAGGAGGGGCAGCTAGGTGGCACAGTGGATAGAGTACTGGCCCTGGAGTCAGGAGGCCCTGAGTTCAAATCCAGCCTCAGACACAGAACACTCACTAGCTATGTGACTCTGGGTAAGTCACTTAACCCTGATTGCCTCACCAAAAAATAAAAAATAAAAAAAAATATATATTGGAAAAGATGAACCTCACCTTGTTTCTAAAGGGAACAATGCAAAATAAACAAGTATGTGGGAAAAGAAAAATTGTGTTCCTAAAATTCCAGAAGGTTAAATATCCCTTCAGTGATGCTTGGCTGTACCTGGCAGTTTCAATTCTTCTAATTCAATCACTGAACGCTTGATGCTCAACTGATCCATCACCAGCTTCTGCAGGTCTTCTGGGACGCCCGGCTTTGGTTCTGATTTTGCAAGAAGGTCAGAAATTTTCTTCTAAGGTTTGGAAAGAAAGAAGAGGAAGAAGGTGAAGGTTAAGAATGTATTTGACCTCTGATGGGTTGACTTTTAATAGCATTTTAACTGTCCAGTGAGAGGAATGAATGTCTCCAGTGAGAACTCAAATTTGAATGTGAACCCAAATAAAACATCTGAAAAAAAATAACTTAAATATTTCCTGGTATAACTAAGTACTTCAAAGAATGAAGGGCTGATCCCTAAGGCCCTGTTTGCCTCTGAGTTCTATGTCTCCTATGAGAACTTAGGTTCTTCTGACTTAACATGACACTGTTTTCATTTAGATAAAGACTGATAATGCTGCTTGGCAAACATGGGATGGTATCATAAAGTGTCGAGACCCTCATTTCTCTTGGTTCTACTTTTTTATGGTGTGGTTATGCAATTATTTACTGGAAGGGCTACTCTGGGAGAATTCTTGTGTAGATTTAGGAAGTCCCATGTTCCCAGTTATTTTTTCTGGGAGCAGGGTAAAAATTGAGAGAAGTGAGAACACACTTAACAAAATTTGGGAAGACAGCATCCTAGCAAGGGAAACCTGCAAAGAACAGCAGGGATAGGAAACCTATCCTCTTTAATCTATTCAGACATACAAGGCTCCTCTTTTCTCATTCCTTTTTAATTATTTTACCAAGGACTAATCAGATGGGGCCATCTTTGGCTGTTTCCTATTCTTCTTTTCTGTCCCATATTATTCTCATTTCCTTGCTCTAGCCCCAAATGGTCAAGATCCCTGCCAAAAGTATCAGATGTTAAAAAACTGTGTCATCAGTGGGCACATTTTGAGTTGACCTCAGCCAGAATTATCTAACTACGGCCCCGACCTTGAACACTCAAGGGTTTGCCATTTCAGAAGGCTATTGCTATATGAACTACTAGAAAAAGAGTAGAACTCACTTCTTTCTAGGATGTGCCGAGTCTCAATTAGCCTGGCATATCATTCCATCTTCCTATCTGGTCCCCTTGTGAGGAAAGAAAGCATGCACATATACACAGAGTTTTCTAAAACTCCCCTGTTAAGTAACTGGTTTGAATCCCTCTTCTTTCTTTTAGACCCAAATCCTTTTTCCCCTGTTTGACTTCAGTAAAACTTTTACTTTTTGTTTTTTGGCAGGCAGAAAATTCTGCTGCTGTTTTCTTCGGAATGGGAAGGTCGATGTTCACCATTATATTTCCAAAGCTGAATTATACGGAGGAATTTATAGTGACACCAGTCTTCCAAATATAAATCCTGTTTGGCATTTAAAGGCTTTCATAACCTGGCCCCCTCCTACCCCTTCAGTCTTCTTACACTTATTCCGGGACCCTGGGACACTGGCCTCCTTGCTGTTCCTTGCATGAGACACTTGGTCTACCAACTCAGTCAATTTTCACTGGCTTTCTTTCCTCACCTCTACCTCCTGACATCCCTGATTTCCTTTGGATGACAGCTAAAATCCCACCTTTTAAAAGAAATCTTTCCTGATCTCTCCTTATACTAGTGCCTTCCCTCTGTTGATTATTTCCATTTATTTTGTATATTGCTTGTTCATACCTACTTATTATCTAGACCATTAGACTATGAATTCCCTGAGGGCAGAGACTGTCTTTTGCCTTCCTTAGCCTTTAGAACAATGTGTGGTACATAGTAAGCACTGAATAAATGCTTATTGACTTGACTTTGCCTTCTAAATGTTCAGAATGACAAGTACTAAACTGGCTTTCAATTGTGTTAAGAGGGAGCATGAGGGAGACCCTGCATAAATACTTTGGCCAAAGTGAACCAAGGTTATTTTTAGGCTACCATAGACAGGTTTAGAGGGAACTGTTTTGAGGTATACTACACTAAGTATTGGGAAGGGTCACCAAGGGAAGATAGATCTTATTCTTTGGAAACTGGGAATCTTTGGAAAATTATTGACTTGCGTACCTGGGATGATTTAGCTATCCCCTTTCCACAGTCGAAGGATGGACACTAGATGACCTCTGGGGGCCCCTTTTAATCCAAGGACTCTGTGACTAGCTTTTAAGTGGAAAGGCAACATTAGCTGGCAAGAGAACTCCCAACCGTTGGTTAGTTAAATGTAAGCAGTACCTTTCGTCTCTTCTTGGTCTTGGGGGCCTCTTTGCCCTTTTCTTTTGCTGGCAATAGGAAACATTCTTTGGGCTGTAAAGCAATCCAGATAAAAGGGTCTCAGTTCTGAGTGAAGGTTGGGAAAATGATAATGCTCCTAGAGTATCTTTTATCATACATTTTTCAAAGCGTCATGGTAGAACTCTAAAAATGGAGAGGGTATTTATAAAGCAATAATGTACTATTATGCAGACGTTAGGTAGAAGGAACACACAACAAGTAATTATAGCTGAGAATGGAATGGAATGAATTTACCTATTAAATGGAAACTGATAGTAGGTTAAAAATTTGAATTCAACAATATGGTGCTTTCAGGAAATGTTATAAAAATGAGAGATACACACAAAGATAAAATAAAGGTCAGGAGCAGAATTTATTATATAAAAAAAGCAGGAGTAGTAATCATGATCTCAGACAAAGTTAAAGCTAAAATAGATTTAATCAAAAAAGAAAAATAGGGAAACTATACTATGTGTCACCAATATTATCCAATATTGTTTTAGATCATTTCAAATAACTAGACAGTATAAAATACCCAGGAGTATACTTGCCAAAACAGACACAGAAACTATACAAACATAAACATAAAACACTTTTTATACAAATAAAGTCAGATCTAAATAACTGAAGTAATATTTATTGTTCATGGGTAGGTAAAGCCAACATAATTTAAAAAATGACAATTTTACCTAACTAATCTATTTATGTAATGCCATCCCAATTAAATTACTAAAGATTCTCTTACTGAGTTAAAAAAAATAATTAACAAAGTTCATTTGGAAGAACAGAAGGTCAGAAACTTCAAAGAAATCAGGGAAAAAGATGTAAAGGAAGCGAATTCAGTTTGAGAGCATTGTTGAAATGTAAAATGGGTAATTTTGATTATTTTCAATTAAAAATTTTCTTGTACAAATAAAACCTATGCAGCCAAGAATAGAAGGAATGCAGAAAATTGGTGGAAAAAAACTTTAATAGACAGCCTCTCAGATAGGATGTGATTGGGCTGGAATATTGTTGTGGTGTAGGAAATGATGAGCTGGTTGATTTAGAAAAACATATAAAGACTTGGAATTATGAAGGAAGATGCTATCCACTTCCAGAGAAACAGATGACAAGTGGGAATAAGTATAGTATATATGTGTATGTTTATCTATTATCAATATCTGGGCTTAACTATAGACTTCTTTAGGGTGGGGGGGAAGGGGGAAAGAAAGTAAAAAGTGCACAGCAGAAAACAAAAAAAAAATCTACAAGGAAGCAAAGAAAAGTTGGGCAGCTTTGGAAAGAATGTGTAGTAGTTATTATGTGGGTTTTCTTTCTTTCTTTCTTTTTTTTTTAGGCAATTGAGGTTAAGTGACTTGCCCAGGGTCACACAGCTAGTAAGTGTCAAGTGTTTGGTCTGAGGCCACATTTGAACTCAGGTCCTCCTGACTTTAGGGAGGATGCTCTTTCCACTGCGCCACCTAGCTGCCCCTTTGTAGGTTTTCTTAAAATGGAAATTTATTGTTTCATATTCAATCCTCTCTTTTGCTCTGCTGTGTACGTGGCAATGTTTTTTTTCTTTTCTTATTTCGTATTTAAGTTTAAAATAAAAAAGGAAAAAAGGAAAAAGAAAAAAATAAAATGAGGCTTATGGAAAAAAAAAAAGAAGTTAGAAAGAACTTGGAAAAAAAAAATCCGAAAATGTTTTAGGACTGGAATGGTGACTGGTATTTATCAGAACATTTGAAAGTTTGCAAGGGGGCAGTTAAATGGTGCATTGCATAGGGTGCAAGGCCTAGAGTCAGGAAGACTCATCTTCCTGAGTTCAAATCTGGCCTCAGACCCTTATTAGCTGTGCGACCCCGGGCAAGTCACTTGATCTTGTTTGCCTCAGTTTCCTCATCTGTCAAATGAACTAGAAAAGGAAATGGCAAACCACTCCAGTATCTCTGCCAAGAAGAGTCAGATATAACTCAACAATAAAAGTTTGCAAAAACACTTTACATGTATGCCTTATAAGAGCCCTGTGAAGTAGTTAGTACATACAGTATATTATCTGCATCTTACAGATAAGAGATTGATAGACTTGCCTATGACTAATAACTCATAAATGTCAGAAGCAGGATTTGAACCCACATCTTTCTCAATCTAAGTCACTAGTCTATCCATTACACCATGCAGCCCTCCCCTTTCAGTCTTTTTGCTCCAAAGTCAGAGAAACTGAGAACTGATATTCCTAAAGCAGAGGTCTGAACATGTTATATACCTACTCAAGAAGTCCCAAAACTTCCTTGTTGCCTCTAGAATAAAATACAAACACCTGTGGCTTCATGAACTGGTATCAATAAGCCGACCCTGGCTTATTGCTCTTTGCCCTTCTTCTCACACTTTGTTCCAGCCAGACGGGCCTCCTTGGAGTTCCCTTCGAATGACACCTCCTATACCGGTGCATGCCTCTTACAATCCCTAACCTCCTTCAAGGCTCACAATCAACTGTCACCTCCTGCAAAAGGTCTGTCCTACTCTGCCAGATGCTGGATTGCTTTCTTTTGCTTTTGTATCACACCACCCAACACAGTGCCTGGCACTTAGTACCCTTAAAAAATGCTTCCTGGATAAATGAATGAATGAATGAATGAATGCCTACCTGAAGGATCCAATGGAAAGATTAAAGGATCAGAGATTTAGAATTGTAAGGGATAACAAGAGCAATAATGGAAACAGCTAACATTAACATAGTACTTTACGCTTTCTGAAGTGTTTTTCATACATATTTTTCATCTGATCCTCACAACAATCCTGTAAAGTTAGTGCTATTATTATGTTTATTTTACAGAGAAGGAAACTGAGGCTGAAAGGTGAAATGACTTGCTCATAGTCACACAGCTAATAAGTGTCTGATTCAAACTCAAGTCTTCTGGAGTCCAGGTTCAACTCTCTATCTCTATTGTGTCATGTAGCCCAACCAGGACAACCTCAAATTTTAAAGATAAGGAAACTGAGGCCAAGAGAAGTGAAATGATTTGCCCAAGGTTGCATTGATAGTAAGGAAGAGGGAACCAGGGTTTAAAGCCAATGTTTCTCGCTTAAAATCCAATGTTGGAAATAGATCAATCAATTAATTAAACATTAATTAAGCACCTACTGGATAATTAAGAAACAGAAGACAGTAGTTTAGTACTAATAAATCCAAGAACATTGAGTGGACGACTCCCTTTTTGGCAAAGAACTGCCAGGAAAACTGGAAAGAAGTTTGGCAGAAATCAGGATCAGACCACATTCTGTTGTTGTTCAGTCGTTTCAGTCATGCCCGACTTTTCATGACCTCATTTGGGATTTTTTTGGCAAATACACTGGAGTGGTTTGCCATGTCCTTTTCCAGCTCATTTTACAGAGGAGGAAACTGAGGCAAACAGAATTAAGTGACTTGCCCAGGGTCACAGTAAGGGTCTAAGGTTGGATTTGAACCCAGGAAGATGAGTCTTTGTGACTCCAGGCCCAGCACTCCATTCATTGTGCCACCTACCCACCCATCAGATTACATAGCACAATACAAAAAGTCATATCATAAAAAAGAAGACAACAAAATCAGGAACCTTTAATGTCTATAGCTAACAGGACAGTTCTTCACTAAACTAGCAGGTAGAGGAGATTATGAAAGATAAAACAGTTTTCACTACATAAAATTAAAATGTTTTGCATGAATAAAAGCAGTGAGGATTGAATTAGAAGCAAATTTGAAGAGTGGGAAAGATACCTCTAACACCAATGATAAAAGATTAAGATGAAAAATAAACAGAACTGCCAAAAACATATAATACCAAGAGCCATTCTGAAATAGAAATAAATAGAAATAATAAAGTATATGAGAAGAGTTTTAGGGAAAAAAGATTTGCAAACTATTAAAACTTCCATTTATTATATTACTTATTTATATAATTTTATTAACTATTAAGACCACATGTTTCAAATCACTTACAGTCATCAGTCAAATCACTTATAATACAACAACAAAAGTAATAATACAACAAATTAAAACAACCTTGAAGATTTCCCCTTATTCTATATCAATTGGCAAAGACGAAAAAGAAGGGAGTAAT
Organism: Vombatus ursinus; assembly: GCF_900497805.2. Taxonomy (NCBI): domain Eukaryota; kingdom Metazoa; phylum Chordata; class Mammalia; order Diprotodontia; family Vombatidae; genus Vombatus; species Vombatus ursinus. The sequence continues at coordinate 7,571,650 of NW_020941197.1, read as the reverse complement.
CAATGCTGGAGGGGTTATGGAAAGACACACTACTGTATGGCTGGTACAGATGTGAAGTAGTACAACTTCTAGATTTCAATTTGGAATTATGCAAGAAAGCTGGCTAAATTTCAAATAGATATACAGTTAGATACACAGTACAAGGAAGTCCAAGACAGACACAAAGGTCTGGTAAAGATGGCAAATAACTACTGCAGAGAGTGTAAATCTGATGGACTGGCCACATGGTTCCAATGCCAAATGTACATTTACCTAACAGACTTTTATGGAGAATTCATATGAGGCAAGTGTGCACACAGAGGTCAGAAGAAGAATTACAAGCACACTCTCAAGGTATGAGACATGGGAGTTACTGGCATAGGACTGTCCAGCATGCCATGTCTGCATCAAAGAAAGCAGTGTACTCCATCAACAAAGCAGAACTGCAGTGTCCAAAAGAAATGTTAGATACGCAAATTCAGACACCTCCATTCCAAATGTTCGTATTGACTATTTGTGCCCAACTTGGGGTAGATCCTTCTGAGCTCATATTGGCCTGGTCAGCCACAGTCAGCCATACTGTACAATGACCCCAAGCTAATGATGTATTTTTTGTTCTCTTTGACTAGGAAGGACAACAGCCAATCAACCAGCAAATAACTGAAAACAAAGTAGGTACCAGCTGATTAGTGAGTGGCTGTAAAAATGACGTTATATGAACATAATGGAGTAATATTATGCAGTAAGAAATTATGAATATGAGGAATTCAGAGAAAAGTGGGAAGATTGCATGAACTGATAAAGAATAAAATACACAATGATGACAACAATGAACGTACTGGACGTTATCAATGAAGGTCCTTGAAAAGAGGAAATAAAACCTATCTCCTCATCCCTCACAGCAGAGAGGGGATCACTAGGAAAAAACAGTATATCTAACATCTGACAAGGTTTGTTTATCAGATGTTTTTGCCTGTTTTTCTTTGTAATAAGGGAGGGTTCAACCTGGGGGAGGGGAGTGAAGAAAGATTACTATGTAAATGTAAAAAGCATTTAAAAAAAACCATGTTTTTAAAAATCCAGTGCTGAAATCTTTGGGTACAGCTTAAAAGGTTAAAAAAATACTGTAAAGACCTCAGCCACGTCCACAGAACTGGCACATAAATGGGTATGATGGCAAGATTTGCTGTCTTGTTACAACAGTTCTATGAATGGTAAGATTGGTATTTTTGACTGATTGTCTCATTGTATGCCCCAAATAAATATGGTTGTTCAGCAGATTGTTATTTTGCATTTTCTAAGCTTCTCCTTATTTAGTCCAAAAAACCAGAGGTGGACAGTATTCTTCCTCAGTTAGGTCAAGATCTTCACAGTGGATTAGTAAAACATCGTTACAATGCAACAACATGCAAATGTTTCTACAAAGGTATCATCATCATCCCTACCACCCCTACTCTGCCCCCCACCCCTACCCCAAACAGGCAGTCTGTTGATTTGACCCCTAAGAGCCTTACACAATTTAGCTCTATTTTTATACTAGTTTTTTTTGATGTAGAAAAACAGGATATTTGAACTTAGACCGTGATTTATGAAATAGAATGCCTCAAATTCCTTATTTATTAATCATAAGCAGAATATAAAATGCTTCCTGTGTTGGGCTTTTTTACTCAACATTTTAAAACATGTTGCCAAAATCTAAAATGTAAAATAAAAATATTCCAAGTTTCCCCTTTCAGTTTCCATTCCAGCTGGGAATACTTGTTACCAACGGGAGAATGGATAACCAGTGTAAATCTTGCTTCACCATCTCCTTTTAAAATGATTACAGACAAGCCTTTTCATTATGGTCCTGCAGGACAATCTGCAAATTCAATGAGCTATTGAAGGATGAACATGGGCCAAAGCCAGCAGCAGACATGGTTCCATATGATCCCTCCTGTGTAATTACCAAGGCCACAGTTAAACAGTTTTGGGGCTCTGTTTCAGCTGGAAGAGGTGCAGATTTTAAATATCCAGGAATCGAGTAACATGAAGATCTTTAGATTCTGGGGCTTTCTCTGTCAATATAGAAACATGCCAATAGAAAAATGCATTAGAACTGATGAGACGGTGTTATGATCTCTGTTGCTTAAAAATGATAGTCCCATCCTTTACCTAAATGTTTGTTGTTATTTAGTCATTTCAGTTACGTCTGTCTAACTCTTTGTGATTCCATTTGGGGTTTTCTTTTTTTTAATTGCGACGCAGTCAGGGTTAAGTGACTTGCCCAGGGTCACATAGTTAGTGTCAAGTGTCTGAGGCAGATTTGAACTCAGGTCCTCCTGACTCCAGAGCTAGACTGCTCCACCTAGCTGCCCCTATTTGGGGTTTTCTTGGCAAAGATACTGAAGTGGTTTCCATTTTCTTCTCTGGCTCATTTTACAGATGAGGAAGCTAAGGCAAACAAGGTTAAGTGACTTGCCCAGGGTCACCCAGCTAGCAAGTGTCTGAGGCTGGATTTGAATTCTCAAAGATAAGTCTTCCTGGCTCCAGGCCCAGCACTCAATCCACTGTACCATCTAGTTGCCCCATTTATCCAAGATTGAATATTGCCATTTAAAAGAGCTGCCTTTGTGATGCTCATATTCATGAATCAGAGGCTGAGCTGAGGCCACTAATATATCTCAGAAACTACTAGATATGTCTTAAGATATCAAAGCTTTTGATGCATTATGGTGACAGGTTAAGCTTCAACACATGATCTAAAAGTAAGAGGACTGGATGCAATGAACAGTTCAATAGTATCTCAAAGTCACTAGTATCTAAGGTTGTGAAAGCAGGCACTAGAAACCTGTTCCATTTGGCATTATATTTATGGAAAGATTCAAATAATTACATAGTTTTTCTATCACCTACTCAAAAAACAGGGAAGAACTTGTTTACTGAGCTCATTAGAGCATGGTACCATTAATGCATTCCGCTTTGTGGAGCCAACGCCACATGGGCCAGTTAGCTCTCTGCAGAGCCAGACTGCTTTGTATGAATATAGAATGGATATGGACGTTTTTCAAGGTGTCCTGTTGTTCATAATGTGAACTGGGTGAGATTGAGGGACTTCAGTATGAGCACCTGTGAAAAAGAATACAAGGGCTACATCTTTAAATAGAAACAGGGCATTTTGGCAGTTCAAAGATTAACAACAAAACAAAAGAAAAAAAAGCCTTATATAGAACGTGAAAAGAATTCAAAAGAGGACCATCTAGATTTTTGTTTTTATGGTGTCAAAGGTCTGAATGTACTAGAATTTCCTCTTTTTAGCATACTTTTGAATCTGATCATAAGCTATTCAATAAATCAACAAATAATTCCACAGGCTTCTTGCTAAGTCCCCATTTTGGCGAAACTGGGATTTGCCAGTTTTGTGATGAATAGCAAGTTAAACTTTAAATGACTGTAAATCTTTTTTGAAAATAAAATGCTATAAATATAATATCTGCTTCCACTGATCTCGTGGGAGGTAAAGTGTCTCAGAGACTTATAGGAAGAGGTCAAAATGTCCACTACCTGTGAAGAAGAGGAGTGGGTTCATTGTGGTTTTATAGCAGATGGAGGGAACAACTGAGTGGGAGGGGGGGGGAGGAGGAGGAGGAAGAGGAGGGGAGACTTGAAGAATAGTACTGATTAGAGTGAGGTGAAGAAAGAAAGATGAAGTAGAGAGTTTAAACTAAAGAGTGTGCACGGGTGATAAAGAACAAGTAGTAGTTTAGAATTGAAATGTAGTATGTATGGAAATGAAGGCAGGAAACAAACACCTACTATGTGCCAGACAAGGAGAGCCAGGTGGCACAACAGATAGAGTGCCAGGGCTGGCTTCAATTCTTCCTGGGTTCAAATCAGATCTCAGACACTTACTAGCTGTGTGATCCTGGGCAAGTCACCTAACCTAACCCTGTTTGCCTCAGTTTCTTCATCTATAAAATGAGCTGGAGAAGGAAATAGCAAGCCATTCCAGCATCTTCTCCAAGAAAACCCCAAAAAGGGTCACAAAGAGTCGGACATGACTGAACGACAACAAAATGCGCCAGGCACTGTGCTAAATGCTTTACAGAAATCATTTCATTTGATCCTCACTTAACCCTGGGAAGTAGGCAGGCTACAGATATGGCATAATTCATGCTTAAGTAAGGAGAAGGAAGGAAAGTACAATTATGAGGAGAGAGTGAAGCAAGAAAAAGGTGTCATTGTTCCTGTTTTCCTGTGGTATCTTAATTATTTTGCGGTCCAAGACACACAGACACACACACACAGACACACACACACACACAAAGACACACACAGACACAGACACACACACACACAAATACACAACAGCTGAGGGAAAAGAAGGAACATAACAGTTCATGGCACCATTCAAAATCTATGAACATCACAGATAAGAGTCCAAGAGGAATTCATTAAGATGCCGCAGAAGGGATTATATTCTGGGAAGTTTCACTGCGAACTCACTAGGGATGACTCTGAAAGACATTCCTGAAGTGACTGATGCCAGGGATGAAAGAATATGATGTCATCTCTAAGAGCGGGACAGCATACAATTTATTTTGGAAGAAACATATGGAGAAAAAAATGAGAAGTGTTGGCAAGCCCTTAGAATAAAGCAGGCCAAGAATAAGGACCGTTTACATAAAATTTAGGCACCAACTGGTTGCTAGAGATGATGTAGTTGTATGGTTAAGGAGAGCTTGTAATATTCTAAATCAGCTGATGGGGTAATGGGCAGACCTGAAGTGGGGACTAGAGTGAGATAAAAGTGAGGTATGCCTGTGGCAAGGAGAGGTTAGAATAAGCCTTCCGTCCAGAATGCTGCTCTGGGAGCATCAGGAAGGCATTAATGCCCTCTTACTGAGCATTAATAGATCTACAGTTATTCTGTGTTAAGTTTGACATTTACAAATGGGGCAGCTTATCCGAGAAAACCTATCCTAGTGTACAGAAAACTTCATTCAAGGCTTTTAAAAAGCATATATAAAACAATTAAACTATATTGTAGTTTTACTTATTTTTGGAATCAGTGTTGTTGTTTAAATTCGATTCTTATAAGCTCACTGAGCAGTCTGTCAATAAAACTGAATAAAATCAACAAACATTTATTAAACTCCCCTCGTGTGTAGAATACTCTGCTAGGCACTGAGGGAATCATGGGAGATTTCCTGGAGGGGATACACATTTGAATGGGAATATAATGGCAAGACCAGCAGCTAGGTGGCTCAGTGGATAGAGTACAGGATCTGGAGTCAGAAAGACCCGAATTCAAATCTGGCCTCAGACACTTAGTATTTGTGTGAATCAGGGCAAATCACTTAACCCCGTTTGCCTCAGTTTCCTCATATGTAAAATGAGCTGGAGAAGGAAATGACCACTCCAGTATCTTTTCCAAGAAAACCCCAAATGGGATCATACAAATTCAGACAGAAATGAAATGGCTGAATAATACCAACATAATAACAACTAGTTGAACAGCAGAACAGAGAAAAAAAGGGGGGGAGCAGACAATCAAGGAATAGGAAATAACCTAAGTAAAGGAAAAAGGGAGAAAAATATGGTGTGTGTGTGTTCTGAGAATGGAAGGAAGCCCAGTTTGTCTGCAGCTTGGATTATGCAGAGGGGAGTAACACATAGTTAATCTATAGCATTCACTTTGTGCCAGGCACTGTGCTAAGCACTTCATAATTGTTATTTCATTTCATCCCTACCACAACCTTGGGAAACAGATGCTATTTTGTGTGTGTGTGTGTGTGTGTATTCGTGTGCATACACAAATCTGATTTTACAGATGAGGAAACTGAGGCAAACAGAGGTTAAGTGATTTGTCCAGGGTCACACAGCTATGTCTGAGGAGGAATGTGAACTCAGGTCTTTTAACTGCAGGCCCAGTGCTCTATCCATTGAGCCATCAAGACCCTGATACTACAGTACCGCTCAAATGGCACATCTTCCAGGCTTTAGAAGGTCTTCAGTTCTTTTTTATTTTCAAGTCCTCTTCTTAATTCCTTATTTATGATGGGTTGTAGCCTGTTCACACTCCAACATGTGCTTCTCCCTTGCCTTTAGGAGATCCTCAACTTTGATTCTTTGGAAATAGTAGCATATTCCACGACTTGTAGTCAAATGATATCACCAGAAGAATAATGTTGTTAAGAACACAAACCACTTTTTCCCCCCAGGGAGAAGGTTGAAGTTGTTAAAAGACAGTGTAATTTTCCAAAGTCAAGCTGAATTTCATCTGCTCAGTTCTAGGCCCACCTTGCTGTCGATCTATCCGTCTGTCTCAGATATGTGTATTAATGGACAGGCACTGGAGGTTATCCATTCAGTTTGGACTGTAACTCATACTACAGTGACAGGAGGCTTATAGAACACAATCATTTTAGAACTGAACAGATTGGCAGTGTGGGGAATTCTCCAAAAATCAATGTTACCATCCAAATTTGAGATAAAGGAAAATCATAAACAGATGTGACTAACATTCAAACTGGGATTAGGAGGATTCTTGTGACAAAGGTCACAAGAAGAGTAAAACAAGGTTGTGTGAGCAGTCCCACTTAATCATTGCCAACACTTCACTGATGAAAAACAGTAAGGGAGAGAAAATGTGAACTTGGAACCCAACAGTAATGGGGACAGAGCATACTAAGTTGTTCTTTAATTGAGCAAGTAGGGATAGTAGCATTGGGGGGGGGTCTGAAAAAAAGATGAAATGTAAAGTAGCTGGAGTATAGGAAGAAAAGGAGGAAAAAGAAGGACATAGAAGATGAAGGTAGAGTTAGATATTTAAATGCTATGTTGAGATTTTAGGGGGAAGGAGAAA
>NW_020941197.1:7491014-7564814 GCF_900497805.2 Vombatus ursinus | reverse complement strand
AGTTAGATATTTAAATGCTATGTTGAGATTTTAGGGGGAAGGAGAAAGAAGCAGGAGTAGAGAAGGTGATACAAAACTAAACTGGGAAGCAGTTGGAGGAAAATGAGACTGTAAGAGATGTGGATTGTGAGTCTGAAAGAGTCTATGATATCATGATATAAAAAAGGGGAAAAAAAGTTGGTCCAGTGGGAGCCAGGGGTGGAATGGAGAATAAAGGAGAATTGAACTCCCAAAAGTAGAGAGAAAAAGAGGACTGTATGACGACATCTTGAAATTGAGAGTGAGACAATAAGACCGTCTATTAGCCACTCAAGCAATTTATTAAGCACTTATTATTTGCCAGGCACAGAAAGGCAAAAATAGTCCCTGCTCTCAAAAAGCTCCTATTTTAATGGAGGAGACAATATGCAAATAATTATGTAGTCTAGAGTGGTGGCTCATGCCTCTGGCCGCTGCTACTAGGGAGGTTAAGTTTGGCAGATCACTTGAATCTGGGCGTCCTGAGCTACAGAAGAGGTAAAGCCAACTGGGAGTCTGCATTATGTATGCTACCAATATGGTGAGCCTTCAGAGCTGGTGGTGAGTGGAGGGGAAGAGATGGATTGCCAAAGGAGGGGCAAATTGCTGTGTGTCAGAAACCGAGCAGGTCAAAGCTTCTGTGATGATCTGCTGTGGGATCCAGGCCTATAAGAGGCTGCAGCACTTCTAGCCTAGGGGAAAATGGAGGACCAATCTCAAAAGTCAAAGCAAGACAAACTCATCTCTTCCAGCAATGTAAAACAAGATACGTGCAGCATAAACAGAAGGTTACTCAGAAGGATGGGCCTGGTGGTGGGGATAAGGATGGTGGTGGCGGTGGTGGGTTCCTGCAGAAAATGGGCAGCTCAGTCTTGAAGAAAGCTGGAAAAGCTAAGATGTGGAGATGAGAAGAGAGAACATTTCAGGCCTGGGGAACAGCTATTGTAAGTACACAAAGTTAGGAGAAGGAATGTTATGTCTGAGCAACAGCAAATTAGGCCACTGTGGCTGAATTGCACAGGTGGGTCATAATGTAGGAACACCAGAACGGCAGATAGAAGGACCCATCTTGTGAAGGGCTTGAAACGTCAAAAAGGGGATAAGATTCAAAAGAATGGAATTTCTCATGAGGAAATTAATCAAATGTGACAGCGTAACAAACTAAAGGGAATTTGCAGTTAGGAAGGACCAAGAGTTGGGAACGGCAAGAGATTAGGGACAACTTACAAGTCCTAGAACTGAAAGAGTTGGAGAATTTAAATAAAATCACTATTCTATCAGTTAAGGCACCATGGGACTGCTTCAACACAGGAAAATACAAAGTTTTCCTTTAATGCTGAAATTTGAGAAAAGATATTAGAAAATTACTGAAATTCAAAATGTCATCATTTGGTAGAGTACTGGAGGGAGGGAACGTGGGTCTTACAGTGGCTCACTCCACTCTGCATCTGTTGCTCAGCCTGGTCTCAACTCCAGGAACAAGATGCCTCTCCCAGGTTAAGCCCATCACCTCTAATCTCATCATTATGATGCCGACTGAAGCTCTGACCACTTCCCTTAGCCTCCTCTCCTCCCTGATTGGAGGGCTGGAGGTGGAGTACCAAACTCCTCTCAATGCCTTCCTTTACAGAGGGAAGAAAGTAGACTCTGGCTCACTCCACTTGGCCTTGTTTCAACTCCTTTGTGCCAGGTAACCCCTGGCTTATTCCTCTTCTCTTTCCTGCCTCCATCCATTGGACTGTAAGCTCCTGGAGGGTAGAGACTGTCTTTATTTTTATTAATCATATCCCCAGTGCTTAGCGCAGTGCCTGGCACATAGTACGTGCTTAGTGAATGTTTACTGGATGTTTGGACTGAAGTTGGAAGGAGATGAAGAGGCACCTAGTCCAAGTTATACTTGGAGAGGAATCTCCTCTCAAATATCTCTGACAAATGGTCACCCAGCCTTTGCTCCAATACCTCCAGGGATGGTGAACCCACTACCTAACAAAAGAGATTACTTTGCTTTTGTACAGCTGAAATTATTGGCAATTAAAAAAAAAATAAACAAATAAACTTTTATTTTAAACAAAGTTCTTAAATATAGGGTGTTCCAAAAGCTTAGTGACTTTAAATGGCACTAAATCTTTTGGGACACCCTGTTTAAATATCAAGAGATTAAGAGATCTTAAAGATTAATTACATGAATCATGTTTCTTGTTAATAAGAGAAATCATAATCATCCCTAATTCTCTTACCTTAAAATGTGTATTTGTGTGTAATTCACATTACAGATTTCCATGGCAGGAATTGCATTTATTTTAACAGCTAGCCATAATACTAAAGGATGGTAAGGATGAATAGAAAGGATGTTTGTTCCTCATTAAGCTATAAAGCCTTCAAACTACAGCTGAAGCACTAAAATACATTTTATTTAAATAATTAGCAACTTTTAAAAAGCATCAAATTTAAATGTGGCCTTCAGCTGTTTTCAATGATTTCTCCTAGTTTAGGCCTCTGAAGCCAAGTAGATCAAGTCTAATCTCCATTCCACACAACAGCTTGGAGATAGTTATGTCACATGCTCCCATTTCCCAGAATCTTCTTTTAGATAGTTATGTCTCTTGCTCTCATTGCTCAGAATCTTCTTTTAGATAGTTATGTCTCTTGCTCCTATTTCCCAGAATCTTCTCTTCTCCAGTACAAATATCCTCAGTTCCTTCACTGATCCCTCCTATGGCATGGTCTTCTATCCTTTCAGTATCCTACCTGCCCTCTTCTGGACATCCTCAAACTTGTCAACATTCCTCCTAAAATGTGGAACCCAGAACTGAGCACAATACTCCAGATGTGGTCTGACCTCAGCAGTTTGCCTTGGGGCTGCGACCCTTCCTTGAATCGAATACATTGCCTGTAATTAGTGCAACCTAGGACCACACCACAAATGCTGCTGAAAGGAGTTTATAGTTCATTAAAATCTCTTGATATTTTCCATACAAGTGATTGCTTAGCCTTGCTTCCCTATCATGTACTTACAAAGTTGATAAAATTCAAAGCATAAGACCTAATACTTAATATACACGTTATCTCAACGGGTACCTTGGAGTGATGGATAGACAACTGGCCTCAGAGTTAGGAAGATGTAGGTTCATATTCTGCTTCTGACACATATCACCCGTGTGACTTTGGGCAAGCTATTTAAACTCTCAAGAGTACCAGACAACTCTTAAGGGGGGAGGAAGGGAAGGGAAGAAGCATTTCTATAGCCCCTACTATGTGCCAGCCACTATGCTAGGTGCTTTTTATCAACCTTATCTCATTTGGTCCCCATTTTGTATCCCCTGCACTTATCAAAGTGCCTGGCACATAGAAGGTACTTAACAAATGCCAGTATATGTCAGACACAGAACTTTTCAGTCAATTAGTAAGTAACCTTGAACTTTCCCAAAGTTGTCTCAGTATTCTAGGCAACTCTCTAAGTCTGTAACTGGTAGAGAAGGTCGAGGGGCTTTCTTCACTATTCCTATACCAATGAAACCACAAGACTAGTCCCTAGCCCTGGTTTTTTTTTTTTTTTTAGTAAGGCAATTGGGGTTAAGTGACTTGCCCAAGGTCACACTGCTAGTGAGTGTTATGTGTCTGAGGCTGAATTTGAACTCCAGTCCTCCTTGAGTTCCAGGGCCGGTGCTCTATCCACCCTGATTTTTAATATATAAAAATAATTGGATGAAATGAACACAGTTAAGAAAATTGCTGAAAGAATGAGATCTTTGAGCATATATATTTAATATTTCTCTTTATATATTTTTCAATACCTGGGTTTAATCAGAAGTCATAGTGCTAGTTCAATAACACTGATTCCAAAGTTCAAGGTTGCACAGATACTAAGTGGTAGAGGTGAGATTTGGACTTGATTCCTAGTCCAACAATCTTTCCACTACAACACAGCCATTCCATATACACAAAAAGAGTTAAGGACATCTGGCAATAATTCTTTTATTGTTCATTGAAACTCTTCCACTTCAAGGTCAAATGAGGCAATTCTCTTTTCTCTTGTCTCCTTCCCTTCTTTTCCTCCTCCTCCCAATAACTTTACACAATAGTTTATTTTGGAACATTGGAAGCTTCCAATTTGAATGGGAAAGGGAGAAAAGTTGGCTCCAGCAGCTGCAAACTTATGCTGCTCAATAATGTAGGTTACCTGCTTGTCTTTCTTGGGTGAAGAAGGTACAGGGGTAGGTTCCTGTTGCATCATTTCTATCATATTTGTGTCTTTTTCCTTTTCTTCATTATCTGATAGATCTAAGAAAAGAAGAACAAGGCACATTAAAAATCATGAAAAACAGAAACTGGTTCCCCCTTTCGTTAAACAGAATGAATAAACAAAAGAAGGAGCATTTATTAAACACTCATGAATCAAGCACTATGCTAAGTGCTAGGAATACAAATACAAAACCCAAGAAATCTCCTGCCCTCAAGAAGCTTATACTTTAATGGAGAGAGATCACATCTTCAGGACAGTAGTGGTTATGGAGGGATTTGGAAAGTTACAGGGATGGAAAATGGAATCATAGGAGAATAGATTGGCAAACTTAGACCTTTAAAGACTATATTCTTTAATTTCAAATCAATTACTTGAATACAGATGATATATTTCAGATGTGAGTTTCTAATGGCTGAAACAATTACCAGGAATCTTCCAGGCATTAGAAATTGACAATTAAAATATATCATCTGTATTCAAGAAGTTGATTTGAAATTAAACAATATATTCTTTAAAAAAACATATTTCCACATTAGTCATGTTGTGAAAGAAGAATCAGAACAAAAGGAGAAAACCATGAGAAAGAAAAAACAAAAGAACAAATAATACACTTCGATCTGCATTCAGACTCCATAGTTCCTTCTCTGAATGTAGATAGCGTTTTCCATCATAACTCTTTTGGAATTGTCTTAGATCACTGTATTGCTGAAAAGACCTAAGTGTATCATAGTTGATCATCACACAATGTTGCTGTTACTGTGTAACACACATGTTCTCCTGGTTCTGCTCACTTCACCCAGCATCAGTCCATGCAAGTCTTTCCAGGTTTTTCTAAAATCCACCTGCTCATCATTTCTTATAGCACAATAGTATTCCATTACATTCATATACCACAACTTGTTCAGTCATTCCCTAATTGATAGGCATCCCCTCAATTTCCAATTCTTGGCCACCACAAAAAGAGCTGCTATAAATATTTTTGTACATGTGGGTCCTTTTCTATCTTTTATGATCTCTTTGGGATATAGACCTAGTAGTAAACAACATATTGTTTAAAGGTCTCCTAAACCTCTAAGACCTATGAAGAATGCAGACATTAATCTTTAAATAACTTTTTTTTAATATCACATCTTCTACAGGAAGCCTTTCCCAACTCAGTGTTTTTTCCTGTTAATTATTTCATATTTATCCTGTATATAGCTTGCTTTGTATCAATTTGTTTGCATATCTCTCCCACTAGATTGTAAACTCCTTGAGGGCAGGGGCTATCTTAATTTGACCTCTTTTTGTATCCCCAATGCTTATAAAAATATTGTGAAAATGAGTCAAATTCTTGTTCCAGAACTTATTTAAGAAACCTGCTAACATACAAAATAGGAAAATTTCATTTTAGTGAAACTTGTATGAATTAGTTTGTTTCTTCAGCAGTGATCTGATGCTGTTCTGTAGATTCTGACAAGAAAAGGACTCTTCTGAAAAGGGATTCTTATCTGCATGATTTCCATTAAGACAGTAGCCAAAGAGAACAGTTTTCCTTCAGGTGGGGCCTCTAAGACCCTCAGGCTGCAGGACTTTACCCCCATCTCCAATTCTCCTGGTCTAATTAAGTGTCAGGATCAAGTAAATGACTCTTGTCTATGTCCCAAGAGTCAATTGATCCTGGGCAATGAATCCAAGGGAGAATAGGCAGGCCTCTCCTCACCTCTCCAAATAACCAAGATGCAATAACCTGGAGGCACTAAAAGATTTCACTAAAAGAAATACAGGATTTCCATGGTTGGAGACAGTTAGACTAAAACAAGAGGTAAAATAGTATCCTTTTTCTAACTCAGGTCAGAAAGGGCAGAGATGAATTAAATGGATGAGCAAATACCCATCACCCCAGTCCTTTACAGAGAATCTGGGTCCAGCTTCCTAGTGGGAATCACATTCCTTTCCTGTGGTATAAAAAAAGAGATTAGAGTCTTGTTTTCCAAAGCGTTGTCTAGAAGTATAAGTGAGAAAGTTTCTGTTTCACAAACTGGGAAAAATACAATTTTACATTTAGAGGCAGAGTATCCAAATACATAACTTTCTCTGTGGGAAAAGAATGTGGAGAAAGACTGTGAAGTGGCTAGGGATATGTCTCTATGTCTTCCATACACATGGAATCCATCACTAAGGTCAATTATCATAGGTAGTATTTAACTGTATTGTACACTTTTCTATGTACTTCCATTACTTACAGGAAGCTAGGAGGCAAAATAGTTGGGAGTTCAAATCCTGCTTCAGGCACTTACTTGCTGTGTGACCCTGGGCTCGCTGCTTAACTCTCTGCAATGCTTCCCTCATATGTCAAGTGGGGATAATAATGATGATGATGATGATGATTATATTTCCAACTAAAATCCCATCTTCTATAGGAAGCCTTCCCCAACCTCTTTTAATTGTAGTATCTATCCTCAATTATTTCTTATTCATTCTGTGTATAGCTTGTTTTGCATATATTTGTTTGCATGTTGCCTCCTCTATTGAATTGTAAGCTCACTGAGGGCAGGGACTGTCTTTTGCCTCTTTTTGTATCGCCAGTGCTTAGCATACTGCCTGGCACACAGTAGGTGCTTAATAAATGTTTACTGATTGACTAAATAATAGCACCTACCTTACAGGGTTGTTGTAAGGATCAAATGAGATAACATATGTAAAGTGTTTTGTGAACCTTTTTAAAGGCACTGTATAAATGTTAGCTACTAGTTGCCAGTAGCATAGTTCCTGCTATATAAGATTAATGACAAATATGGTTTGAAATAAAGTATTTTGAAGATTAAATCTATTGACTCAACTTCAATGATAATTGACTCAAAATAATAATAGCTTATCCTTCTATGAATTCATTTGACAAGTATTTATTAAGCACCTACTATTTACATGATTTAGGTATGAAGACTACAAAGATGGTGTTTTACTGTTTTCCTTTCAACAACCTTCTAAGGTAAGTACAGTATTATTATTAATTATGTATTATTAATTAATTAAATAATTAGTATAATTAAGTATTATTATTAGTAATGATGATAGCTAACATTTACATAGCACCTACTATGTGCCAGACACTTTGCTAAGCACTTCATAAATACTATCTCATTTGATCCTCACCAAAACCCTGGGGGCTATTATGATTCCCATTTTATAGATGAAGAAACCAAGGCAGAAGAGGTGAAATGACACCTAGCGTCAAAGAGCTATTAAGTATCTGAGGCTGGATTTGAACTCAGATTTTCCTGACTCTAGATCCAGTGCTCTATCCACTGGACCGCCTAGTGACCTCATTACCATCAGCCAGAGAAGTTAAATGACCTGTATGGGTTGTGTGGTTAATAAGTGGTAGGGTGAGTATGCTAGCAGCTGAAGACCCTCTTTTCACTACATTCCTATTGCTTCTACCTGGTACAGACTTTCCTTATGACCTGCCAGAGCAGTGGCTGCAAAAGCCTAACAAAGGCCTTTGGCTCCACACTGTCCTTCCCACCCTTGTCAGGCTCATCTTTGTTGTCCAGAGATGTGGTTACACATTCTGTCACATTTTGCTCATTCGTTTGCTCAGAACCTTTTGGTGTATTCCTACTGACTCATAAGTAGTAACATTCAAATACCTTTGCTTGCTATTCAAAGCCCTTTGTATTATGGCATCTCCTTAACTTTCTAGGTCTTAAAATTGTATATCTATGCACATACATGTGCACATGTGTGAACATATGCATATATGTATATATTATGCGTATGTGTGTGTTTCCCTTCCATATACTCTATCCTCTATTCACACTGGACTACTTGCTGTCCCTCTAAATACCCTACACTTTCCCTTCTTCTTCTTCTTCTTGACTTTGTTCCTGTCCTTCCTTATACCTAGACCGAGCTCCTTCCTCTCTCTGCTTGCTGAATTCCTACCAGGCTCTAAAACCCAAATCAAATGCTGGCCCCTCCATGAAGCCTTCACTAATCCTCTATTCACAGTTGGTGGTGCTTCCCCTGTCCCTGCTGCCAACACATATCGAACATTTCATGTAGTAGTAATATTATTTGTGTATTTATCTGCCTAACAACCCAACGTGGGAAGAACGAAGTGAATGAAGAATGTCTGTAGTCCAGATTACGATAGTCACTTGGATGGATATCTCATAGAACCAGTCTATCAATACACATGATGGGTAAGGACTGAGAATGGCTAAAGAACTGGACCCAGAATTGAAGGTGTGGAGAGTAAGTGAGATTGTTTATGGTTATAACATTACACAGTGCTTTTAAGGACTCCAACCTTCTACCTGAACAAAAGGCCATCTTATTAAACACCAATAGTCTTCCAGTGGTAGCACTGGAAAATAACATCAATGGACAGTAAAAAGTGAGTACTGCAATAAATGAATTGGGGTAGTTAGGTGATGCATTGGATGGAGTGCCAGTCCTGGAGTCAGGAAGACCTGAGTTCATATCCTGCCCAAGACACTTACTAACAACATGATCCTAGGCAAGTCATTAAAACCTCTCTCTGACTCAGTTTGCTCATCTGTAAAATATGGATAATAAAAGTATCTATCTCACAAGGTCACTGTGAGGATCAAATAAGATATGTTGAAGTGCTCTGCAAACCTTAAGGCACTTTACAATTGTTAGCCACTATTATTGCACACATATGGGAGATATTTAGTTGTAAGTGACATTTTAGCTCTGGTTCTATAGTACATGCAGAGAAGACTAATGATATCTCCAGGTCCCTTCCAACACTCCATGACTTTCTGAATCCATTCTGTCACATTCAATTACATTTTACCTTTCTGGTGCTGTAGCATACCCCTGCAAGAGAGTTGTCTATTGTCTGGGTAATTGATACTGCACAATGCTGTAGACACAACTGTCCCTTAAAAGGCCAAAAGTTTTGATGACATTTATCATCCCTAAGGAGCAAGAATGTTAAACTTGGCCAAGATATCCAGTTCTGGGAACAGCTCCTCCAAGATTATGCTCCCAACTCCACGTGTGACTCCCACAAGTATTAATTAGGGAAGAACATAGTTCCCACATTCAAACAGCATGACCACAAGGCTGAACAATGCAAAGGTCTTAGAGCCAAAAGAGCAATCCAGATTCCACTGCAGTTCATGAATTATTTTCAGGGAAAAAAAAACTTGCAGGACTAGAGAGGCTGTGGCTATGGACACATGGCCCCCAAGTCTGAATTCATCCCCAGTAAACTTTTGTCTCTTCCCATATTCTCTCTCTCTCTCTCCCTCCCTCCTTTCTCCTTCTCTCTGTCTGTCTGTCTCTCTCCCCCTCCCCTCTCTGTCCTGCTGCTGACCAAAAACATACAGGAAAGTCATCCAGGTCCTCAAATAAAGGGCTTAAAAGAAATTATTGCTCAAAGAATCAATTAGCAGGCAAGTATAAATTTAATTTTAAATGGAAAAGATGATCCATAATACTGGGACCCACAAATCACTGCCATCCTATGCAATATCACTAGGCTACTGCTAATTTTGCTAAGGAATAGTAAAAAAAATAAGAGCCATGCAGGCAATTGATGGTATGCTTTTCTTCAAAGTTTATTCATCACAATTAGAATTCAGATACTCTTTTATTCATCGTCTCTGTCCCACCTAGCAGGAATGCCACTCCCCTTCCTTCTTTACCTAGTAAAATCCTACCTATCTTTCAATATCCGGTTCATGTCGCTCCTCTGACTGTAGTTTTCCCTGACAGTTCTAACCTTTAGTGATCTCTCTTTTCTCAACAACTCTAGCATTATTGTTGTTCAGTCGTTTTTCAGTCTTGTTCAACTCTTCATGACCTCATTTAAGATTTCTTGGCAGAGATACTGGAGTGGTTTGCCATTTCCTTCTCCAGCTCATTTTCCAGATGAGGAAACTGAGGCAGTTAAATGACTTGCCCAGGGTCACACAGCTAGTAAGTGTCTGAGGCCAGATTTGAACTCAGGAAGACTCATCTTCCTGACTCCATGCCCAGCATACTATCCATTGTGCCACCTAACTGCCTAGCTGGAATTGGATTAAAAGATCTTTAATGTCCCGTCCAGCTCTAAATATGATGATTTTCTGCTGGTTTGAGCCAAATTTGACAATGAAGCCTATGGCTACCTAATATTATACCTAAAAAATGTTTCACAATACTATGCCCAAAGGGCTATAAAACTATGCACACCTTTTCATCCAGTAATACCACTGCTAGGTCTATATCCCAAAGATATAAAAAAAGGGAAAAGGACCTATTTGTTCAAAAATATTTATAGCAGCTCTTTCTGTGGTGAATAAGAATTGGAAATCAAGAGGATGCCCAACAATTGGGGAATAGTTAAGCTGTGATATATGATGGAATACTATTGTGCTATAAGAAATGACAAGCAGGCAGATTTCAGAAAAACCTGGAAAGACTTACATGAACTAATGCAAAGTGAAGTGAGCAGAACCAGGAGAACATTGTACACAGTAACAGCAATACTGTATGATGAAGAACTATGAATGACTTAGCTATTCTTAGCAATACAACAATATAAGCCCGAAGGACTAATAATGAAGCATACTACCCACCTCCGGAGAAAGAATTGATACTATTTGAATACAGACTGAGGCATGCTATTTTTCATTTTCCTTCATTCTTTTTTTTTTGTCTGAGTCTTCTTGTACAAAATGACTAATGTATAAATGTTTTACATGATTGTACACCATCTCAGGGAGGGTAAGGGGAGAGAAGTAGGTAAGGAAGGAGGGACAGAATTTGAAACTAAAAACTTTGAGGGAAATGTTTAAAAAATTGTTGTTTTGTTTTTTTTTTTTTTTTGCTAGGTAATGGGGTTAAGTGACTTGCCCAGTGTCACATAGCTAGTAAGTGTTATATGTCTGAGTCTGCATTTGAACTCAGGTCCTCCTGACTCCAGGGCCAGTGCTCTATACACTGCACCACCTAGCTGCCCCTAAAAAATAGTTTTGACATATTATTTTAAAAAATGTTTCATAATGCATCATGGAACATAATGCTAGGTGGTGCAGTGGATAGAGTTCAGGGCCTTGAGCTGGAAAGATCTGAGTTCAAATTCTGTTTCTGATGCTTACTAGCTATGTGACCCTGAGTAAGTCACTTAACCTCTGTCTCCATTTCCTCAACTGTAAAATGGGGATCATGACAGTACCTATCTCCTAGGGTTGTTGTAAGGATCAAATGAGATATCTGTAAAACACTTAGCACAGTGCTGGCACATAGTAGGTGCTACATATAAATGCTAATTCTCTTCTCTAAAAAGATGAGTTAAGGAGAAAAGATTAGAGAGGCTTCATGGTACAGAGAAAAGAGCACCATATCCTAGACATTTTAAAATTACGTAGAGAATATCTCATTATCACGTGGATTATAAAATCACAGCATATCACACCTGGAAGGGATCTGAGAGCTCATCGACTCCAATATTATCACTATAAATGTGAAAAAATTAAAATGAATTATCATTCAAAGCATGAGCACTGACACTGAAATGACACAGAGAAAAAACCTTCTTACAAGCAATGAGACAGTCTGGCTCCTTGCGCATTAGTGGTACAAACGGATTGCACTCCAGTCTTATGACAGCAGGGGATAGAGCAGAACAAAAACTCAAAACAATTCCATTAAAGCTCCTCTATAACATACAGAGGCAGCTAGGTGGCACAGTGGCTAGAGCAATGGGCCTGTAATCAGAAAGATTCCATCTTCCTGAGTTCAAATCCAGCTTCAGACACTTACTATCTGTGTGACCCTGGGCAAGTCACTTAACCCCGTTTGCCTCAGTTTCCTCTTCTGTAAAATGAGCCAGAGAAGGAAATGACAAACCACTCCTCTATCTTTGCCAAGAAAACTCCAAATAGGGTCATAGAGAGCTGGATGTGACTGAAAAACGACTGAACAACAAAAAACAACCACAGTGTGCTAGGCACTCTGCTAAGTGCTTTTGCAAAACTCATTTGGTCCTCACTACAATTGTGCAAGGTAGGCACTGTATTATCCCCATTTTACAGTTGAGGAAACTCAGGCAAACAGAAGTTAAGTGACTTTCCCAGGGTTATAGAGACAGGAAGCATCTGAGGCCAGATTTAATAGTAACAACAACAACAAACATAAAGCGCTTACAGGCACTGTGTTAAGTGCTCTACAAATATTATCTCATCTGATCTTCACAACAATCCTGGGAGGCAGGTGCTATTATTATCCCCATTTTTCAGATGAGGAAACTGAGGCAAACAAATGTTAAGTGACTTACTCAGGATCACACAGCTAGTAGGTGTCTGAGGCCAGATTTGAACTTAGAACTTCCTGACTCCAAGTCTGGTGCTCTATCCATCATACCACCTAGCTGCTACATATAACTTTATAAAATACTTCCCATACATTAATAATAATTACAACAATATTTACATAACACTATGTGCCAGGTACTGTGCTACGTGCTTTACAATTATTATCTCATTTGATCCTCATAACAACCCCGGGAGGTAGGTGCTATGATTATCCTCATTTTTACAGCTGAAGAAAATGAGGCAAACAAAAATTTAAGTGACGTGTCCAGGGTCACAAAGCTAGTAAGTGTCTAAGCTGAATTTCTTTCTTCTTCTTCTCTTTTTTTTGGGGGGGGGAGTGAGGCAACTGGGGGTTAAATGACTTGCTTAGGGTCACACAGCTTGCAAGTATCAAGTGTCTGAGGCTGGATTTGAACTCAGTTCTGCTTGACTTCAGAGTCGGTGTTCTATCCACTGCGCCACCTAGTTGCCCCCTATAAGCTGAATTTCAACTCAGGTCTTCCTAACTCTAGGCCCAGAGCCCTATCTATCCACTGTGCCACCAGATGCCTCTAACCTTATAATCAACAGACAACAAATTCTGTCGTATCTGACTCTTTGTGACTCCATTTGGGGTTTTCTTGTCAGAGATACTAGAGTGGTTTGCTATCTCCTTCTCTAGCTTATTTTCCAGATAAGGAAACTGAGGCAAACAGGGATAAATGATTTGCCCAGGATCACACAGCTAGTAAGTGTCTGAGGCCAGATTTGAACTTAGGAAGATGAGTCTTTCTGACTCCTCCAAACCCAGCACTCTTTCCATTATGCCATTTAGCTGCCCAAAATGAATTCCTGAAGTTTGAAGTATAAAAAATGAGATTCATTAACTTTATTATTTGTGATGGTCAGGTTTACACCTAGGCACAATCTACTAACATGTTGATCAATAATAGATAGTAACTAGTTAATGGTTATGGGTATGTGCACCCAAACACAAACACACACACTTATTAATTCCCCTATCCATCCTCTGAGTTCAGGACCTCATTACTTTTAGCTTGAACTATGTTATGAACTCTGTCTATTTGCCTCTGGTCTCTTTATTCTGAGATAGCCAACATTTACGTGGTTCTTCAAGGTTTACATACATAATGTATGTAAAAATAGTTTTCCATGCATTATCTCATTTGAACCTCACAACAACCTATGAGGAAAGTGCTAGAGTTATTCTTACAAACCAGTTTTATAGGTGAGGAAACAGGCTTAGAGAATTTAGAGATTTGCTTTTGGTCATGCACGGTACCAATGAGAGGTGGGATCTGAACCCTTGTCATCTCCTAACACCAAATCAAGCAATTTTTCCCCTACACTGTGCTGCCTTATTAAAACCACAGCTGTCAAAATAATCTTTCTTACACATAGGTCTGGCCATGTCACATAGTTGGTTAAAAAAAACCTTCAATGACTTCCTACTGCCTATAGCATAAAATATGAGCTCTTTGGCTTGGCTTTTAAGGCCTTCTATGATCTAGACCCAACTCAGTCTTATTTCATATTACTTTCTTTGAGACCCTTTATGGGCCAAATTAGGCTGCTGTCTGTTAAATTCTATATCAGCATAGCCAGGACCCCCTTTCCTGGAATACACACTCCCTCCTCATCTATACCTGTTGCAATCTACCTTCCTTTGAGTTCAAGGCTCAAATATTTCCTCTTAAGTGAATCCCTTCCTCATTCCTCATTCAGCTGAAAGGGATCTTCCCCTCCTCAGACAAAAAAAAATACATATATATGTATATGTGTGTATATATATATTTTTTGGGGGCTAGAAAATGGGGTTAAGTGACTTGCCCAGGGTCACACAGCTAGTAAGTATCGAGTGTCTGACGCCGGATTTGAACTCAGGTCCTCCTGACTCCAGGGCCAGTGCTCTGTCCACTGCACCACCTAGCTTCCCCTCTCCTCGGATATTCTTAAGAGTACTTTCCTTTGCTTCCACTATATTTTACTTTTATCATATTTGCTTCTGCCCATTTCATTCTTGAACCATTCAGAGCTTAGCGAAGGTGAGTGGCACACGGCTGGAGTTGTTGTTCAGTCATGTCTAACTCTTCATGACTCCATGGACCACACCACGCTAATACTGACCATGGAGTTTTCTTGGCAAAGATACTAGAATGGTTTGCCACCTCCTTTTCTGGACTGGCAGATCATAGGTGTTTAATAAAAGTCTGCTGAATAAAGGAAGTAATGATGTCTTCAAAAGGAAATGATTTCCTATTTTTGTGGAGTTCTCAAATATTATTACAATTGGTGTGAGTACCTGTATAGAGCCAGTCATATAGTACACAGCTCAATATAACCCACTGATCTGTCTCTGTACCCATTCTATATCTGATAGAGACACAGATTCAGATCACTGAAGTTCACTGTTTCAAGGACTGAGCTGTTACAACTATCAAAATGGAGTTGTCCAGCTAGATCTATAAAACAGGATACATTTTACAGGAGCTGAGAAACAGCTACTTCCCCATTCCTGCCTTAAAAGGGGGAACAAGCCATAAGACTCAGGGGTGTATATTAAGACTATGTAGAAAGTTTATTTACTTAAAGAAATGTGACATGTAGCTAGCTAAGTGTTCAGCTTATGAAAGATAATAGCCTGGTGTGTGAAAATAAGAGGGTAAGAGGATGTATACATAGTAATTTCAGCAGGTTTCCATTTGTGATTAATGAAAACAAGGAAACAGCAATAAACACAGAATGAAAAAAATGAATGGAGAGGGGAAACCCAAACTCTAAATTGAAGGTGAAAAGAATTGTATAAAAGCTTTGGGGAAGAGGCTACAAAGAAATAATTTCCATTCCCTCCGTCATTTCTTTAGTAAAACAAAGATACTATTAAATAAAGACAACACTAGTCTGCAGAGGAAGAAATGAAAACGTGGAAAATTCAGTTAAATATAACAATCTGTGAGGATTGAATTTCTCTAAATCGGAT
This sequence comes from Vombatus ursinus, assembly GCF_900497805.2. Lineage (NCBI taxonomy): Eukaryota > Metazoa > Chordata > Mammalia > Diprotodontia > Vombatidae > Vombatus > Vombatus ursinus. Next base: position 7,549,258 of record NW_020941197.1, on the reverse strand, counting down.
GGAGAAGATCCCTATAGTACCTGGTAAAGATATTATGGACTCCAGGGAGAATCTCTTGCTTTTAGGGAATGCTTAGAAACAGGTAATAGACAAAGACACAGACTTTACTTTCCCCTAGACTGTTCCATGTTGGGATTTAACTAGATATATTATTTTTAACATAATTAAACATTTACTGAAAGCCATTTATGTGGTTATTACTCATACTGCAGAACTCTATGCATTTTCCCTAGTGGTAGCTACCATGCTCTGCCTTTAAAAAATGTTTCAATGTTCATAAAAAGACTAATGTTATTATAAAAATGATTTATTCCCTGTCTTGGTCTACTTTCATATTCTTTGTTTTTCTAAAAAGGAGAAGAAATAGAAGTAAAACACCAACTCTTAAGAGTTATATAAAGTGTATATATGATATTAAAACAGAAGAACTATGCATATTTAAAGGCCTTTTTCCTATGTGTAAAGAAACAAAAGTGACCCTGTAAGTGATAAACACATGCCTACCATCTGTAAAGAGTAATTCAAATGAGATAATTTACATTAAGTACTTTTCCAACCTTAAGGGGCTAGCTATATAAATTTTATCTCTTGTTCTTACTGCTCAACTGAGAGAAGAAATGGTGAAAATGACTCAAATTTGAATTGTGGCATGAAACATATGGCTGCTAACTACAGCTACAGACTTTTGTTTGTCCTGCGCTCTCTTTCATCTTGTTATTCAGTTGTGTCTGACTCTACATGACTCCACGGACATTTTTTCCCATGGGGTTTTCTTGGCAAAGATACTGGGGTAATTTGCTATTTCTTTCTCTAGTGAGTGCCCATTTTACAGATGAGGAACTAAGGCAAATAGAGGTTAAGCGACTTGTTCATGGTCATATGGCTAGTATGTGTCTGAGGTTGTATTTGAATTCAGATCTTTCCTGCTCCAAGCCTGGTGCTCTATCCTATGAACTATCTAGGTGCCCCAGTTTCTATATCAATCATTTCCAAATGGGATATTGTAATCAATAGATCCCCAAACCTCCCTCGGTAGACCTCTAAATTAGTTGTGGCTCTAATGGGGGAAGGGATGGAGGCTCAGCAGAATCCAAAATCTGCCACTGTTAAAGTCCTTGTCTGATACCACGTTTTGTTAAAAATGAGATGCACATTGCTACTCTGAATTTCTGCAGGGATTTTTCATTATCAAAACAAAAGTGGGTGAGAACCTGTTAATTCATCAATATTCTGAATACTTCCTGGGATTCAGAAAAATGGTATGCATTATTCTTCCACACTTGAAAAGAGGGAACCTCCTTCAGAGATGAAAAACTTTCACTGAGACAGTTAATGGCAAACATTAACACAATTCTTTTTGTTGCTGTTGCTTGGTTGTGTCTAACTTTTTGTGATCCTGTTGAGGGGGACGTCTCTTGGCAAAGGTACTCACATGGTTTGCCATTTCCTTCTTCAGCTCATTTTACAGATGAGGAAACTGAGGCAAACAGGGTTAAGTGACTTGCCCAGGGTCACACAGCTAGGTAGTGTCTGAAGCCAGATTTGAACTTAGGAGGATGAGTCTTCCTGACTCCAAGTGCATGCTCTATCCACTGCACCATCTTCCTACCCAACATAATTCTTTATATTTTGCCAAATATTTGTTAAAAATCCCTGAAAATAAAATGTCCTCTGCTACATATTTTGCCTCATGCAGGACTTGCATTGAAGAGTTATCTTTATTGATTCTGCAGTTTATCAACTCTATAGCAAGGGACGATGTGTGCTTTAACTAATATTATGGCACCAACATTGTCTACTCTACTTGACCTGGGTTATGCTATTATTGGCCTACTGTATCCCAACCTCAATCTTCCCTGTAATCTCCTTTATTTTAATTTATACACAGCAAATGAGAAGGCCAAATATGCATAGACCATTATTCCTGTAAATTTCATGGAAGTCGGGATGGCCCCTTTATTCATAGTTAAGAGTCTAAAAGATCCTCTACATTATGAATGAGAAGACACTAGTAATGGAAAAAATAATCTGATTTATAGTGATAGATGAACAGACACTTAGAACTCAGCAGTATTCTCAGTTTATTCATAGTAAGGTAGTATCAGATGAAACTGAGTCAACAAGGTGGCAGATTAGATTCAGATTGCAGCCTGAGTGCACTTCAGTCTATTAGTTACTTGACCCATTTCAGCATTTACTTCATAAAAAAAGGGGCAATCAGACAATAACTTAGGAGAGAGACCTTGTCAGTTTGCTTAAATCTTAATCCCTCTCCCCTTGTACTCTTTGATATCCAGTGATACTGGCGTCCTTGCTGTTCCTTGGACAAGACACTCCATTCCCAACTCTGTGTATTTTCCTGGCTGTCCTTGGTCCCTAGTCCCTGAAACATGCTCCCTCCACCTTTCCACCTTTCCTTCAAGCCCCAGTTAAAACCTCACCTCCTTACTAAAATGTGTCTTTAATATTTTATTTTATTTTCCCAATTACACATAAAAACAATTTTTAACATTCTTTTTTTTTTTAAATTTTGAGGTCCAAATTCTTTCCCTTCCTCCTTTCCTTTCCCTGAGACAACTGAAGCAATTTGATATAGGTTATATAGGTGTTGTCATGCAAAGCGTATTTCCATATTTGTCAGGATGAAACCCCACCTGCTAAAAGAAGCCTTTCCTGATAGCTACCTTAATTTGAGTGCCTTCCCTCTGGTGATTATATTCAATTTATCCTTGAATATCATTTGTTTGTACATAGTTCTTTGCATGTTCTTTGCAGTTCTTCACTAGACTGGGAACTCCTTGAGAGTAGGGACTTTTTGGCCTTTCTTTATATCCCTAGCACTTAGTATAGTGCCTAGCATATAGTAGGCACTTAATAATTGTTTACTGAAGAATATAGACTGTATATTTCAGGTACCTGGCTGGAAAGACTGTTTTCTGAGTAAAGTTTAAGTCACAGAGAATATTATTGTGTGATTTGGGTTGGGGTAGAGGAGTAGTGCCCATACTAACGAAATCTTAGATGTTAAGTATTCAAGCTTAATCTAAAAGGATAAAGAGGGAAGCCAAGAATTCATTAAAGGTGAGCTCTCACTAAAGCACTGAGGTTGGACTCATTCCTGCTAGTGTAACACCATGAAACATCATTGCTGTGTTTTAATATTCAAGGAACTCCCACAAGATGCCACTTGCCATTTACATGCATTCACGTTCTAAGGTAGCATTACACACATCACACACGTAGAACAAAAATGACACAAAAAGAGGGGTAGGGACTGGACCTGTAATTACAGGTATTGGGAACGCTTGGGTGAAGAAACTCTCTCTACCAATGCAGGTTGGAACCTTCTCAGAAACTTGGAGTCTTAGAGATTTGCCCTGGAAGTTAAATGACTTGCTCTAAGTCTCAGAGCTAGAATGTATGAAAGGCAAAATTTGAACACAACTCTTCATAACTATAAGGCTAACTTTCTATCCATTATGCCATGCTGATTCAACACACATTTATTCTTTCTGAAGGCAAATGTTCAGATTTGTTAAAAATTTTAAATCTTGAGTCAGCTAGGTGGTGCAGTAGATAGAGCACCGGCCCTGAAGTCAGGGGGATCTGAGTTAAAATCTGGCCTCAGACCAAACCCTTGACACTTACTAGCTGTGTGACCCTGGGCAAATCATTTAACCCCAATTGCCTAAAAAAAAAAAAATTAAGTCTTACAGCAATTGAAAGTTTGCAAAACTACTTTATTCTCAGCCACTCCATGAGTTAAGTTCATATTTTTGGTATTTAAGGGCATACTTTATCCCAACTTCACTCACTGCCCCCTATAATTTTCCCTTAGGATCAGAGAATACTTAATAAAGAGAAGCAACATTTCTAATATCTATGTGCCTATGACAAGTCCAACCAATAACCACTATCACTTTTTTCTCCAATCCTGTGAAAAGTAGATGAAAGGGAATGGTCATTGCCAAACAAAGATTTCTAAGCTATGGACTCACCTTAGATTATTTCTAAGATCAGCTTCCTCATCTACAAAATCAGGTCCCTTCTAACTCTCACATTGTATGATTCTATAATTTTGGGGGGCTGACAGTTAGATTCAGAATTATCTTCAAGGATCACTAAATCAGGGTGACTTTGGCAGAACCTACTGGCTTGGGGGACTTTCGGCTTTGGGGGTTACCACGCTACCAGTTCTGGGTAATAACAAGTAACTGTTGATAGAGAGGGTGTTGCTAAAAAAAAAAGCCTGAGTCCATTATATAAGCTGTTTTATGTATATAATCAGTTCATATACTATCATCTTGCCTCTAACACCTGGCACTCCTAAGGCAAAGTGGTAGAGACTACTCCCGTTTCCCTCCCCTTTTCTTCCCTTCTAACAGACCTATGGAGATCATTGGTGTGGGTGGGAGAGGGGGGAGAACCGTCTGCGTGATTCACCTCAGGTGTGCCTACTCAGTCCCACTATGGAGAGTCCTGGTCTTCCCTAGGGTGAAAAAGATAGTAAAAGGAACAAGATCCCATACTGAAGCTTTGGGGATGATGCAGAGATCAGAACTGCCCTATCTATGCTACACTTTCTAGCCCAACTCCACATGAAAGGGCGGGAGGAGAAAGACAGATGCCTCTAACTGTAGTCAGTGGCTAGGTGGGCAAAAAGCACATAGCAAGAATTATTAGTAGCCTCTTTACCGTGTCACTGACATCAGAGGCAAAGGCAAATGGGGGGACCCCCAAACTTAGCAGTCTAACTTCCAATTTTCAAGTTATTGTTAGACCTGAAATTTCTCTCATTACAGAGATTTTCTTTTGGAAAAATGCCAAAACACACTTTTAGCCATATTTAAGTGACTGGAACATGAAAAAAAAATCTTATTTTTTTAAAAACCATATAAAACCATAACCAGATGCTCTCAAATAGCCCTTTCCGTGTACACAGCACCTTCCATTCAGTCTGGGATTCATTTTATTCATGCCTAGACTGTAGCCACATTAGGGAGAAAATAGTAATTATGTAGGAACCATGGCAATGCCACATAACACCTCTAGACGGGAAGTAAACAGGGACAGTGTATCAGATTCTTCCTCTCAGTAGGTTTGCATAACCTTGGCCATTATAATAGCTAAGATTTTCGGAAAAAGCCAAATGGGAAGCTGGCATGAAGTCAACAAACCTGCAAACTGAAAATTACGTCAGGGCTCCGGTTCCTATAAAAAGCATGAGGGTCACAGGTGATCACGTAGACCAGGATTGAGGCTGCATAGCTCACCTGAAAGATCACACTTCTTTGTAGCTTGGGTCCAATTAATATTGCGCAAGGGCATTGGCTTGGGGGCTTTGGGGAAAAGTGGGAGAAATAATTCATGAAATGACACCTAAGCTGCTTGTAAACACAGTCCTGTGGAAATGCTAAATGAAGGAATAAAAAATCAGTGTGACACTTTTCCCCCCACTACCACTAGTTCCTGTAAGCCCTTGGATTGCTGTCAGAGTCTTCTCATTCATTCATTTTACTAGGACCACCCTGCCTTAACTTGAGAGGACTAAGAGAGTGGAGCCCTGCTGTACCTCTGCATTTTCAAAGTTTCAAAGTGGCTGTTTTTGGAGCATCCGGTTTGGCACAAAATGCTTTTCTGAATTAGAAAGGCAAGTTGTCTTTCATTTTATGATGTCAAGATATCTGGGGATTAAAAGAAAGAGTAGTAAACACTTAAAACACTATCATGTATACAACATGATATTTAGTTTTAGAAAAAAATAAAAAAAAAGCATCACATCAGGAGACAGAACAAAAAGGAGGAAGCATAGTATAGTTTAAAGGCAGCTGGATTTGAAGTCAGAGAAGTCAAGTTTGAATTCTGACTCTAATAGTTACTATCTGAGTGACTCCGGGCAAGTCACTTCATGTCTCTGGGCTTCCACTCCCTCAACTATCAAATGGAGGAGTTGAAGAAGTTGACCTTTGGTACTGTCATGAATAAATGCAATAAAGGTAAACTGAGGTACAGGCTTCAAGCAAAATCAGTTTATTAGTAGTGACAAGTCTAACTTAACAAAGTGGGTCAGTGGCCTTCAATGAGAAGGGAAGGGGGGAGGAAATCTTGTTAATTGGCATTCAGCAAAGGAGAGGTGTCTGGGTAGTATCAACCCCATGGAAAATCTGTATCTCTACCTTGCTCTGACCAGTAGTTTCCAACTGCCCGCAGGACCCTTGCATACCCCAGAAGCTTCTAACCACCCTTCTTCCCAGACAGAGGCAGTTCCAAGGATATTTCTTTGACCTTGTTCTTGTGATCCCTCAACACCTTCAAACCTCTCTTCCTGCAGTTCAGCAGATGTGTATGCAGACTATACACCCTCCTGCTGTTTCCCAAAATTATACCCTGTAAAGATCCCCTTCTCCCCTTTCTCCTCAGCGTTCCTGTCAGAATATGGCAGGTTGTTGTCCCGAATTTCAATTCCTTGACCCTGAATAAATGCCTTACTTTATTCACTGACCACCTAGTTGGTCTGAGTTTTTTCCAGGTTGGCAGTAGTTTTGGAACCTTACAATTGGTTATACTAGGAAAAGTGGGTTGGCATTCAGGTATGGCTAATCACACCCTCTCTGACAATTAAAGAATGTTAACTGTTTTATGGGACTCATCTGCCTCTTATAATCCCAGCCAGGAGATCAGAACCACCAAAAGGGTTGTTCCCTTGAGTAAGATCAAACCTCTCCTAATTGCACAAGGACAGGCAAGGACAGATGACTGCAGGGATGGCACCAGATTAAGTTAGATGGGGCTTAGATGACAAGCAGATGTCCCCAGGGCTAACTGCATGAATGATAACAATATTCCCTTTCAAACATAATCTGAAACTAAGTCAGAATGAAAACTGCATTCTGAGCCACATGAGTTCAGGCAGATACTAACTCATTTATAAAAATTAAGGCAGCATAAAATCAATTACACTGTGAAATCATTTTTATCTTTTTCACAGTATTCTGGTTAATTTAGGGTACAGAATCTATAAGGTCCCTCCTAGCTCCAAATTTTGGATGTTATGATCTATTAGTACCCTGATTGAAAAGCCAATGGGAAAACTAAGGGGTGGTAACATGTTAGAATTATTCCTTTTTTTTCTTCCTCACCTCCCCTAATTATCACTGCATTGTTGAAAAGTGGTGTGGACTGAGAGCAAAAAGATTTGTGCAGTAAGACAAACTCATAAGGCTACTGGGAAATACTATACTACCAGGAGAGCATTATGTAATAGTATCAGAATAGGACGCCTTAGGAATGTCTCATAGCTGAAGCAGCTGACCTTTGGTATTCTGGCTCATTCGGGGTACATGAAATGGATCCTGAAACCTGGATCAAAGTAAAGATATCTGCAACCCAAAGAATTAGAGGTTCAATTTCTCATACTAAATAACAACAACAAAGCACGAATACAGTTTTTAACTGACAAAAAGTGAGAACAGTTGCAATATCTGTAATTCTGAAATACTGAACTCAAGCACATTATATATGACGCTCTCTTCATTCTGTTTTCTTCTTCCTTTTTTATTTTGGTGACAATGGGGCTAAGTGACCTGCCCAGGTTCACATAACTATTAAGTGTCTGAGGTCAGATTTGAACTCAGGTACTCCTGACTCCAGGGTTACTACCCACTGTGCCACCTAGCTGCCCCCATTCTGTTTTTCTAAATGTCTTTTAATGTTACCATTTCATGATATACCCATCAGGTAAGGGTCACAGGGTCACTGCACTTTTGCTATTAACGATACCCTCTGCAGGTAAGGTTACAAGCAGGAGATGAAATTATGATCAAGCTGGACAATCTTACTGTTGATAAAATAAATGTCTTGGAGAGGAGCAGTGTGGTTTACTGGTCAGAGATTTGGCCTCAGTCAGGAAGACTGGTTGTGTTATCCTAGGCTAAAAACATGTAAGCTCCCAACTAATTCTCAAAGGCTAATTTTGCATAATAGTTTGTGGTAAGCCACTGAAGAGAGAGTTTCCTCACCTGGAGTTCCTTACATCATTGAAATCACAGGATTTATAACCACCCCCCCCCCCTTAAAAAAAGGGTCTGCTAAGGAAGCTTAAGACTGGATAAAGAGATATTTTTTAAGGTAGGCTGAATATCTGCTTTTCTCATTTCCTAATACAACAGATAACTGATAGCTGTCAGAAAGGCTGTCATGAGGAATCATTGCATTTTTTCTCATAGTGTGGTTTAGTGTAAAAAGCATCGACTAGTCTGGAAGTTAGAAGATCTGGGCTCTAGTGGCCAGTTTAGGTTCCTGACTCTACCTCTCAATAACAGTGCGACCTCAGGCAAATTTCTGAATCTACTCTGTTTTCAGTTTCTTCATTTAAAATCAAAGAACTAAATGGGATGGCCTCTAAAGTGCCCCCAACTCCAAGATTCCCTGACTGTTCACTTACTCAAAGTAACCACCACAGCAGGTGGACCCCTACCAGGTGGTCTACCAGCGTGACCCACCTTTAGAGTGCTTGTCACCTTGCTGCAAAATACATTAAATATCCTTTAAAATAATTTTCAGGGTCAAGATTTTACTCTTTTTTTAAATGAAAAAGCATTTATTATTAACAAAACAAGCATTTCCATAACATAGTACAATAAAAAAGATGATTGCACATGAAACTGCAAATCTACCATGTACAACTTGCTATTCTCTCCGAATATATCTATTCCTACCTCTTTATCATTTTAAAATATGAGCAGTCTTACACACCTGCCAAGTATTCTATGGTAATCATAGTTACTGAAAGTCTAGGGGAGAAAAATATAGTATTGGGCTTCCTTAAACTATTTACATCCATGGTTAGAAAAGAGCTTTGCAAAATTGGGAACAACTCTGCCTAGATGTATGAACCAGTGAGAGTATTACAGCTCTAGGATGTGTATTGTATTTTTGTTTCATGTAATGACTCAAGATGACCTCAGTTATTTGGACAGCATGGAGGTCCAAGTAAAACTGTCTAGTTTAACTAGAGCATTACTATAAAACACATGGATGATGTGTTTTACTTACTATAGCTCATAAAAATAAGAACACTGAAGAGATGATTGCAATCGGAGGCAGGGGATGGGTGGGGGGGATTAGGGTAGAATATTGTTGCTATTGCATCATTTTGGACAGGTTGTTCCAGACATATTTCAGGCTTTACAAATGAAAAGAGAATGTGCTCACTGCTTAGAACAGAGGATCAGCAAATAATCTTCTTATGGCTAATGGAGAGTCAGCTGTATTTTCACAAATATGCATTTATATTTAAGCAAGTACATCTTCCTAGCTAAGTTTTGGATGGAACACCCTTTCACAACTACCTCAAAGCTCCTCAGTGAGAGAAGAGACACAGATTATGATAGACAAGTAAATGCAAAGAATCACAGGTTTAATCTGTGAGGTCATCTGGTAATTCCCCACCTCACCCCCTTTAACTTTACAAAGGAGAAAATGGAGATAATGACTTGGTCAAGCTTTATTGTGGTTCAGTTTTCAGTCGTGTCAGATTCTGTGACCCTATTTGGGTTTTTCTTGGCAGCAATACTGGAGGGGATTGCCACTTTCTTCTCCTGCTCGTTTTATAGAAGAGGAAACTGAGGCAAAGAGGGTTAAGTGACTTGCCCAGGGTCACACAGCTAGTAAGTGCCTGATTTGAACTCAGGAAGATGAGTCTCTCTGACTCTAGGCCTGGTATCCACTGTGCTACCTAGCTGCTCTGGTCAGGGTCAATGCTTTAAGTAGCAAAGCCAAGCCTTGATTCGAACTCAGATCTTCAATTGAAATCCATTTTTTCCTAATCTACCATTCAAGTTCAAATTTAGTAAAATATTTTAAAAAGCAACAGAACTCCTCAATACTTTAGATAAGGTTGTTAAACAAAAAAAAAGGCTCATGCTTTGCTTAGTCCTCTCATCTCCCTAGTAAAAAAAAAACAGGAATTTATGGCTGGAAGGTATAAAATCATTCACCATATACCATTCAAATTACTCACTAAAAAAGGTCATTTATAGTGCATTTATGATAGTAATAGGGCAGAAAACAGGACTGAGGTTCCTTCTAGGAGGCTTCTAACCTTGGCTAAAATTTGCACACGCATCTGAAATGACCTTCTGGAGGGTGCCCTCGAAAGCTGCCTGCCAAGGAGGGTGGTATTGACAGATGTGAATTTCAGCTGACACATTCATGTACACACACATAAACACACACACAGCATGTACCTGTCATTACTTGTCTACTCTGGGCAGATGGCTAGTTGCTTCTGGGTCTCTTTGCACCAGAGCCTAGTCTAATCAGCCCCTTTCTTCTCTAAAAACTGACCAGCTAAGGGGTCAGGGTTCTGAGGAGGTCCTCTGCCTTCAGAGTATGAAGAGTGTTGGACAGAGAGTGAGGGGGGTTTTATTTTGTGTCTGGTCCCAGGCAGGGTCAGGGTCCTCACTGCCTCTCCTCTGTACTTCTACCGTTTCTGGTCTCGGTCTGCACAGTGCCTTTGTTTTGGCAGGTGGCAGAATAAAAACCGAGAAAGGATCAAAAAAAAGAAAAAAGAAAAGACAAAAGCATCACGGTTGGTTGCAGGAAACCCTAGGATTCCTCTACCTGGAAAGCCAACCTTATCGGGAGTTCTGAGTCAAAAAGAGTGGTCAGTTTCTTTAGTGCATGATTGAGAAACTGGACTCTGGAGTGATTAAGAAGAGAGAGCTGCCAGGAAATAATAGAAACCTTAAAGAGAAGGCATACAAACAGTAAGGTAAGCTTGCTTTATTCTATGTTTATTGTCGTCACTGAGAAGCAGGTGGTGGTATTCTATTTCCCTGTAAACCAGGAGATGGGAGTTACAAATACTGCTCTCCAGGAGCGAGCTGGGCTTGACTTATTTTCAACAGTCTCAAAATAGATACAGTAATTCTCAGGTATGACATATAACTTATGATGGATCAGATTTAGAGGAATAAGAGACACCTAAAAAAAATAGTGGAAATGCTAGGTCTAAATATGTGACTTCTGTGTTAAATGAAATAATATTGTGCTAAATGAATATCAGGCACAGGTATATCTCATTTTATTGTGCTTTATTGCACTTTGCCAATACTACTTTTTTTCCCCAAAAACGGAAGGTTTGAGGCAACACTGAATTAAGCAAGTCTATCAACGCTATTTTTCTAACAGCATGTGCTCACATCATGTCTCTGTGTCTCATTTTGGTAACTCTTACAATATTTCAAGTTTTTCATCATGATTACATCTGTTACAGTGATCAGTGATCTTTGATATTATTGTAACTGTTTTGGGGTGCCAGGAACTGTGCCCATATAAGATGGCAAACTTAATAAACATTGTGTGTATTCTGACTTGCCATTCCCCCATCTCTCTCCCTCTCCTCTGGCCTCCCTATTCCCTGGGACACAACAATATTGAAACCAAGCCAATTAATAACCTTACAATGGCCTCTCAGAGTTCAAGTGAAAGTAAGAGTCAATTGATGCAGCAAATTTCATTGTTGTCTTACTTATTGCCACAGACACCCCAATCTTCAGCAATCACCACCCTGATCAGTCAGCAGCTATCAACATCGAGACAAGACCAGCAAAAAGATTACAATTCGTTGAAGGCTTAGATGATGGTCAGCATTTTTTTTTAGCAACAAACTATTTTTAAATTGAGATATGTTCACTTTTTTTAGATGTAATACTATTGCACACTTAATAGACTACAGTATTGTGTAAACATAACTTTTATATGCACTAGGAAACAAAAAAAGTTCATGTGACTCGCTTTATTGAGGTATTTGCTTTCTTATGGTGATCTGGAATCGAACCCGCAATATCTCTGAGGTATGCCTGTACTTAATTTAAGCTTTACATCAAGGACTCATGATCTCATCTGTGGAGGTACATTTCACTAAACCAGAGAGGGCTATTCATCCCTCTACCCCCAAACTTAGTGGAAACCCTTTATAAGCTGCTGTCCCTGAAAAAAAGAAAAAGTCATCTCTTGGTGATAGCTCTCTGGTAATGAGCATCTTTACAACTTGGCTAGGTTGGTTCTTGAACAAATGACACAGTCTATTGTCAGATCTCTACTCAAAGTTTCTTTATCTTGGTAAGATCTGCTAGAGCTTGTACTCTTTTAGAAAAACCCAGGGTCACTTCCAACCCACAATAAGCCATCAGAGTAGGAGTTAAGTCAAAGGAAAGGTTTAAAATGGGGCAGCTATGTGGTGCAGTGGATAGAGCTCTGGCCTTGGAGTCAGGAGGACCTGAGTTCAAATCTGGCCTCAGACCTTGACACTAGCTGTGTGACCCTGGGCAAGTCACTTAACCCTGATGGCCTCACAAAAAAAAAAAGGGGTTTAAATTATAGGCCATATAGTTATCTTCTTAAAAGTAGGGAAATATAACAAGTAAACTCTAGTTTAGGAAATAATGCTTTTTTCTCATTTGATATTATTAAAGAATAACTCAAAACCATGACCCCGGTTGATGAAGTCGGACAGCTACAGTAGGTGGGAAATGCATATGGTAGCTGTTATCATGAAGGTGGAGCCACAGCTTAACAATATTGTAGGTTATAGAAAGTTGCAAAAAGTCAACAATAAAACTCAACAATTTAATAACTGATTGTGTTCTTTCTTTTTTAAGTTGTTCCACCTGATCTTCTTTCTCTACAACATTGCTTACGTACATTCCCTTCTCTTTACTTTCTCAGTTGCCACCTTAATTCAAGTCCTCATTACTTCTTGCCTTAATTATTGCAATTGGTTTCCTGGAATCTAGTCTCTTCCTTAACAATCCACCCTCCACATCACTGCCAAATGATGACCCTAAAGATGGCTTTGACCATGTCACTCAACAATCTTCAGTGAACCTCTATTGTCTTGAGGATAAAATACAAAATCCGTGGCCTGGCTTAAGCCCTCCACAATATGGCTCACACCTCTCTTTCCAGTCTTATTTCATATTATTTTCTTTTATACATACTCTGTTCCAGATCAACAGGCTTACTAGTCATTTCCTATACATGACATCTATCTACACACTTATCTATTTTTGCATAAGCTACAGGCTATGTCTGGAAAGCATTTCCTACTCACCTCTCCCTCTTGGGAGCCCTATCTTTTTTTTTTTTTGTTAGGCAATTGGGGTTAAGTGACTTGCCCAGGGTCACACAGCTAGTAAGTTTCAAGTGCTTGGTCTGAGACTACATTTGAACTCAGGTCCTCCTGACTTTAGGGCCGGTGCTCTATTCACTGTGCCACTTAGCTGCCCCTTAGGAGCCCTATCTTTGGCATAGGTCAGGTGCTCCCTCCTCTCTGAGGTCTTTCCTGACCCTCTGAGGTGTCAGTGCTTTCCAACTCTTAAATTAATGTGCTAATATTGCTAGTACTTGGTATTTATTTGTCTATGTGCGTATCACATCATTCTGGTAGAATGCAAACTAACTCCTTGAGGGCAGGACTAGTCCATTTTTATTTTTTACATACGCTCAGCAATTAACACAGTACTTTGCACATAGCAGGGGCTTAATAAGTGTCTTTTGAATTGTACTGAATTATTTTGATGTTCAGATGAAAAGTCCTGTCAACAAGGATTTATTAAGTACCTACTATATGCCAGTTCTGAGAAGGGGCAGTCATCAATGAACAATCATCTGTAAATGTAAAGCATGTTTTAAAAAGAAACAAATATAAAAACATACTTAATCTGGGAGGCAGACCTATCAAATGTTTCCTTTATCATTTTTCATTACTCTCTCTCTCTGATCAAAGTCTATAGTATGAAATCTAGAGGTATGCAATATAGCACTAGATCAAGGCTGGTAAATGATGATATCACTGAGTTGTAATATGGCATATTAAAAAGAAATCCCCTTTTGAATGGGTGGTACCCCCACAAACTCATGTGGCATGTGGGTACCATGAATATTCAAGGGAGTACTCAATGATCAATATTTAGGTGTGTCTGAAGTTTTGAGTACCTAGTTGAGACACACACATATACAGGCTGAGGACTGTGCTAAGGGAGAAGACAACACACGAAAAGGGAGCTGAAAGTGAAATTGGCTACTTCTGTAAGTAGTGGACTGCCCTTCAAGCAAATGCGGATGACTACTCTGGGGATAGTTGGACCATCTGGTCTGTAAAGCACCTTCCAAATATGAGATCCTGCAATCTTTTTTTTTTTTTCTTTTTATTCTGCTCATACTAGGTAACCAATAATGAAATGACTTATTCTTTTTTTTTTTGGCTGGGCAATGGGGTTAAGTGACTTGCCCAGGGTCACAAAGCTAGTAAGTGCTATGTGTCTGAGGCTGGATTTGAACTCAGGTCCTCTCGTCTCTAGGGTAAGTGCTTTATCCACTGGGCAACCTAACTGCCTCTAAAATGTCTTATTCTTAATTTTAAGAACTAGAGTCCTATGTGACTCTTACGCAAGTTCTATGATTATTTCTTGAAAATTAGCAAAATTCTTTAGATGTTCAAAGCTATTGCAAAACTACTGTGACAATCATAATTTTAATAACCGTGTGCCATTTCCTTTTCCCTTAAAGTAAGGATGTAGGACAATGAAGTCAGTTCTATTCTAAATAGAGTTTTCCAAGTGACTTTTTTGCCTTTTCCATAGTTGGGGCTCCTAAGAAAGAAGGCCAACTTTCAGATAAAAATACATAGGGAGAGGAAGAAGGAAGGAAGGTAAATGCTGGATACTAGGAAAATGCAAAATGTTTTCAACAGTTTTATGTTAAATTTTATGTGAAATTGACTTTCCTTCTTTTAAATCATGTGCCTGAAATTTCACTTGGTAGTAAACACCCAGCTCTAGCTTAGATGTTTAGAGCAGTAGTTCTCCAAGTGTGGTCTGAGGACCCTTGAAGATTCCTGAGACTCTTAGTATAAAAATACTAGGTCTCACTAGCATAACAATAGTAGTTCAATAATAATAATACTAGGGCAGCCAGGTGGTGCAGTGGATAGAGTGCTGGGGCTGGAGTCAGGAAGACATGGGTTCAAAGCTGGCCTCAGGCATTTACTAGTTATGTGACCCTGGACAAGTCACTTAACTCTGTTTACCTGAGTTTCCTCATCTGTAAAATGAACTAGAGAAGGAATGGTAAACTACTCTAGTATCTTTACCAAGAAAACCCCAAAGGGGTCATAAAGAGTTGGACACTACTGAAATGACTGAACAACAACCACAAATAATACAATATTTGTATATTAAAATATTCTTCCCCTTTCCAACTATATCTGTGTGAGGTCAGATTTTCTTCATATAATTCAATGAAAACCACACGACATCAGATTGAATGTGGAAGCAGATAATGAGAATTTAGCAGTCTTATATTAATAAAGCCAGACATTAAAGAGATTTACAAAAATATGTAAAACTATGTCATTCTTTCTCATTAAATTTTTTTTGTTTTGGTAAGTATAGTTATTTTTGAAAAATTATTGTATATGTTAACATGTAATGAGTTTATTATTGCTATTTTAAAAAGAATAAATATTCTTAAAATTTATTAGTTTTAATTTCTAGTATAATAAATATTGATAGATATAACTCCCATAAACAAAAACTCTTTAGGGCCTTCTATTTTCAGAGTGTAAAGGGATCCTGAGACCAAAAACTGTGAGAACTGTGGTTTTTCAGAACACAGTGTCTATAAATTCTGATGAATCCTACTGCAAAGCAAAATTTTCTTATATTAGTGCCAATGACATATTTTATATATATATATACATACATATATATATATATAATATGTAATGTTAAAAATGATTTCTCTTGATAATCTGTATGCTGGAGACTCAGAGCTCCTCCCCTGCGAGCCTTCTGATCAATGTTCTTCCTAAGGAAGAAGTCTCTGATAATGAGATTGCATTGAATCTTCTTATCTTGGTCAAACTCCAATCCAGGCCTGAATTGATTTTATCCTACTCAGGTTTAGGTGGAGACAGACTTCCAAGACTGGGGGTGGTATTTCCTTTGATGGTGGGTGATATCAGCCCCTGTGGACTGAGTGATCTAAGGAACCTATCCATCTCCTAGTATGTCAACCAATCATGGTTGAATGGCACCCCTTGGGAACACCTACTCTTTGAAGGGCATATAATGCTGTACCCCAAAATCCCAAATCAAGAACTGGCCCCCTTAGGGGGGCCCAGTTTTGGACTGAACTCCCATGTAATGCATGTCACGCCACCTTGAGAAATTAAACCGTGGACACATGTACTCCAATTTTGTTTGTCTCTTTCTTAGAGCAGACTCAAATTGGGGTTCATGGGGTTTGGGGTTCACAGTATATATTTATGTGTGTATAGACCCCTCTCCTTCCATACAATAATTGAAAAAACTCAAAAGAATTGCTTTTAATTAGCTTTGGTTTTCCCAGGAGGAAACAAATGGCCACTTAGCAATTACTTAATATTTTTCCCTTAGGTATGACTCATTTTCCAGTTTGGTTTCTGCTATTTTTGGAGAAGATTATTTGATCAGTAGTGGTCTACTTCAGTGGTATCAAACTCAAATAGAGACAGGGATCTCTAAACCATACATAAGGATTCCACAATTGCATATTGACTTAGAAAACTACATATTAACACTGTCTGTGCTCTACTGTATTTTTATTTATTTTATTAAATATTTCCCAATTACATTTTAATCTGGTTCCCATGTGCAACCTATTTGACACCTCTGGTATATCTGCTTTTGGAGCAGTACATTATTTTTTGTGAATCTAAGAAGAATATTTTTTGCATGTTGCATCCTATGATGAGGCTTTATTTTCTGCTTCCTCCCCAACTACTACTCTCTGTCTCTCTCTGTCTGAAAGTCTCTCTCTGTCTCTGTCTTTCTGTCTCTCCCTCTCCCTCCCTCTTTCTCCCCATTTATTAAGCAACTAGACCCTGGGAAGATAAAGATAACAATGAAACAGTTCTTGCCTTTAGGGAGCTTACATTCTATTGGAGGAAACACCACACACAAACGCATATGTACTTCACAATATATTCAAAGGAAACATAAAGTAATTTTGGGGGATGTGTCAACATTTGGGGGGAATAAAAAAAACCTCATGTAGGAGATGTTGTATGAGCTAGGCTTCGAAGAAAGCTAGGGATCCTAAATGGAATTTTCTTCCTCGAAGGGAAGTAAAAAACTGGGAAAACATATTCTTCTTTTAAGTCCCATTATTCAGTTCCTGTGACCCATGGACAAAGTTCAAGGCACAAACTCAGTACTAAGGATGAATAGGCAGTCTAGTACAAATATTGAGACACTCCTTTTGGGAGGCTAATATTTCCTTCTAAGGTACAGGAAGTTTAGACAAGAGGTGTATTAACAAGGTCTCCTTTTCTAGAAGACAGAACAAGACAGGAAGTCCCCAAGGAAGACACAAGATGAAAAAGTACAATTGCTTCCATAGTTTGGGGCTCAAACCTGCGCTTTCAGATTCAAATTTGCCAGGAGCTAAAGATGTCTCTTAATGATCTATCTAAAAGAAAGTCATTGGGACACACTGAAAGAGGTCAAATGCTTTAAAAAACAGCAGGGACTGCTTCACCACCTTTCTGAGGAGATTTTTCTAACAATAACATGTATGGACCAGTAGCACCTTCAAAGCTATTTTTTCAACTGGAGGATTAGGAAAACTTTAAAGATATTGTGTCGTGGTAGTAGTAGCTAATGATGTGTGAGTTTTCTGTAACTGTGGTGAATCTTGGCCATTTGTTCTCTTGAAAGGTCCCTCCTCTGAGCATTTCTGTGATGGCCAAGAATTTGGGTTCTTTCTCTTGGATGCAGGTGTAAAGTATGGCATATTGATTGAGGTGATCTTCAGGGGCAGGAGGTCCTCAAGGGAAAAAGTTTGATAAATACTATTTTAGGACCAAATTTACATAATTAAATCCATGCAGGGAGAACTCTAATTCTCCAACAGATGTGAATTGCCACTAGAAAGTTTGGTGGTGGAAACAGGACCTTCGAGGTCAATTTCACCAGCCTGAGTTTCTCCTATGTGTGTGTCACCCTAGTATTACAGTGATTTTTAAAGATTTTTTTTAAATGAAAAGAATAAAAGAATCACGCTTATCATTTTATTAGTTTTTGGAAAAAGTTTTTTACTTTTACTTAAGAATAGTCTAGAATATATATACATTATTAAAGAAATCAAAATTTTAGGTTGATGAAAATTATTTGAATAAGACTAATATGTGTTCAGATCACTGAATCACACAGTCTCTGGCAGGGTTACCAAAAGATGTTTGTGGAAAAGAAGGTCATTGTATGTAATTCTTGTTCAGTCATTTCAGTTGTGTCTGACTCTTCGTATCTTATTTGGGGTTTTCTTGGCAAAGATACTGGAGTACTCTGTCATTCCTTTTCCAGATCATTTTACAGATTAAGAAACTGAGGCAAACAGGGATTATGTGACTTGCCAGGGGTCACACAACTCGTGAGTATATGAAGACAGATTTGAACTTGGGAAAAGTTTTCCTGACTCCAAACCTGGCACATCCTTTAAAAAAAAACAGGAGAACAGGAGAATAACAATTGTTACAGGGAAAATTCACAAACAAGTAAGGAATAGAAGGCAAAATACAAAGTAGACAATTTTGATTATATAAAATTCGAAAGCTCTTTGTATAACCAAAGTCAATGTAACCCAAACAAGAAGAAGAATTGTGGACTGGGGAAACTCTTTCATCTTGGAGAAGTACGAAAACCAGGATATATAGGAAATTGACACCTAAAGACTAAAAACTATTCTCTAATAGATAAGTGATCAAAGGATAGGAAGTTTTAAAAAGAAATGCAAACTTGTTGGTGGAGTTGTGAATTAATCCAACCATTTTGGAGAGCAATTTGGAACTATGCACAAAGGGCTATAAAACTGTGCACACCCTTTTACCTAAGCAATACCACTTCTAGGTCTGTATCCCAAAGAGATCATAAAAATGGGGAAAGGACTCACATGTACAAAAATATTTATAGCAGCTCTTTTTGTGGTGGCCAAGAATTGGAAATTGAGGGGATGCCCCTCAATTGGGGAATGGCTGACAAGTTGTGGTATATGAATGTAATGGAATACTATTGTGCTATAAGAAATGATGAGCAGGTGGACTTTGGAAAAACCTGGAAAGACTTGCATGAAATGATGCTGAGTGAACTGAGCAGGGAGCAGAACCAAGAGAACACTGTACACAGTAACAGTAACATTGTGAGATGACCAACTTTGATAGACTTAGCTCTTTTCAGCAATGCAATGATCTAAGACAATTCCAAAAGACTTGTGATAGAAAATGCTATCTACGTCCAGAGAAAGAACTATGGAGTCTGAATGCAGATTGATATAAAAGAAAGAGCACTAGGGTCTAGAGACAGAGTACTTAGGTTCAAATCCTGCTGCTGGGATTCATTAGACTCCTGAATTTCAGCAAGTAAGGTAAGCTCCCTAGTCCTCAACTATAAAAGGAAGAGGTTGACCCAGATGACTTCTGAGGTCCCTTCCAGCTCTTAATTTATGATCCAATTAGTTTACTCATTTACTTGATTCATTCCAATTACTTTATCCATTCATTTGAAAAGATACTAAAAGATGGAAACAGTTAATATTGGAATGGCTAAGGGAAGACACATATGGGAAGACACATGAATACACTGTTAGCAGAACTGCAAATGAGAAGAAGTCTTCTAGAAAACAATTTAGAATGATGTGAGAAAAATCATTAAACTGTCCATATCCTTTGCTCTAGTAGTGATCTCCCTACTGGGTACAAACCCTAAGAAAGGTGATTAAGGTCAAACACAGAAAGGTCCTAAATATACTGAAGTATTTGTAATACAAAATTTTTGTGGTGGCAAAAAAACTGAAAGTAAAGTAGGTGCCTATTACATGGAGAATGACTGAATGTAATGGAATATTATTGTACTATTTTGTTGTTAAGTCATTTTTAGTCACGTCCAAATCTTTGTGACCCCATTTCGGGTTTTCTCGGCAAAGATACTGGAGTGGTTTGTCATTTTCTTCTTCGGCTCATTTTCCAGATGAGGAAACTGAGACAAATAGGGTTAAGTGACTTGCCCAGGGTCACACAGCTAGTAAATGTCTGAGGCCAGATTTGAACGCAGGAAGATGAGTCTTCCTGACTCCAGGTCTAGTGCTCTATCCACTGTGCCACGTAGCTGGCCTTTTTATTGCACCATAAGAATTGAATAACATAAAGAATTCTGAAAAACTGAAGCAGAGCAAAGATCACAGAATCAGAAAAATGTACATGACTCTTATAATGAAAATGAAAATATTAAGAGCCAGCTGATCTCAGATCAATCAGTCAATATTTTATCAGGGGCTGCTTATCCTGGGTATATAAAGAAAAAGAAAAAAAGATAAGTGTGCTGACTAACTTTGGTCTTAGAGGACAGGTGATAAATCATATTTCCCTTCTCTCAGTAGAAAGGAAGGGGGATGTGGGTGGAAACTGCCAGATGTGGTTACCATGCTGGTCAGTACTACTTGACTGTACTTTGCTACAAGAAAAAGTTCCATGAGGAATTGGAGACATGTAGGGAAATGAGTGATGTTTAAAAAAAAAAAAAAAGCATGAAAAAAAACTTAAAAAGATGTAGCTACAGATTACAAAAGACTTGAGTTCAAGCGTGAGTGTTTACAGAGGAGACCTTTATGTGAATAAAAATGGGTATAGCAAGGATTCTTAGGACTAAGACTGTAACTTCCCCAAGAATCCCTGTTGACTGTGATCTGGTACCAGACTGATAAAGAAGGAGCTGTTTTCAGCATGTGAAACTGATGTTGTGACTCGAGGTACACACACTAATCCTTTGTTCAGCTGCTCTGAACTTCACCAAGTGAAGCTATTTTAAGATTGTTTGGTCAGAGAGCATGTGGGGCTGGGGCCTTATTCTTTACATTTCAGTTTCAGAACTGAAGCAGGTGCAGTGATTAGTTTAAAATTTAAGAAACTGTCAATCTCCTAACAAATCCATAGGGGGAAGTAACTTTATCGCAGAGCAAAAGAACCACCATCAGCATGAATTAGACGACTTGGATTTCTTTAAAATATTATTATTGTTGCTGTTGTTATTGCCTGAACACAGCAATTTCCCCCTGAACTGCTATTTGGGTAAATGGGACATCTTATTTAAAACTCACAAGGAAAGGAGATTAAAATTATTTGGCTGGAGGCAGAGTAGAGTGTGACCATTTGTCACGCAAGATTTCTAGCACAGCTGTGTCAAAGCACATGAATCCAAAAGTATAGCCCCATTACTGTGACCCATCTCCTTGGAACAGAGACTATTCATCCTACCAGTTAGGAGTACTGTATTGTAACCACAAGACATGGGAAAATAGGTAGAAAACAGTCACCTGTTACTTATGATCTGAACATTTTTCTTTAAAGAAAGGCAAGATCTCTAAACAAAACAAAGCAAAAAACATGGTAATCAGTGGAAACATGTAGTTAATACATAATATTTAAGAAATAATCAAATATTTGACAATTTCTCTAAAATTAAGGTACCACTCTGAGGGCTAATGAAACTCTTTATCTCTACCTAATCTAAATATCCTCTCTCAAATCTGGGTTCTTTCTCTTATTTTTAGGGAAAAGGGCAAAAGAAAATTAAGTATCAGTATATGCTGCTTGGGTAGAAGGACAGGAAAAGCAGTTCTGAAGTTTTAAAACCATAAAATTCTTGGGTGGAAAGTGACTTGAGAAGATCATTTTAGTCCAGTCTCGTTTTTTAAACAGATGATGGAAAATGATTCTAAGATGGGTTAACTGACCTTCCTAAGATCTCACAATTAGTGGTTGAACTGAGATTTGAATCCAGATCACTTAGTTTAAAAAAAAAAAAAGAAATAGATGAACTTAACAAGTATGTTCAACAAACATGCATATTTCCATACGTATAAGAGAGCTGTATATTAAATCATGACTCAGACAAGAAGCGTGCTTTTTTAAAAGGGCATATTAAATTTAACACGACAGAGTTAACACTGTCTTGCTTATCTGTTTCCCCTTCTGCCTGTCTACATATTTTAAAAAAGGTTTCACTGATGCTTTTTTTCTTCTGCTTTTTTGCATTACTGTCACTACTCATCCACTACCCTGTGAAATTTCCCCCTACACATATACACAAATATAGTCAAGCTAAATAAACTCACACGTTAGGCACAACTGAAAATAAATGCCTCCTTTTGTACCTCTTTGACAAGTGGTACCTCATCATCAGTCTTCTAGATTTATGATTGCATTGATAAGGGTGGGCAAAAGTGGGGGGAAAAAATCAAGTCTCTCCACTGAAGGACCTTGCATTCCAGTGTCATCCACAGAAATGCAATGTGACAGTTTTCTGAATAAGCACAATGTCCAATGACTGATGTTCCTAGAATACTGATAGACTGTGTATTTGAAATTGAATAGGTAAGAGAAAAGGAAGGATAGAAATCGGTAAATGGGTTTCTTCACATTCACTTTGCTATATCACCAAAGGAATCTGATAGGGGCAGAATGTATACTGTTGGGTGGAATATGAGCCAGGTTCAGGATAGAAAGTATTCTGAAAACTCCTCTCTATAACTGCTATTGATAATAGTAATACATACCATATTATTCCTTACTCAAACTCAAATAAGGTGGGTCCCCTTGGGAAAAACCATAAGAACAATTAGAGTTGCCCAAAAGTGAGAGGGGTTTACTTCATCAATTATCACCTGTTAGCTCTGTTTTAGTGAGGTAGTCCTTTTGGGGTGGATCAGATGGAGCTGAGCTCCTTTCCAATTCTCAAATACTATGATCCCATAACTTTTGGTTGATTTTTCTAGATCAGAGGAATCTTTCATTCTTAATCCTTCAGAAGAACTAGCCATCTAGGTTCAAGCATCATTTATAGAACGAAAAGAAAATTTCTGTTGCGAATATAAAAGATGTTAAAATGGCCCCCACCCCCACCTTGGGAAAACCTGTCCTTTAAAGGAGACAACGTTTATGTAATCCTATTGGCTTCACTCCATTGTAAAATTTCAATTGTGTAATTAGCATTACAGAAAAAAAAATTTATGACCAGAGTACAGTGGATTCTAAAAGGACAACAATATTTCAGAGCATGTGTCAATTATGCAGAAAAGGAAACAATTATTCCTGTCTAGCAATAATTACTTGTGGAAAAAAAGCTTGTTTAAAAGATAAAGCCAAAAGAGTAACACAATTATGACTTTTAAAATAAGGCATTTCTTTAGGCTTTCCTTCTCTCTTAACTTGGAAAGACTACCAAGGAGTCAGGTTACCAAGGAGTTAGGTTTGGTAAGGTGTATCATACTAGGTGGTTAGCTCAGATCTCATACTCTTTACACATATACAGTTTCTCTCAAGTGGGTGGGATGGCACGACGTACAAGCTATAGCACTGTGTATAATTTGCCAATCCCATCTATTTCAAATTAAGTAATGTGACTAAGAAATTTCCCTATGACAAACACACAGGAAATATTAACAATACCAATCAGAGTAGTTACAATTTCCTATGTGTATCTACAGTCATTTTCCCACCTGCTTTAAAAAAAAAATTCTATCCTTTCGGTAACACTGCCTTAACAGCTTTTATAGAATCCCTCTCTCATTCTCCACAGTGACTGTTCCAAACTTATTTTCTTTCTCTTCACATTCACAAATGTGAAATCCTTCACATTTACAACAAAATGATCTAACCTATTTTATTGAGAATACTGAGGCCATCTGACAAAATCTCCCTCAATTCTCCTTCTCTTGGCTTCATTACTTATTTTTTGCCTCCCCCTGACAATCAAAGAAATAGTATCCACTACTTCTTATTAAGGCAGATTCCTCTACCTTTGAGAGGGGTGTGAAGGGAGGCTGGAAGAGAAAGAAAAACATGTTTGGAAGCTCCCAGAGTTTTTCACTCCTTATCTCCTCTTTTTCTTTGGTTGTCTTGGGGGATGTTTCTCATGGTTCTACCCTTGACCTTCTCTCATCTCTCTCTATACTCTCTCTTTTGGACATATTCCTTCCCATGGCTTCAGCTACCACTTCCATGAACGACTTCTGGACACAGATTTTTCTCTTCAGCTGTCTGACCTGTAGATCTCCACTTCTAACAACTCCAACCTATCTCCATCTGGAAATTTCACTGGCACTTGAAACTTTTCGTACACTTTTTATCTACTCCTTTCCACCCTAAACATGCTCCTTCTTTTTCCACTATTTCTATAAGGGATGGTATCATTATTTCAGTCTCCCATGCTTGAAGCTGTGAAGTTACTGTTTACTCTTCCTTTTCCCTGGTCTCTCATAATCATTAGAATGTGAGCTCCTTGAGGGCAGGGACTGTCTTTTGTCTTTTTTTGAATCTCTAGTGCTTAGTATGGTCCCTGTAGTGGGCACTTAATAAGTATTTATTGATTAATTGAATTAATCAGTTCCCTAGTCTAGTTGATATCATCTCTCACATCTGTCCTGTCTTTATAAGATAAACTATAATATATTACTATTGCTGCACTGCCATTCTCCACATGTTGAATTCCTACTCTACTCTAACCTCACTTACCACCACCTCCTCCATAGAAATGCCTCCCTGAACTTCCCTCAACACCGGATTTTGTAGTTCTACTGCATTTTGGGGATACACTATATTAAACTTATCTCACTACTAGACTACAAGTTTTATGAAGGCAGTGACTGTGTCTTGCCTCAACTTTTTGTCTCCTCCAATGTCTAGCAGAGTTCTTTATAGAAACAGTAGGTACTTAATATTTGTTATAATGAATTAAAGCTGAGCCTTAATTGTCTGGCTATTTTGGCATCCCTGTTATATATCCAGATCTAAATCTGGATTCACTACATTATAGAAGAAGTTGAATGGTGACTGGCAGATACATATTCCAAACTTTAAGCCCACATGCACAAACCTAATGAAGTGGACATTTTATAATTCTAGATCAAATTCAATTGAGTCAAAATGACTTTTTTTGTTGTTGTTCAGTTATTTTTCAGTCATGTTCAACTCTCTGTGATCCCATTTTGGGGTTTTCTTGGCAAAGATAATGGAGTGTTTGCCATTTCTTTCTCCAGTTCATTTTGCAGAGGAGGAGACTGAGGCAAACAATTAAGTGACTTGCCCAGGGTCACCCAGCTAGTAAGTGGCTGAGGCCAGATCTGAACTCATGAAGATGAGTCTTCCTGATTCCAAGCCCAGTGCGTTAGCCAATGGGCCAACTAGCTGCAAAATGACTACTGTCACTCAAATGGACTTCACCTCTCTATTCCTTACCCTGATTATTAGGAAACAGTGATTAAAGATTGTTAGGGCTGCTAAAAATTAGCAGCTTTTTTTAAGTAAAAAAAAAAAAAATCTTGTGCTTCTGTATTATCCCCACTGCCCTCCACTATGAAAAACTTACTGACTTCAACATGGGAGTATCATGAAAGACGCAGAGTTGAAAGATGACTAAGGCTAGCATGCTGTAATAAAATATTCTTATGAAAGTTGTATGTACTGGATATGGCCCCCAGAAGTCTTGGAAAATTTGATTTTATTCTGGATAATGCAATAAATGCTGCCCTTTCTACCAGGTGTATGTGGTTTTTACAAGGTGCCATTCCATATTGTTGCAATAATCTAAATGGTCATATCAGTTCCATATTCATATACATTGAGATGGATACTTATAACACTCCCATGGGGTTCATGTCTAGAACTGCTGGTATGTGGCTGCCTTATTTTCCTTTTCCAGCTTCATCTTCTCCCCAGCCTTGACAGAGGTTGCTATTACCTGTGGCATAAGTGAGTTCATCTTTTACGTCGAATGATACATTTGTACAATGCAGAATTTTTCAAGGACCTGACTTTGTTCCTCAATGGCGTACAGTATTGGAAAAATACTGGCTGCATCCAAAAAGACAATGTCTACAACCAGAAAAATGTTCTCTTCTTTTGAGGAATATTTAATGAAATGCTATTGAGCTCAAAAAGTAATATAAGACTTTTGTAACATATTACTATAATAAATATATAACTCTGTTCACACATTTTTCTGTTATAATCTACTCAAGAGCAGAATAGACCCAGTGGTCAGTTTAATGGAAGACCTAAGTTCTATTCTTATTTCTACAAACTGTTCAATCTAAGGCTAGTCCAACAGATTCTGAAGTCTTACTTATATTATTTAAACAGATAACATTTGGGGTCAGGCAATGCAGCTTGCTAAATTCATGCAGACATATAGGTTCAGAGTCTGAAAGAAAGTTGGTGACTAAAAAGAAAAAGGCAGCAGATTAAAAATTAATATAGACAAAGAATTCAATCTAAGGAAAACAGAACCTTTTAGAACTAGAAGAAACCTTCATATTTGACTACTTCATTTTACAGATAAGAATATTGAGGGGCACTAGGTGGCGCAGTGGATAGAGCACCGGCCCTGAAGTCAGGAGTACCTGAGTTCAAATCCGGCCTCAGACCAACACTTGACACTTACTAGCTGTGTGACCCTGGGCAAGTCACTTAACACCAATTGCCTTAAAAAAAAAAAGAACATTGAGATCAGAGCATTTAAATCAGTTAGTCAAAAAGCATTTATTAAGTGCTTATTATGGGTCAGGTACTATGGCTTCCTCAAGGTTACTCACAGAATGGCAAAGCCTGTGTTAGAACGTTTTTTGGCTATTAGTTGATTGCTGTTTTCATGACCCTAGGCTGCCAGTCACACGGCCCAGAGGTTTTCTTTTCTTAGGTTCCCGTCTACATTGCCATCTTGGCTATGATGCTATGTGGGAACTCCTGTATTAAATATGGACAACTTTTAAACATGGGATAGTTTCTATGGTATTCCCTTAGTATTTCTCTCATTCATCAAGTAGTGTACCTGGTCAGATACAGTGCTAGATACCATGGAGGCTTCAGAGAAGTATAAGGCACAATGTCTGACAACCAAGAGTGCATAACTTATTTGTGGGAAAGAAAAATCTCATTTACAGAAAACTATAACATAAAGCAGAGTGTGGTAAGTGCCATATGAGGTCACAGAGCCAAAGCAAATGCTACACGGTTTAAATATGGGCAAGATCACTAGGTGATCTGGAAAGGCTTCATGTAAGAGGGGCCATTTGAGCTTGGCTTTGAACAACCGGATAGGATGTGCATAGGCAGCTGGGTGGTGCAGTGGATAGAGCACTAGGCTTGGAATCAGCAAGACCTGAGTTCAAATAAAGTCCCAGACATTTCCTAGCTGTGTGACCCTGGGTAAGTCACAACTCCACCAACAATGCAAGAAATGACTGTTTTTAAAGAAAATGGATCTTAATAAGCCCATAAGTTTACCTTTGGAAGGGACCTTAGAGATCATTTTTACAGATGATGAAAATGACTCACAGAGCAGGGAAGGGACTTGCCCAAGGTTACACGTGCAGTAAGTGGCTAAGCTAATATCTGACCCAGGCCCTCTGACTCCAATTCTAGCTGCGAGTTTAGCAGCTTGAATTAAGAAGATAGTTCATTAAAGGAATTACATTTGAGTTAAGAACTGATTTCAAGTGGGGGGTTTCCTTCCCTCCCTTACCCAACCTGAGCTGTTGAGATGCCATCTGATGTAGAGCTAAGACGACCTTACTCCTTCCTTCTCTCACATTTTCCATCTAAGCACTGAGAGGGAAGAGCAGCCTCATCTACTTCTTTAACCTCCTTGCAAATGCCCCCTTTTCCTTTACCCTTTCTGGCTGGACGCTGACCATCCTCTCTGCATCTTCCCTCTCTCCTTACTACCCCAGTGGGAGGGAACTTAGGAATTCCCGCTGTAATTGGTCTTTAAGGCACATGCCTGCTTCCCAATGGTGTTGAGTCAGGCCCCTTTAACCTCCTCACTTTTCCACAAAGTGCTGATCACTTGCCTGAACTGGGGATTACAAAGTACAATCTTCTGGTGAGATGGAGGACCACTAGGTCTTAGTGTCTGACTAAGACACATCCCAAGTCCTTACCACCTGCCCTGCATCTCTGCCATGTAGATTCCCAGGCACTGCCATCTGAATTGCCAATGCACCCTAAGAACCCCTGGGCTTTGACAGCTGTACCACTGCTGCACCTTTAGGAGTTCTGGGCTTTTCTGTCCATCTTGCATTTGAAGCCTCTTATGTATGTGCTGTCTTTCCAATTAGAGCATGAGCTCCTTGAGAATACAGACTGTCTCAATTTTCCTATTTGTGTCCATAGTGCTTGGCACACTGTAAAGGCATAATAAATTCTTTTTCATTCATTCAATGCTTCCATTCATGTATCATTAACTGTATCCAAGAGGTGGAAAACAGAATGTGATTAAACGTTAGAATGATAGGTAGGGAGGTGAGATTAGAACAATGGTATGGGCTACTGAACAGGGAATTCATTTTTAGACATGCCTTGTGAGATTGCATCATTTTGACCTAGGAGTTGTTTTTCATTTCTACTTTCCAAACTACCTCAATGCAGGGATTAATGACCCAACCTCAGACCATTAACTCAGACAGTCATTAATCTCTGGGAAATGCCTTGTCACTACTGCTTAAAGAGTATATAAGAAAAAAAAATGTTGTGTTCTAAGCTAAGGCTGGTTAACCATACAGTTCTTTACCCATTTTGTTCAATGATTACTGAGCTTTCAAAAAGTTCCCATTTGGTCAGAAGAGCAGAACATCTTAATTACAAGGTCTGCTTTTTAAAGCTATAAAGTTGAATTTGCTGCCTTTTTTTTGGGGGGGGGTTAAAATAGGGAACATTACCTTTACTGAAAAGTGAGCTGAAGGGTTTGTTTTTTTAGGCACCTATAAAGACACTGAGGATCTTTGTTCCTGTGTCTTAACCTATTTGTTATGCTCTTAGAAGCAGTTAATTGGTACCTAAAGAGGGAGATTATTTATTAGGTCTTACTACACTTTTGTACTTAAAAAGATCCATAATTTTATTGGTGTGGGCATTCCCTCCACTACTGCACACGAGTACAGGAATTAAAAGCTATAGGAATTCCTGGGTGGGAGCAACCGCTGCCATACCTTAGTAGATGGTCTTCATGAGCTTTAGTGGCCAAAAAAAAAGTAACTAGTGGCTAACCTTTTCCTGGTGATGTGTCTCTATAAACTCTAGACTAGTCCTTGAATGGCAGATATGAAGTCCATTACCAGGTACACAGAGCAAACATTTTAAGGCCCTTTTATAATCTATGCTTCACTGGCATAAATTTCAAGGACTAAGGGTCATAACCATAGAATAAGGCTCTAGCAGAGCAGGATGTGCTTAAATTCCAGGCTTATCTACTGAAGAAAATGCTATCAAATTAACTTTTGAAAAAGTCATGGCAAAACAAAAAGTCACTTACAGGCACCTGCACATACCTAAAAGAATGTTTACTAAAATTACTATTGCCATTCCAGTGTCTAGAAAGACATCAAGTTGGGAATGATGGTCATTTTCACCATCCCAATAATGGTGCTAATACAAGGAAAATGGAGGCAGTAGAAACAAATGAGGTGGTCATTCTCAGAACTGGTGAAAGAGCCCAACCCTAATGCCTAGTCTACTGTATGAGTGATTTGCTGTGATTGCTTTTAGGACATAGTTTATTTCTTTTCAGGACCTGAGAAGATACACAGGTGCCAATGCTCATGTTTGCTCCAAACTACTGTTCTTTAGTCATTAAAATGAACAATTCCTAACAGTAAAATTTATTTAAAAATATACAGTAATTGGTCACTTAAAATACACACATATATACCATATGAATATGGAAAATGGCATCCTAAAACTTAATTTCCTCTTCAGTAGCTGGTCTGCTCTGGTCTAATCTATCCTTTCTAATATTTAACCTCACCTTTCTAATATTTAATCAGACTATCTAATACCTTTCAAATCTGAAAGAGACCTTAAGTTATATATAAAATAAACTGGTACTCCCTGCAGGATCTCATATATATATTTAATAATTGTTTATGGTGGAAGAGTATGGAGTCAGGCAACGAGAGTGCTGGACCTGGAGTCAGGAAGAGAAGTACCCACATTCTACATCTCATACTTACAACGTGTTCATGGGCAAGACACTTAACTTCTTTGAGACTCAAGCAACTAGCTTTCCAAGAAGCCTTTTCTGATCTGCCTTAAATCTAGAGCCTTTCCTCTGTTGATTATTTCCAATTCATCCTGAATCTATCCTGCCCATACGTGGTTGTTTGCATATTATCTCCCCCATCAGATTGTGAACTTTTTGAGAGCAGGGACTGTCTTTTGCCTCTCTTTTTATTTATTAAGTGCCAAGTCAGCACTTAATAAATGTTTATTTTTGGACTGACTGACTGAAGATGGGTTGTATCTACATTGGTAGAGAGAAGCTGTTACACTGGCAAATCACAGGTCCTTGAGATAGTAATTTCTTGTAAAATATTGACACATTTTGGTTAGGTTCAGCTAATGTGAAACATAAATGAGGGCAAACTAATGCAGTTAGTAGGCACTATGTGGCCACTGTATCACATCATTTTGCCTCCAGAAGATTGCTGCAGAGAAATCATAATTAACTAGCCTGGGTTCTCCCAACAGGAGATCAGGATGTAGCAGTTGATAGTGAAGCTGAACCTGGTTGGGGATACAGTGCCTCCCTTAAATCCCTGTCTGTGGGCTGCCAAGATTCCTAGGAGGGAGGAAAGGGCAGCCGAAAGCACTCTTCCAGTTGTTCCTTACTCCCCTACCCTATTCTGCAGCCACCAGTGACCTGATGGCGTCAGGCAAATAAAAAGCAGCCCCTCCTCAAAAAGAGGTTAGGGAACACTGATCTAGTGACATGGAAATAGAGCCAATGAGGTGTGGAAGTGGAAGCTTCCTTTGGGCTCCAAAGCACCTCACTAATGCAGCTGATAAAACAAGATAGCACAAGCCTTGGCAAGAATTATGCCTGTAATCTTTATTTTTTGGGGGGGGGGGCGGATTTTACATAAAAGTCAACTCTCCTTAAATAATATTTCCAATGTACTGAATACAAAG
Organism: Vombatus ursinus; assembly: GCF_900497805.2. Lineage (NCBI taxonomy): Eukaryota > Metazoa > Chordata > Mammalia > Diprotodontia > Vombatidae > Vombatus > Vombatus ursinus. Next base: position 7,518,198 of record NW_020941197.1, on the reverse strand, counting down.
ATGCTTTTCTTCAGGAAAATTTCAAAGAGTTGGTTTTTTAAAAAATTTTTTAAGAAATGCATTTATTGGGTCTGGTTGAGCCTTGGCTAATTTAGTTTTGTTTTTTTTTTTTTTTTTTTGGTTTAGATTTCTCAGTCTGTACCAGGCTGGAGAAGTCACAACAAGCTAATAATCCAACTGCATTAATGGCAGACCAACATGAACTGTTCCCCAACTTTGGCTCCTACTGGCCATTCCTTTCTTCTGTGTTAGTTTTAAAAGGTTATTTATATTTTCTCTATAAGGTTGGTTCTTATCTGGACCTTTTGCCTCATATCCTACTTATTTATGTAGTTTTAGTCTCACTAATAGCATGTAAGCTCCCTGAGGGCAGGCATTGTGCCCAGTTTATTTTTTCCATATGTTAAGCCCAACACAGCGCCTTTCACACAGAATACATGTTAACTGAACTACAGGATGGAGATCATATAGATAAGGAGTATCAGAAGATAGTTACAAGAGTCAGATGACAGAGTCAAGACCATTCTATCTAGGAAAGCACTACTTGTAAATGTGAGCTACTTATTATTGCTTCAGAACACTAGTAAATCTTGTTGGCCTAGGATTGCAAGACTCTTAAGAAAATACGAACAGTAGAGAGGATATTTTTAAAAAAAGAATTCTTAGTCTTATCCATCAGCTTTTCCTTGGTAATATAAAGTGTGTGCATACCTATAAGGATATCAGATTACTTTTCCCTTTGAAATGCCCTTCCCATTTTGGATTATCTTTCTCTGGCACAGCTCTAAGGTAGGAGGGGAAGGTTATTTTTGAGAGAAAGGCTTAACAACATTCCCTACATCGTAGCTCTCTTGGCAAATATACTTAGGGCGTTGGAGCAAAGTTCAAGGAAATGGAGCTATGCTCTTTAAGACAGAATCACTGGAATACTAGTAGATAGTTGACAAATATGGAAAAGTCATAATATCCTTGGATTTTACATCTGCTAATAAAGCACAATTCATGTGCTAGGTTAAGCGTGATCCATGAATTTCTTACAAATGCTTGCATTATTTTGGAACAAAGATCTCATTTTTTTGGATAGAAGTTACACAGAGATTCCTGTCTAACCCATGCTCCCCAGAAAACGTGACTGGACAAGTTCCCCAAATTCAGGATGCGGGAATTTGTAAAAACAAAAAGTTTCACAATTTCACAAATTCAGCTTATTAAAGGTAAACTCCACTGCAAAATTCATAGCCAAGTTCCTTTCCCAGCATTTCTTTCATTTAGGACATTCATTTATCATAGCAGCTACCCCCAGGCTAAGTTAGATAGAAAATGGATAGAAGTGGCATATGTGAAAAACCAAGAATGTCATTTTAATTACACAAAAATTCTAAAAGATGCAATGCCCAGAAAATATGTGGAATTTCAATTTTTAAATGAACCATTTTAACCAAGGATAGGGCAGATTGTCTTCAGTGTCCATGTCTCTTTCTCTCCTTTCTTCGTGACCCCTCCTCACCTATCCTCAGATATCAAAGTCCACATGGTCTTTCCCTCTTTTCTTCCTTCAAAATCTTTTCTCAGAAAAAGAAGAGTTTATCAGTTATTGACAGCATATTTGTACATTAATTTTTATCTCTAACTATGGAATGAAATGCTTCTCCCCAGTTAAAAGGATTTTAGTCATCAACCAGTGAGGGGAGGTTTTGGGGGAAGAGTCTCTTCCAACACACATCAGTGTCATTCTTTAACTTCATGTCACTGGGCCAGGGGAACACGAGCACTTGCCTAAAATACTTTGTGCTAGCATAGCAATTTATAGTTCAAAGCATTTTCTTAGACATGAACTCAGCTGGCCTCCACAATAACCCTGTGAAGTAGAACGGTTATTATTTTCCTCATTATATAGATGAAGACATTGAGGCTAAGAGAGGTCACATGGCTAGTAAGTGGCAGTCCAGATACAGACCCAGATCACCTAGCTCCTAGACCAATTATCTTTATGCTATCCCACCCTGTGAGAACTTCTCTTCAACCTTCTTCAATCAATCAGTCAAAACACCTGCTAAGCACTGGGGATATAAGAAGAGGCAAACGGCAATCCGTACCCTCAAGGAGCTTGCAGTCTAATGGGCACCACTGGTGTCCTTCTTCCCTTACCTCCTCTCCCCACATAGATTTCCATGGCCTCTAAACTAAATGTTAATAGAAAGAAGTAAGAACACTTTACTGTTGGTTTAGCTCACATTTTCTTTGGGAAGACTAGTATGAGGAGTTGATAGGGTATTATGTGTCTGTGATGGTCCCACAAGGCTGTCACCATCAGACTATACATTAAGCTTTCAGGGATTTTTCTTAGAATAAGTATGTGATTATATGTTTGATTACCTCCGGTTTGGGTTCTAAAATGATAAATGTGGTTGTCTATGACCCACACTAAGTTACTTCTCAGAACTAGAAAACCGAGAAACCCAGTATTGTGTTCAACTCTGGGCTTAAGCTTTGTGATAAAATCTCCAGAATGACAGTTCAAGTCTGCTCCTGGTTACCCATGAAAAATGATCACTGGCAGAAACCCTAGGAACGACTTCCAATAAGCAAAGAAAAACGAACAACTTGTATTGCCAAAACAAAAAGTTTAAGTGGAAATTACTCCTTTATCTTTTCCACATCAAGCCTTCCGACTGACCCCTATACTACCCACATGACTGCCTCCTATGCTATTCACTTCCCATAAGTGAACACTATGTAATTCATAAGGGAATCCTAAGGCAACCCTATGACTGCACTCCTTTAGTCCATAACTGAGTTCTACATTAGTTTCAATTATAATACTGTTTCTCCACACTGAAAAGGAGCAACATTTGATATAAGAACAGATGTTTATTTCCAGACAACAACTGAAATATCTTTTCTATCTCTGCCCTATGTGAATGTTAAAACTTTTATAGAATGGCAGCCATTTAAAAACTGGGATTCTGTTTCTACATAACTATCTGTAAGTAATCTTCACATAAAGTATCAATCCTTCATTTATGATGAAAATTTGTTTCCAGAATTTTTTAGCAGGAGATACTAATATCCTTTTTGGCAACAATAGGATAAATAATAATGACAGTAAGTAACTGGTACTAAGGTATTAACTAATAACACCAATAGGAGGATATCTAGACAAACCATGGAGTAAAGGGACAGAGCTAGATGACCTGGGTTCAAGTCCTGTTTCTAACACAGGCTAGCTGCACGACCAAGTCACTTAACTTCTTGATGCTCTAGGCAGCTTTCTAAGCTAGTAAATGCCAGATTAGCTGCTAATCTCTGCATTGGTTGAAGGAGTTTCTTTACTGGGTCCTTACTACAATAATGTTTAGACAAATACTTACATACATACGTACTGTATGTATATTTTATAACTATATGTCTAAGCATTGCCACAAAAAATTATTTAAAAAATTATTCCCCATCCTAAATGATGTTGATGGATCTATAGTCCATTCTGTCCTTCAGCTGCCAGGAGATGACCCTGAAGGCCTTCTTCAGCGGGCTGTTGTACAACCAGGGCAGGAAAGGTCAATGACTTGGCAATAACAAACTGTTTCTGGGCCAAGAGACAAGGAAGTCACAGACCTGTGGCCATTTGGTTATCAGGATGTTAAAAAAATCCACAGCAAGCAATAGGGGCCCATGGAAAACATTCTAATTTATGTATTAGAATAGCTGCTAAGCTGTCTAAAAATTAAAGACCCACCTTTAGACTAGGCATGCTGCTCCTGGATAAAATTAATAAAGTACGGGAACATACTGATCTTTGAATAAAAAGATTAAAAAAAAAACTTAAGTAATCTTTTAATACAAAGGGGGCCATGAGGTGGCACAGTAGATAAAGAGTGCTGGATCTGGAATCAGGAAGACTCATCTTCATGAGTTCAAATCTGGTCTCAGACACTTAACTACTACATGAACCTGGGCAAGTCACTTAACTCTGTTTGCCTCAATTTCCTCATCTGTAAAATGAGCTGGAGAAGGAAATGGCAAACCATTATAGTGTCTCTGCCAAGAAAATCCCAAATGGGGTCACGAAGAGTCAAACACAACTGAAAAATGACTGAACAACAACACAATAAAAATACAAAACAGTAAAAATATACATGGAAAAAATTCAACAAGGCTTTTCTAGCAGAAAAATGGAAGAACATCAAAGTGAAGTTAGTTATTTTGGTGGCTGAAGCAGTTTCAAATACACAGGTTTGTCCTTTTTAGAACTGGGGACCTATTTCATTTTGGAGACAATTCAAGAAGAGAAACTTAGAATCTGTATCACCAGGGAATCAATAAATCACCAGTGCACAATCTAAGGGAACTAACTGGTCCACAGGACCAACTCAGTAAATATAATAATGGCTAATATTTATGTAGCTCTTCAAGATTTGCAAAGCACTTTATATATAGTCTCCTTTAATCTCACCCCAAACCTTGTGAAGAAGGAGAGAGAAAGGGGAGGGTGTGAGAGAGAGAGAGAGGAAGAGAAAAGAAGGATAAGCTATTTGCTCAGGATCACACATCAAGTGAGTCTCTGACGGCAAGATCTGAACTTGAGTCCTCTGGACTCCAAGTCCAGTACTCTATTCGAGATCTACCTAGCTGCCACCCAAGTAAGTTATTAAATGCTTATTATGAGCAAGACACAGTGCTAGGACGCAGGAATATAAAGACATAAACAAATAGTCCCTGCCCTCTAGGAATTCGTAGACTCGATGAAATGGCCTCTAAAGGTCTCTTTCAGCCTTGTGTTGTTCTTTAGTTGTTTCAGTCATGTCTGACTCTCTGTGACCCCATCTGGGGTTTTCTTGGCAAAGATACAGAAGTGGTTTGCCCTTTTCCTCTCCAGCTCATTTTACAGATGACAAAACTGAGGCAAATACGGTTAAGTGACTTGCCCAGGGTCACATTGCTAGTAAGTATCTGAGGTCAGATTTGAGCTCAGCTCTTCCTGACTCCAGGCCCAGTGCTCTATCCACTAACTCCAAGTGGGAGAGTGCACTAACAATTGGGGGAATCATGGAAGGCCTCATGAAGATGTTGGTGCCTGGGTCATGTTTGAGATAAGTAAAGAATTCATTGAGGCAGAAGCAAGAGGGAATATATTCCAAACATGGGGGCGCTGTCTATAAAGAAAGGCATGCAGATGGGAGATGGATTGTCATGAATGAGAAATGTAATTGTTCACACAATGTGTCTACAAGTTTACAGAAGATTTCTCTTTTACAAAAATAATAGTGAAATTATCTTAACCATTCTGAATTTCTAAATAATAGAAATAGTATGAAAAGTCACTTTAGTTTTACATATTTTCTATTATAAGGATAATGGTTTGAAATGTGGTACCTCCCACCCCCCAGTAGTTAGAGTAATCCTCCCATCCTTCTAACCCCTAGGAGACATAATATTTTTGTCACAGTAGAATCACAAACATGGTATGTGTACATTAGGCATAGGGTACTCAATATTGTAAGATTATAGAGTGATAGATTTAGAGTCACCTAGGCTAACCCTTTTCATTCGACAGATGAGGAAGCTAAAATGCGTTGCTTTTATTGGGGCAGTTAGGTAGTGCAGTGATGGGACTGGAATCAGAAGACCTGAGTTCTGACCCAGTTTCAGACACTTATAAACTGTGTGACTCTGGACTACTCATTTAACCTCTGTCTGCCTTAGTTTTCTCATCTGTAAAATGGGGATAATAATAGCTCCGACCTCAAAGGCTTATTGTAAGAATCAAATGAGATTAGTTTGTATAAAGCGTTCTTAATAAATAACCACTTAGATGGTACAAAGAAGAGATTGCGGGGCCTGGAGTCAGGAAGACCTGAGTTTAAATTAGGCCTTAGACACTTACTAGTTGTGTGACTCTGGGCAAGTCACTTAACCTTTTTGCCTAAGTTTCTCCAACTGTAAAATGGTGATAATAATAGCACCTACCTCAAAGGGCTGTCATGAGGACCAAAAGAAATAATGATTGTAAAGCACTTAGCACAGTGCCTGGTACACAGTGCCATACAGTTAGCTACTACTACTATCATCATCATCATCATCATCATTAACATATTTCTTTGTGATGCATCAGGCCAACAACCAAGAGCATTCAGGATTAATTATAGATCCTGTTTAGATAGCAATCTCTTCAATATTAAGTACCTGATGTAAAAACAGTAACTATCCTAGCATCCATTCTAAATAACAGTCCTGTGTTATGAGCTGCTTTACTATGATGCTCAAGTCACAACAGGGCCCTTAAACCTAGATGTTAAAGGCAGCCCTTGGCAGAAGAAATGGAAAAGTATAACCAAAGAAAGGTTTTTTACAGTCATGAACACTGCGCCATTGCACCTTCTTCGCCATCTGACCCTGGATTTATTTTCCTGATGTAGAGGAACTCCTGGCAAGGAAAACTCACCAATGATACTGGTTACTGTTTTGTAACTTAAAGTTTTCAGAGAGTTGCCTGGGGCCACTAGGAGGTTAAGTGACTTTGCGCAAGTTTTACTTACACACACACACACACACACACACACACACACACACACACACACAGTCTGAGCCTAACTTGAAGGTCAATTCTCTACCTACTACGCCATCCTACTCTGGTTACTCAGTAAGGTCACAACTACTGTGTCATAATAATACTGTGTCAAGATAATAATAATAGCTACACTTTACATCATACAGAGTGCCCCAAAAATCTTAGTACAGTTTTTTAAGTTTTAAGAGAAGTATCACCAGCATTCTCCTTTAACATGGGGAGAAACTGAGACAGCATGTAGATTTTCCATGGTCACAAAGCCAGCGAGTAGTAGAGTTGGGCCTTGAACCCAGGGTTTCCTGACTCCCAGGCTAGTAAGTACTCTTTCTCCTATATCATACTGACTTTTGAGTAGTGTAGGAACCAGAATAGTAGAAAGTTGCTGAACAAAGGGCCTTTTTGTTTTTTTAAACTTCATGCTTCGGTTTTTGTTGGTTATTCCATATTTTCTTAATTTTTCAGTTACCTAAGATATAACCCTGAGATCTCTAGGAAATACTACTAGTCACAAGCATATAGGACCTTTACTATCAGGCAAGTCCTGTGCAAAGGAGAATAACTAGGCTTTAGGAAAAATGACAATTTTTAAAAAAAATTGACAGATTGACCAGAAATAAATTCATCAAAAAAGGGGGAAAAATCGTAGCAGTGACACCCAGAATATGAATCTCCCTGTTCGTCAATAAGATGAGAGCTGTAATTTTGACCAAACTAATCTTGGATCATCCAGGCTCCATAAAAACCTGAGTGAAGACAGGTGCTGAGGGAAAGGCAGGAAATGAGGAGAGTGGGAAAATACGATCCTCAGAGAAGGTAGGTTCTGAATTTCAAGCAACCTTATCCCTTGCCTGACATAGGATTTAGGATTATGTATCTCTGATTTGGAGGGGAGGAGAGACTGAGAGAAGATGTTTGCTCCAAAGGAAAAGACCTGAAACCTGAAATACTTAGACCTTAGAGAAGGGCAGCCCCTTCACTATTTGACATGATTGGTGGAAAAATCTTTATCCCCCCGATTCCATCTTTTCTCTGCCAACAATGGCAAAAACAGGAACTCAAGTGAGTTCAAATGAAAGGATTAACTGGAAAATTAGATGGCCAGTAAATTCTTTGAAAGTTGGAACCGAAGTCAGAACATGTTTATTTTCCCGCTGACAGAATAATTTATGGAGCCTGTTGCTTAGGAATATGGCAGTATGGTAGGAATCAATGTTCTGCTAAACATTAGCTTTAAATGGGGGTCCCCCTTCTTACCACTTAGCTCCCTGTCTCTTCTTACCTTCCAATCCTATGTGATTCTCCCCTTACCAAGAAAAATAAGAGTTCTAATGATTTTTTTTCTTTTGGTAGCATAGGGAGGGGAGTGGAAGGTTATGAGAATATCTATTTGGAGGTACCTTCTTTGGTATTGCAGTCCTTGGAATGATGACCTCAGGTTTAAAGTTACCTGTGTAAGTCAGGGTTGCTTCCAAACCTGTAGCTTCTGGACTAGGCACAAATTTTCTTAAAATACACTGCATATCATACTCTATGGAATGAGCAAAGTAAGGACATGGTAGGCTTGGAAGGAGACATCAAATTCCTACAAGGTTGGACCATCACATAAGCAAACTGTAGACTTGGAAGCATTCTCATAAGGCTCAATCTTGCCCCTAAAGGAAGGGGTGTGTATGTGCAGGATTTGTGTGTGATCTGAGTAAGGGAGGGGGTGTTCCTGAAATATTAATAGGATTAGGTGAATGAAACCATTTGCTAATGAAAGTTAAGAACAAGAGTGAATTCTCAGATACTCATCAGAAGACACTCACTATCATAATCAAGAAAATGATAAAGAACTAGCAGAAGCAGTAGTTAAAGGAACACTTCAATGTCTTCTGAACCTAAAGGTAAGGTAAATAACTAGGAGTAGTAATCACTTAACAAAAATTCAGATTTAACAAATTAATTCACAAAGACATTCTAGGAACAATGGATAGAAGTTCCAGAGAGGGATATTTTCCTCATACTGGGCCAAAATCTATCAAACAATTGTAGTTGTCCAAATCTGGAATAGGCTGTGTCATGAAGTAGTCATTTCCCCATTAGTGGGGGATCTCCAAGTGGTAGATGACCCCTTGTCAGGGATATTTTAGAGGGCATTCTATTCAGGTATAGGTTTGTCTTGAACCAGGGGTGGGGAACAAGTGGCCTCGAGGCCACATGTGGCCTTCCAGGTCCTTGGATGTGGCCTTTTGACTGAGTCCAAGTTTTACAGAACAAACCCTTTTACTAAGGGGATTTGTTCTGTGAAGTTTGGTCAAAGGGCTGCACTTGAGGACCTACAGGGCCACATAAGGCCTTGATGTCATGGGTTCCCCACTCCTGTAAAAACTCTTATCCTGCCCAGCTTTGAGATTCTGTGAAGTACATCCTAAGAAAAAGTGTTTAGTAAATTATACAATCTTAGTAAATTTACATAATTTGTACATTAAATTTCCTGGCGTCCTCCATATTTGTCTTGTTTCTGCCCATATCCCTGCAAATGCAACACTAGGTGAAGTCAGAACTGAACAATGAAGATATTAGCAACTACTCTGCTAAATATTTTTGTAAATTAATTGTCTAGAATTAATGTTTCCTCCTAAAGGCCCCTGGGATGAAGAGTTATGAAGAGCCCAAATGGTGCCTGAGGCAAATTCAGCTGAGGGAGGGATGGTGAGGCACCAATGAGTAGTACAATTAAAAGTATCTGGGCAGAATAGCCCATCCCTCAGGGATTACTGCTTCTCATTTCCTTAAAGGATGAAGGGGGCAAGTAGGCCTGGGAGAAAGATGGCATGACAATGGGGAGGCCTCGAGGGGCAAAGTTCTATAGGGAGGACAAGCACACCCTAGATGTCAGTGCTCTGGAGAACCTGTCTAGTTATGACTCTGCTGGGGTGAATTTTTATCTGCAAGCAATTTTTTTTTATCTGTAAGCAAGGTGATTTCATCCTTTAGCTTTCTAGAGTAACATCTTTCACAGTCCTCTCTAAACGTTAACACAGTGATTACAAAATAAATCTGTTTTTAAAAAGGCAATGTTTTGGGCTAGGCTTAGCTTGGTGGAGCCCAATGAATCAGGCTAAGGATTAGAACACAGTGAAATACATGTGAACCACAAAATGAAATAAAAATAAATTTACTCACAGGATGATTTAAAGGATACAATTTTCTAAGAAAAGGAGGCCATTCCACTTGGCCTCTGCATTTGCCAGGGCAACTACATGGGGTCAGAAATACACTGGGCAGAGTAGTGAGAATTTTCTCAAATCTCAGGAATATCTTTTTTTTTTTTTAAATACCTCAGGTGACAAGGAAGTCCTCAGATAAATAAAATATCAAGATTGCTTCTTTGCCATCTTGAGGGAAAACCAGTCCAGGTTATAGTAAAACAAATGCCACTCCTACCATAAGCAGTAAGTTCAAGTGAATGATAAAGTATAATCCCATAAAATAATTATCTAAGATGTTAATTTAAAACTGTTTGAGATATTTAAGGCTAGTTACAATGTCCAAATATGAAAGCAACCTCCACAATAGGAGGACCACATGGAAAAGGGAAGGAAACATTCTGTATTAAGTTCTGGTATTATACTACTATATATGTTTACTTTTAGCAGGACTTTCACCCTGTCATGCCCTCCTTATCCCAGTGACTCTGAACCCTTGGCCGCCATTGTATAAACCCCATTCTCATCCTCTACTACCCAATTCTCCTCAGTCCAACCTGTCACATCCCATTCAAGCTCTATCCATCCATTCCACTGTGCTCTCTGGAATGTCTGCTCCATAGGTAACAAACTTACTTTCATCTTAAACCATGTCCTTTCTCACTCCTTCCATATTTTTCCATTCATGGAGACCTGATTCTCGACTGATTACACAATTGCCTTGACCACTCAAAAACTGATTCTAATACATATGAATGACAGTCATTTTCCAAAAGATAAATGGTCAGAAAATACGAAGAGGAAGTTCTGAAAAAAAAAAGAGAGATTCCAGCTTTCAACAGTCATTTGAAAAAAAAATGCTCCAAATAAATCATTAAATTTTTGTTGTTATTGTTCATTTGTTTCAGTTATGTCAGAGGCAAACAGGGTTAAGTGACTTGCCAAGGTCACACAGCTAGTAAATGTCTGAGGTCAGATTTGAACTCAGGAAGATGAGTTTTCCTGGTTCAAAGCCCAGTGCTCTATCCACTGTGCCACCTAACACTTTGAGGTTCACCTCACATTTATTAGATTGGCAAAGATGACAAAAGATAGACTATGACAACTGTTGGAGGGGATAAGCACACTGGTGTATTGTTGATGGAACTATGCAGGGGTTCAGCTATTCTGAAAAACTTTTTGGAACTATGCCCCTTAAGTCTACCTGCAAATACTCTCTAGGTTCCTCAATATTAGTCAACACCCCAAGGAGTTGAAAGAGGAAAAATGCCCTTATTTACAAAAATATTTATCAGTCTACTTTGCAGTTCACAGCAAAGAACTGGAAACAAAGGAAGTTTCTATTGATTTGAGAATGGCTTAACAAATTATGGTCTATGAATAAAAAAAAAATATTATTGGGTCATAAGACCTGAAGAAAGCAAGGCTTTCAGAGACACAAAGAGACTTGTATGAAGTAAGCAGAACTAGGATAACAATTTATAAAAAAACCCCAACACTTTAAAGAAAAAGAACATGGAAAGATGATCACTCTAGTCAATGCATGACCAAACATGATTCCGATGATGAAACATATGGCTCACTTTCTGATAGAGGAGTGATGGATTCAAAGTGTAGAATGAAACATACATTTTTGGACATGGTGAATATAGGGTTTTTTATTTTGCTTGACTATGCTTATATATTACAAAAATTGTGTTTTTATTTTTTTGGGGTGGAGGGAGAAGAAGGATTTGAGGGAAGGAAGATTTAGCAATCACACTATCCCCCCCAAAAAAGAGAATCATTGATGCATTTTTGAAAATGTACAGAAAGAAATTTGGAGGTAAACATAAGCAAGAAGGGCAGCTTTGAAAGTAATCAATTTATCATTTATATAAGGTAATGTGCCAATATGCAGAATGAGAAACATATTTTTGGACATGGCCAATATGGGAATTTGCTTTGCTTAACTATACTTACAAGAATATTTTTTCTTAACCCAATGGGGTTTGGGGACATGAGAGATAAATTTTACAAAAAAATTTAATAAAAAGAAGAAAAAAAAGCAAGCTATATATTATAATTATAATCATCATCATAATAGCTAGCATTTATATAGCTCCTGTTATGTGCCAGGCACTGTGCTAAATGCTTTCCAAGTATCTCATTTGATTGTCACAATTCTGAGAGGTAGATGCTATTATTATTGTCATTTTACAGTTGTGGAAACTGAGGCAAAAAGGTTAAGTGAGTGTCAAGCCAGACTTGTACTCAGTTCTTCCTCTGATCCAGTTCTATTGCCTGGATCATCTAGCTGCCTAAGAGATTTGTAAGCTCACATATAATCTTCTTTTTCTGTTCTACTTTGTATGTGGAAATGTTTTCTTTTTGAGGGTGTTAAATTCAGAAAATTAAAATTAAATTAAATTAAATTAAGTTGATGATGAACAAGTTCCTTAAAACTTGTCTGAGCCCCCTCCATTTCCTCATTTCATAAAACGAGGACATTAGACTAAATGTTGTATAAGGTCTCATTCAACTCCCAAAGAATTTAAATTAAAACTAAAGAATCAGTCACTTGTAACTTATGTTTGCTGAATTGGAGATGTACGGCAACAAAGAGGCAGAGAGATTCTTTGGATGGGGCTAAAAGCTTTTTAAAGACTGAGTAGCACAGTTGCTGCTGATGTTGTTAATGCAAAAAACGGGGTTACAACTTAATCCTGGGGTGCTCTTTTCAAGCTGGAGTTGCATACAGATAGATGCCCTCAAAAGTGTAAGTGGAAATGGGGAACCTTGAGTCAAATTCCCCAGTGAGTCCAATGAGAGAATGTGAATACTGAGAATGCAACATGCAGATTTCTCAGGTGCCCTGTAGAACATGAAATGAGGAGTTTTACAGGACCCCAACTCTGCATGCATCTCTGGTCACCTTGTCAAAGACAAAGGAAAAGCAGCTGGAACTACTTGTGAATCCATCATCAAGACTGACAGTCCCACATGGGCCATTCCACCATTTTGAATGATGAGTTATCAACACAAACGTTTAACTTGTGTCAGTAAAAATATAATGAAAATAGTGTAAGATGAAAAGCATTAGACTAGTACTCAAAAAGATCTGAGTTCTACTGTTGACACTGTCACTCATTAGCCATGTGACCTCGGGCAAGTTCCTTAACTTCTGTTCTAAAGCTTTCTGAAGTGATAAGACTGGCTGGTCCCCAGGGTCCCTTCCAGCTCTGCCAAGATGTTATCCTATGAAAGCTGATGTGGTAAATCTAGCTGCTGGATACCTACCTTATAGGAAACCACCTAAAGGTACAGTAGTAACCTTTCACCTTAAAAACCACAGTCAGAGTATGTCTGAGACCAATGGTATTCACATGTGCATTACTAGAAAAGGTTTCAATTATTTTTTGTAGTGAACTAATAGTCCCTTGACTATCTTTAAAGACCTAGTTGAGCAGGACAATTACATTTACTTTTGAGAGGACAATGGCCAACATCTATAACAAAGTTCATGTACAGACAATGTCAGGTATTATACAAGAATCGATGAGATCATGGAATGTTTCCACAAGGAAGTGAAGCCACTGACCCAGAGTTTTTAAAATTTTTTTAAAGCAAAGAGGGTAACCACATTTAGAAGAGAATTACACAAGAGTCTTTTGAGAAAATGTGAGTAGGGTTTCTTGTGGCCAATACAGGGCTGCATTTCTATTCTAAGAAAAGTATCTGACTTTGGCCAAAAAAGGCTGGGGGGAGGGGTTGTGTGTGTGTGTGTGTGTGTGTGTGTGTGTGTGTGTGTGTGTGAAAGAGAAAGAGAGAGAGAGAGAGAGAGAGAGAGAGAGAGATTCCCAGTATCCTGAAATTCTTTGGGAGTTGAAAGAGACCTTAGACAACATTTAGTCTAATGTCCTCATTTTATGAAATGAGGAAATGGAGGGGGCTCAGACAAGTTTTAAGGAACTTAGCCATCATCAAACAGCTCAATGGAGCAGAATGAGGATTAGGAATTGGGAGTCTTGTGTCTCAGTTCAGTGCCCTTTTCTCTCACATTATGTGAGTTTTAAAGTCTCACCTAACTTTATCACAACATAGTAAACAATATTGGGAGTTTTCTAAAAGTATTAAAGAGACATATCTGTTTGTATTACGGAAAGAGCTATCAGCATAAAATAGAAAGCTTCATTTATATTAGAGGACCTTTTGTCTTTCATTTAGTTACTTCACAGCAGTGGTTAATATTCCTTCAACAGAATTAATTCAATCATTTATTAAATGCCTACTGTGTGTACAAGGCACTATGCTAGATCCTGGAGATTTATGCATGCATATACACATGCAAACATATACATGCAAATATGTACATATGTACACAATACACTCCCAAGGCCTAGCATAATGCCTTATACATACCACACACACCATACACACACAATACACATGCATATAATGCATGTATACACATATGAAGACAGCATGGTCCATGTGTATACATACATATGCACTGTGTGTATACATACACACATTCGCACATACATACATGTACATACATATACAAATACCTGCATGTGTATATGTATGTATTACCTCCCATCAATAATTCTATAGGAGGAGACTCAATGTACAGTTACCCTTCCACATCTTCGGAGGTTAGAGGTATGGTGTCCCTGCAATCTGGAAAATCCTTGTAAAATTTTTTGGTCCTCTCTTTGTACCAGAGAAGAAGTCTGAATTATTATGGTATTAAAAGATAAAATATGTTGATATTTTACAATACTACACATAGATTTTAAGCATTTTGACTTTCTAAACTTTTTCCATGCTGTCTGATAGCCTTTATGTGTCATCTGCAGCTTCCACAAAACTCTCCCAAAATTCTCATTTAATTTCTTATGCCAATCCATGATATATCAAAACTTAGGGGAAAGTGGTGATATGGAAGGGATAAGTGAACACACAAGTAAATTCTAAGAATATGCAAAACAATTTCAAGTGGGAGTCTGCTAGTTACTGGGTTGGGGAGCACTTAAGTGAAGGCTTCTTGAAGGAAGGTAATAAACAAGTGAATGGATTTCATAAAAGAGTTCTGTTCTAAAGAACAACATTTTGAGATCTTTGAACCTTCTCTGATACCCTGGGCTATTTTTACTTCAGAAAATTTTCTTGTTCAATGTGTCAAGAGTTTGTACTATTGGCTGCTTCAGAAAAGGAAGCTGGGTGTCCCTGGCCTTTGTTTAAGTCAATTCATTACCACTAAAAAGTTGGAAAAACTAGAAAAAGTTCAGTTTAGCAGCAAGAGAGCAATACTGCAAAATCGAGGAAATGTTCTGGATGGTTTAGCATGTGAGGATGCCTATAAGAGAATTAGGAAACTGTAACAGGATATGAAATAATACTGTAAACTCTCTTCTTTATGCTTTTCAGTGAGGACAAAAATAGTCAGAATATTGGAGGGTGAATCAACAGAAACATTTTTACTCATGACACTGAAATAAGGGAGTAGATACTGACCCTCTCATGGCCATCCCCATAAAAACAACATGAGAAAAAACCTTTATTGAAACAATCTGAAGAGGAATAGCTAGTTTTAACTTATTGATAATTTTTCACAAATATTTCAAAATCTTTTTTTTAAAACAAATCAAACATTTGTGAGGTTCAGTTTTCAGTAAGACTATCACAGCAGCCCATATGGATAGAAGTCCTCAATAAGGTAACTTCAGGAGGCCAAATAAAATTAAGTTACCTATGGCAGGCCATAGGCTATATGCTTCAATACAAGGGCTATGGAGTTTGTCACAGAAAAGAGCACTTTTGTTTTACTAATGTTTATTTTTATTACTCAGGGGAAATCAAATGTCAGATTTGGTTTTGGAAAAAGAGTAATATTTTATCCACTTCCAGACCTTTGAACTACAGCAGCTATTAACTCTTTCAGCAACAAAACTCCATGAACCTTCTTTATTAAAAATCACGACCCATGTGGCAAAGAATCCAACCCAAAGCTGAGTAAGTTACGCACCAAACTCACATTTCAGAGCATGATACCCATGGAAAAGCCATCTCCCTGCTTCCACTGGTGGATGTCCCTAGAGACATATCAAGTGAATAAAAGATACATGCAGCTCCTTCCAGTTTGGCTATTAAATAAGTGGTTACTCACAGCACCTTTATGTAGCTTTCCAATTCAGAGACCAACAAAAAAAAAAAAAAAAGAGAGGCATGTTCTTAGGAAGGATAATGTCAGTAAAAAATCATCTCTGCCACATGTGGGGGATTCCACACTTTTTTCACCTATCATGACTCAGTCTTTCCCCTCATCACATTCTCATCAGACCAGGGAAAGAGTAACACCATGTGATGGGCCAGCATTGAGAGACTGTCAGTCTTGCTTAAAATATATCTTCCTAGGTACTTAGGAAGGAAGAAGAACAGGATTTTCAACAGACTCACAGAAATGCAAGAGCTGGAGGAGAAACCTTGGAGGTCAATCAGTCCAACCTTTTAATTTACAGAAGAATAATCTGACCCAGAGAGCTGACTTACAAACTTGTTCAGGGTCACATAGCTAGTCAAGATTCCCTTTCTGGAAAAATGCATCTATATCTTGAGAGGAGGTGTGGTGCAATGGAAAAGAACACTGAGATGATGAGTTCCTCAGTTTCCCTACCTGTAGAGTAAAGGGTTTGGGCCAGATAATTATAGCTAGCATTTATATAATGCTTTGAGGTTTATGAAGCACTTTACACAAGTAATTTCATTTGATCTTCATGATGACCCTGAAGGTATGTTATTACTATGCCTATTTTACAGATGAGGAAACTGAGGCTGAGAGAGGTTAAGTGACTGCACAGGGTGACACAGCCAGCAAATGTGTCTGAGGCAGGATTTGAAACTCGGGTCTTCCTGACTAAGCCTAGCCTATGTCACCTAGCTGCCTCAATGATGACCTCTATGGTCCCTCCCAACTCCAAAATGGTCTCATATTCTTATAATCATGTAGGTAGAAAATGGAACATCCCTTATTCCCCCCCAGCCAACCCCAACCAACCAACCAAACAACCTTAGGACTATCTTTACGTTGGATGTTATGCTTCTAGGCTCACAGATTCAAGGAGAGTAAGGAATGAGTTAATAGAAAACTCAAAAGCACCACCAGTAATAAACAATCTAACTAGTTAATTTTATAATTGAAACAAGAACATAAAATTCTAGTCTCTCATCCTAAAGTATCCATTTTGGCGGTCTTTAGAATGTGGTTACAATAAAAGGGTGAATTATGAGAAATTGGGAGGAAGACTTCTCTTTCCACTGGAACAGTATACATGAGAGGACTGACACTAGGACAGTCATCACATACACATACGAACAACAAACACAGATGGGCACAACACACATACACGAATGTCTCTTACTGAAGAATGTCATTCTACTTTAGAAATCTCCACTATCATTTCCTCTTGGAAATTAATAAGGTACTTCGGACAGGGTGGTCATAAAAGGACCAGACAGCATAACTCCAGGATGACAGTTAAAGGAGTTTTTAAACTATAATTATCTTCAATCTTCATAATTTCTCTTCTAATAATTATGACCAGAACTTTAAGGCTTTGAGGGGAAAGGCTATTTCAGAACTTTCCAAATGATGATCAAACAAAATGAGATCTTCAAAATAAGTTATAAGGTTTGGAAAACTTTATTCCTCCCCAGGCTACACCCAGGACTTGCCCCAGACCTTTATGCTGAAACTTCACTGAAACCCTGTAATTCACACATTGGAAATAACCTATGACCTCTCCCTCTGAGTGGATGGCTACTCCACCTTGGAAAGATGGCACGAGTGTCAGCCACCTCTTATTTCTCTCTAGGGTTCATTCCAGACTTCTGCTACTATGCCCCGGCACTGGGGACTTTGATTCTTTAAATCCTTTAAATTTCTTTTTTACACATCATCTTTCTCCATTAGAATGTAAGCTTTCTGAAGGCAGGCACTGTCTTTTTACTTGTATTTGCAGTCTTAGTGCTTAGTACAGTACCTGGCACATAGTAAGTGGTAACTTGCTGACAAACTGAAAAGAATAGTTAGGCTGATTATTCTAATAAATACTATTTTTTAAAGAGAAGGAAGAGATTAAATAACTTGAAGGAAATAAAAAGGTTTATTTATGAGTAACAAAATAAAATAAAATAAAATACCTGACATCACGAGGCAGAACAGCACTTCCAAACGGCATTTGGAGGAAAAAAGCCATTCCAGTACCAAGTGTTAAACAAATAGGTATTACGGTTAAAAACAGTCTAAAATAATCTTTTGGCTCTTACTATTAACTAGCTGTTGCTAGAGTTGAGAAAATAAAGAGCAAATCAGAGCTTAAGGACTGTAAAAACTTGATTCTTACATTAAAGTCCTTGGTAAGTTTGCAGCATGAAGTAAAAATTTTCTTTTAATTATCTTAGTTGATTTATCATTATAGGTGCTAATGGCCAGAATGTTTGACCTTAAAGAAATAAATCCCCTCCATCCCAGCACAGCTTTTAAGAGTCTGAAATTACTATGATGACATGGAAAAAATACTTCATTGTAACTTATCACTCCTGAAATAAAGATATACAAATTACTCAATTAAACATGAACTTTTCTAGACAGGATAGCAAGACGCAATGCCAAGACCTTCACTTATTCTTTGGCAATGGTACAAGGGAAGCCATAAGGGCCCTAAGCCATGTATCCTGGCATATTTAGCACAATGGTGCTAAATTATTTACTTATTAATTAATTAATTAATTAAATTATTTACTTATAATTATTGACTAAATAATTAGTCAAAAGAAAACTAAGGGGTATTCTAGCTAATCAAATGAAGCAGCATCTTAATGCTACCTTAGTAAATTTATGACCATCTTGATGATAAACAGAATTTATGACATTTAAAGACGTGAGGTCCTTGGAGGATAGGAACCATATTTTTGCCTTTCTTTGTATACCCAGTGTTCAGTACAGTGCCTAACACAGAATAAACATTTAATGAATGCTGCTTGCTGGTATTATTTATGCCCCCTCCTGTATGTAACATTAACTTCAGTTTCACATAATAATATTAATAATATTAACAGTAATAACTTATATTTACATAATACTTTAAAGTTCACCAAATGTCTTCCTCACAACAACCTATAAGCTGGGTAGTACCTGTATTACAACATCTACTTTACAAATGAGCAATCTGGGCCTCAGACAGAAAGGACTTGCTCAATTAGCTATGGAGGTTGTGACCTGAATGCAAGTTTTGTTGACGCTGAAGACCCCGTGTTCATGGCAAATCCAATGCTTTTCATTATATCATGCAGAATAGGTTAACAGATTAATGTGTGTGTTCCCCAAAAAATTTCCCCTATGAAAATTTGCTTTTATTTGACTACAGTCAAAAAGACTGGACTATAAAAAGTTTCTGTGAAAATAGAAAGGAGACATATATTACAGCTCTGGTCTATCGGCCTTGACTTCTTTCATGTGGGTTGTTAGAGTCACTGAAAATGCCCATGATACTTTAAATGGCTGGTGAAACTATTTCTGTACACTTAAGAATTAGGTGAATTAAGAATTAAGTCAATGAGTCATACACGCATAGCCAGTAAACACTTGCCGCTTACTCCTTTCCAATCTCATTAATTGTACTTGCTTGGTGTTTACTGACTAATGAAGAATTGCTAGAGAAAATAATAACAATAATAATTATAAGTATGTAGCACTTCAAGGTTTGCAAAATACTTTATAAATATTAACTCATTCAGTTCTCACAACAACCCTGGGAGGTAGGAGCTAAAATTATCCCCATATTGCAGATAAGGAAACTGAGGCAGTTAAGTGACTTGCTCAGGGTCATAGAGCTAGTATGCATCTGCGGCTAAATTTGAATCCAGACCTTCCTGGCTCCTAGTATACCATTCTATCCACCACACCACCTAGTTGTATTTAAACTGCTGGGATATACGTGTAATATGCTCTCTGATACTCTAAAGCTTTCCATTCTTTCAAAAGGACAAACTCAACTCGTTAGTATGTCTTAGGTGATGTCCTATCTATAGACCAGGACAAACTATTTCATAATTCCATAGTATCATAATATCAACCTGAAAGACAGGAGTTTGAGTGAGGCCAATTGTTGACTGCAATGAACTCACTACTTGGCTCACAGTAGGTACACCGAATACTTACTAATTGTATGGCACACAGTATGTTTGTCGAACGAAGGTATGCACCTAGAAATAGCTGTGTCCTCCTTTACCTTTGCAAACACAGCTCTAATGCCAATTTATATTACAGACCTATGCTTTATGGCAGCTGATTTAGACCAGCAGTAGCCGTCTCTTTCAGGGGGTTGCTTTGGTAACTAGGAAGGGAAAACACATACAATTACCTGGAAATAGTAACCACCACAGAAAATTCAGTCCATGCCTTATTAGGGAAATAACCAAGTGGTGAAAAAAATGATGACAGCTCCCTGTTTTTCTAATTTCACCAAGCTGCCTGCTCCCAATGTGAATGAAGTATTAACTAATACTGCCTAAGTGACTACACCAGTCTAATTATTTGCTAGATCCAACTACTAATCCCCTTTTCCCACGCCCAACTCTCACTGTTTTCTTAGGTAGTACGGGAAGAGGCTACCTATTTCAAGGAGGAAGGGATATGTTTCTAACTTTATTTCTTCAAGAGGGGACAAGTCCTCCTTAGATATTTTCCAGGGTGATCCTTGGTGGGAGATCAGATGGACAAGCAAAGGGAAAAGTGGCAGGGAGGGGGAAAGAAACAGCAGCAATGATTTCTTCAAGCAAATGGTGAAACCAGAAGCAGTCCCTTGGCTCGAAGCCATGGTTTGTTTGGGGATGCTGGGACCCAAGATAAAAATCACTAAGAGGGAAAGCCTTGGGATGCAAAAGCAACCTGTCCTCCAGCCTAGTTTGTAAGAAATCTCAAAATAGGGGCCCTTCTTATTTCACAATAAGGCTGGGGTGAAGACAAAGAGAGGATGTGGGAGGCCACAAGTAGGGGCTGTGCTGACTTTATGATATGTTTATTTCTCCCGTGGTTGCATTTCTGCATATTTTATACTGCTATATCCACCTCATCTGTTATCATCTGTATCTGTCTTCTCTTGTCTGCTCGATTTCCCTCCTGACCACAGGAATCTTCGGCAGTAAGAACATGGCTCTCAGTATGAGCAGAATGATCATTTCATTTAAAATTTCTTAAAAATTTCTTTTTAATTTATGAAACAAAACAAGCATTTCTATAACAGTAGCATAAAAACTGATGATTGCACATTAAACTGCAAATCTATTGTGTACAATTTGTTATTCCTTTTAAATATAGAATAAAGTTATAATGTAAATTTCTCTTTTTTCCTTCCCCCACCCTACCTTCCTTGGGTCCTAGAGATAGCTACTATTAGATACAAATATATATGTATATATAAATGTATATATGTAAAATCATTCTTTACAAACTTTTATTTATCAGCTCATATGTCCTTTGCAGTTAATCTGGGTATTTATAATGGTCAAAATTAATTTAATTTTTGGGGAAAATCTATATTATATTACATAACCTATAATTATATTTTTAATCATCATGAGGGATGATATTACATCTTAATTATCAAGATAACACAGAGGAGAAGAAACAGATAACTGCAGCCCATTTAAGAGACAAACAAAACTTGTCTTGAGAATGCGTTTCTGTTCTGACACTGGACAGAGCTATCCCATGTTCTAGGAATTTGCAACACTTCAGATGAAATGATGGAGTCACATTGTGAAGACTGACTGAGGAGGGTCAGAAAGCTTTCTTTGCAAGTATTCCTAACCAAGAGTTAAATAAGCAAAAGCGACAATGGCTAGAACTATATAAGCCAAAAGGTCTGGGCAAAAAAGTGAAAAACTCAGTCAAGCATCCAAATGTTTTGTCTACATGACATCAAAGATCTATTTTTATTTCTTAAAAACAGCAGTAAGAGTTTTTTTCTATATAGGGCTGGAGCTGACATCAACCAGATACAGGCAATGTCACAAAGCAGTTGGCAGTAAGGTTCATCCACAGTAACTGGATGATGTCAGAGAATCTGAAAGTAATACTGGCCAGGGAAAAACAAGAATTGGTTATATTGCCACCAATGATTAAAAAAAAAAAAGTCTGCACTGATGCAATATGTGTTGTATAGGGCAGCTACAGGGCGTAGTACATAGAGCGCCAGGCCTGGAGTCATACCACTATTGATATGACGCTTGAAAAAATGAATAAAAGAGACATGGGTTGTACCATAACTGTGCCATTAATATTCTGTGAGCGTTCAGGCAGGTCATACTTTAACTCTTTGGACCTAACCTTTAAATGAAAATGAAATGAGGAGGGTTGACTAGATGCTATCAAAGGACACTTCAAGCTTTAACATTTAAGCCTATGAATCTAGAGTTTAAAAAAAAATTATATCTGCTATTCAAATTCTGAATTTAACAAGTGAATTTAACCTAAATACCTAAAATTTTTTATAGGTATATTCCAAATCTACTCTCCTATAGTACAATTCTTTTTATTACTCTTACCTATTATACACAGGTAGGTGATGCAGTGGCAACGTTCCCAAGGGTGACCACAACCAGATTAAAATGTAATTGGGAAATGCTTAACAAAATAAATAAAAATACAACAGAACACGGATAATATTAATATGTTGTCTTCTAGGTCAGTACATTACTGCAGGGATCCTTATAGATGGTTCAGTAGCCCTGTTTCTACTAGAGTTTTGACACCACTGGCACAGTGGATAGAATGCTGGGTCCAGACCAGTCAGAATGACCTGAGTTCAAATTTAGCCACACATACTTACTAGCTGTGTGACCCCGGACCTGCTGTCTACCTCAATTTCCTCATCTGTAAAGTGAGGATAACAAAAGTATCTGCTTCACAGGATTTTTATAAAGATAAAATGAAATAATAGTTGTCAAGCACTCTGCAAACTCAAAACATTTTATAATTGTTAATTATTACCATACTGCCTGAGTCTTGCTGGATCAAAGGACAGACCTCATTTCATTTTCATATGAAGGTTAGGTCCAAAAAGTTGAAGTATGATCTGCCCAAGGTCACACAGATAATTAATGGTGCACTTGTGGAGAAAGGTCATCTGGCAGTCTAACCCCCTTATTTTACTATTGAGAGGACTGTAGATCAGAGAAATTAAATGACCTTCTCAAAGCCACACAGCAGCACTGCCAGGGTTTGAACTCAGGGCCTTCAACTTCAAATACAGCACATTTTCCAAATGTATGTCTTACATCTCTAAGCCGCTTATATACTTCTTGAAGGCGTCATCTTACAGTTCCTTGTACTCATGTCACCTCCCAGATGCCTACAATATCCTTGGCACACAGTAGGTGTTAACTACTTGTGGGATGACTGATTTTATTTCTGGCAGCCCTGCAAGGGTTTGGGGGAAGGATGGGTGGGGAATGGGCCACCCAATTTTAACTGGTAGGGGAGGTATCAGTTTTTTCTCAATTGAATCTGGTAACTCTGGAATCTAGGACATCATTCAACCTAAAATAAATAATGGTAGAATGTGTGAGGCAAGTAAGCAAGTGTGTATTCCATTTGTAAGCACCTGCAAACAATGTGTGGATTCTTGGTTCAATTTAATATTTGCCAAATTCAATTGGTTTAACAACTTTCTGGCATTTTTTAAAAAGCACATGATGTACTTTAAATAAAAAAGTATCCTAGCATAGTTCTACTGAATTTTAAAAATATTACTGGATTCAAAACATGCCTCTGCTTGTGATCTCACATATGTGAAGAACAAAATCAAGCAACTTTAAATACTTGCCCTCTTGAGATATATCCAGACATACATATGTCTGTGTTATGTATGTATGTATGTATGTACGTATGTATCTATCCATCTATCTATCCATCTATCTCAAAGAGCCTCTCTAGCTTAATGAAGATGATTTTTTCTTTGTATTTCTCACAAGGGACAAATACTTCTGGGGGTGGGAGAGGATTTTCCTTATTTGTTTAGAATTTGAATGCTAACCTTCACCACAGTATCCTTGCAAAGGATGTATCTCCAGGGAACAAGACACTGCACTCAATAAAAGTGTTGAATAAATGTGTATATTATCTAATTTGCATTTTTTGAAGGGTGAGGGGTCTGAACCTGTGACTTAATTGGCATATGAAACTTCTGGGGAGGAAATTCCCTCTACCAATGAAAGGTCATAACTGTTGAGCAACCTAAGAGTTCAGAGCATGGATTTTTAACTTATTTTGTGTTACAGACTAATCTATTAAAACCTCAGGACCTCTTCTCAGAATAATGGTTTTTTTTTTCTTTTTTTTTAGTGAGGCAATTGGGGTTAAGTGACTTGCCCAAGGTCACACAGCTAGTAAGTGTCAAGTGTTTGGTCTGAGGTTGCATTTGAACTCAGGTCCTCCTGACTTCAGGGCCGGTGCTCTATCCACTGCGCCACCTAGCTGCCCCTCAGAATAATGTTTTTAAATGCAAAGAATAAAATGTATGAGATTATAAAAGAAACCAATTATACTGAAATAAATATTATCAAAATAATTTAAAAAAAAGAGAAAGTTCATGGACCCCAAGTTAAGAATCTCTGGTTTAGAGAGTTCTGTCTGGGGCACCGAGAGGTTAAGTCTAAGACCACACAACCATTACATGTCAGAGGTGGAATTTGAACCCAGGCCTTCATCATCCAGAGTTTGGTTTTCTATTCAAGTAATTATGCTGCTTCTCATCTAGTTAACATACATAGTTTTCATTAAATATCTTTATCAGTGACATGGAAATGTAGGTAGTAACTACATTAATCTTCCTCGTGAGCAATAAATGAGATGAGTAGAGACCGACAAAACAAAACCCTTTAAAGACAAAAGGTGGATATATTGAGATGCGGAGTTCTTGATGCAGGCCACAAGGCAGGTAAAAGGCACAGGCAGAAGAACTTAAGTATCACTGACCTCCCTGCCTCTTATTTGGTCACTTTATTTATAGATGGGAATATATTGATAAGGAAGAATCAGAATACAGAAAGCATATTAGACCCCATTCCCCAGAATGACATCACCCTATTCCGTGAAACTTTATCACCTCATAAGAAAAGAATTCAGTTGCCTGAAAGTAACCAGCTACCTTGCCCAAAACAGAGTTTTTGCTTACTCTCATCTAGAAAAATGGCTGAATTTGGCCCTATGTATGGTCATGCCTTGCTGGGAATGAAATTTAATTATCACTCCTTTTGGTCAATGTATTCTGCTGGAATTTACCACTTTGGTGAAGGAGGCAGGGAAAAATAGACTGTGGTCTAGTGTTACTAGATCTCAAACTGTATTATATAGCAATAATCATTAAAAACATCTGGTACTAGTTGAAAAATAGAAAAGTTGTTCCATGGCACAGATCAGGTACACCAGACCCAGAAGCAACTGAACAAAGTAGTACAGTGTTTGATGAATCCAAGGATACCAACCACCTGAGTAAGGACTTCCTATCTGACAAGAAAACTGTTTGGAGAAAACTGGAAGCAGTCTGGTAAAAACTAGGTTTCGAACAAATATTTCATACCACATGCCATAATAAACTACAGATGGATACATGACTCAAATTTTAAAAAGCTCATACTCTTAAAAAAAATTAGAGTAGAAGGGAAAGACTTACTCTTCATATAGATGGGGAGAATTCTTACCTAAACAAGGAACAGAGATGATTATAGAAAATAAGTTGGACAGTTTTGATGATGTTAAATTGAAAAGCATCTGCATAAGCAACCAGTTAATTAGAAGGGAAATAGATAACTATGCACAAACAAGCTACATGTAGGGAAAATAGGAAATGAATAATAGAGGGAAGATACAGGAATTAGGAAATGCTTCCCATAGTGGGTAGGATTTTAGCTGGGACTTGAAGGAAGCCCAGGAAGTCTGAAGGCAGCAATGAAGGACAGCATTTCAGGCAGGAGAGGACAGGTAGTGAAAATGCTGAGAGTTGGGAGATGACATGTCTTGTTCAAGGAGTCCAGTGTCATTAGATTGAAGAGTATGAGTCAGGGGAGGCGTGTAAGGTACAGGAAGACTAGAAAAGTGACGGTGGGCGGGCCAGGTTATGTTGGGCTTTGAATGCCAAATGGGCTTTTATATTTGATCCTATAGATGATAGGGAGTTGACTGTGTGGGAGGATGATACAATCATACTTGAATTTAAGGAAGATCACTTGGACAGCTGTGTGGAAGATGGGCAGTAGGGAGAAACCGAGGGCAGGCCGACCAACCAGAATAGTCCAGGTGTGAGGTGATGAGGGTCCATATAAGGGGCTGGTGGCAGTGTCAGAGGAGAGAAAAGGGTGTATGTGAGATGTTATGAAAGTAAAATATACACTCCTTGGCAACCTATTAGATATGGGGGTGGTGAGGTGAGAGATAGTGAAAAGTTGAGGATGACACCTAGGTTGAGAGCCTGGGCAATGGGGAGGATGACGGTGCCCTCATAGTAATAGGGAAGTTGGGAGAGGGAGAGAGAGATTTTTGGGGAAATGATAATGAGTTCGGTTTTGTTGAGTTTGAGACAAATGGTCAACGGATATGTACAAGCAGTTTTCAAAAGAAGAGAGGTAAGCTATCAATAACTTTATAGAAAAATGTGCTAAATCACTAATAGGAGAAATGCAAATGAAAACAAATCTTAGATTCTACTTCACAAGATGACAATAAAGGAAAGTGACAAGTACTGGAAGAACAGAGGTACCGGTGCTTGTTGGTGGAGCTATGGAATAGTCCAACCATTCTGGAAAGCATTTTGGAACCATAGCCTCAAAATCACTAACCTTTGCATGCCATTCAACTTTGCAATGACACGACAAAGCATGTATCCCAGAGAGGTCCAAGTTAGTGGGAAATGACCCAGAGTTCCAATAGCACTTTTTGTTACAGCAAAAAACTGAGAACAAAGTGGGCTCCTATTAACTGGGAGAAAGGTAAAAGCATTATGGTATATAAATGTAATGGAATATCATTGCACAATATGAAATGATGAATATGAGGGATTCAGAGAAATCTGGGAAAACAGGAATATATTAATGCATAGTAGAAGTGAGCAATCAGGATTATAATCTATACAATGCTTACAATAAATGGAAATAATTCTAAAAAACTTAAGAACAAATCAATTCAGTGACCAAGAATGTCTTCAAAAGACCGATGATGAAGCACGCTTTCTTTCCATTCTTTGGCAGAATTATGTTTTCAGACGTGGCCAATGAATTGTTTTGTTTTTGCTTAACTATTGCTATTTGTTACCTTACTTTGGAAGTGAGGCCAAAAGACACACACACACACACACACACACACACACACACACACACACACACA